>NW_028234406.1:2693676-2711176 GCF_977035675.1 Penaeus japonicus
TATCTCTCTGTCTTTCTCTTTTTCTTTCTCTCTCTCTCTCTCTCTCTCTCTCTCTCTCTCTCTCTCTCTCTCTCTCTCTCTCTCTCTCTCTCTCTCTCTCTCTCTCCATTCCTCCCTCCCCTTCTCTTCCCTGCTGATTCTCTCGCCATCTCCCTCCCTCCCCCTTTCCCCCTCCCCCCTCCTCTCCCCTTCCCTCCCTCCCTCCTTCATCGCAAGTCTCCCACCTCTCCCTCAATTCCCCTCCCCCTCCTCCCCTCCCCCTTCCCCACCCCTCCTTCCATCCCCCTTCCTCTCCCCCACCCCTCCTCACCTCCCCCTCCCCCCACCCCCATACCCTCCTCCTCTGACACCCCTCCCCCACCCCCACCCTCCTCCCCTCCCCTTCCCCCACCCCTCCCCAGCTACCCCAGGACAAGATCAAACACGTTTTCTTCCATCAGACCCAAAACCCCAACGTCAAAAAAAGGGTAACCAATAACTCAGCCTAAATAAAAGATAATCGAAAAAAATATAAAAAAAGAGAATAAAAGGGCGGTTTAAATGTCAAAAGACCAGTTATCCCGGAGGCTGAAAATAGGAACAATTTTTGATATATATATCGAAAGGGTAAATAGGGAAAAGGGGAGAAGACCAGAACAGCGTAACGTTTCGGAAATGCCACGTTGAAAGGAATGTGAAAACGTAATAAGTTGCTAAGGTAAACATGACTGGAAATACGTATGGAACATGTTGATAAATAAAGTGACTGGTGATATAAAAAGATATATCTTGTATTGTGCATTTGATGATATATGAAGCGACTTATGATAAAAAATAAATATTTGATAAAAATGTCGAATATGTGAAAGTGGATATGGCTTGTATATTGATGATAAATAAAGTGACATACAATAAAAAAAGACACTTGATGAATGAATATACTAATAAAATAGCAATTTATGATACAAGAAACATATTTAATCATAATATGGATGACATGAAATAATTATACAAACAGACAACTATAAAAATTAATAATGTTTTAAATCCGATAAAAACGCAATAAATAAAACACAAGAAAAGTAAAGATAGAAGAAAAAAAAACATAAATAACGTACTCGACAAAACTTATCCATCAACATATATGTTCTACATTTCGAGCAAAAAGAAAATCACAAAGTAATATGTACTTGACAATTTCTTCGATTTTGCAATAAAAGGTCCTTGCTACTGCCTCTGGACGGATCGTAAACTCGATACTTTATATTCCGTTTTTTTTTCTCTTTCTCTTTCTCTCTTTCTCTGTCTCTTTCTTTCTTTATCCATCTTTCTTTCTTTCTCTCTTTCTTTGTCTCTTTCTCTCTTTATCCATCTCTTTCAATGTCTCTTTCTCTCTTTATCCATCTCTCTCTATCTCTCTTTCTTTGTCTCTTTCTCTCTTTATCCATTTCTTTCAATGTCTCTTTCTCTCTTTATCCATCTCTCTTTATCTCTCTTTCTTTGTCTCTTTCTCTCTTTATCCATCTCTCTTTCTAATTCTCTGTCTCTCTCGCTCCATCTCTCTCTCTCTCTCGCGCGCGCTCTCTTTCTTTCTCTCTCTCTCCTTCGAACTCTCTGTCTCTCTCTCTCCATCTCTCTCCATCTCTCTCTCTCTCTCGTTCTCCCTCTCTCTCTCTCTCTCTCTCTCTCTCTCTCTCTCTCTCTCTCTCTCTCTCTCTCTCTCTCTCTCTCTCCCTCTCTCTCGTTATCCATCTCTCTCTCTCATTATCTATCTCTTTCTCTCCCTCTCTCTCTCTCTCTCTCTCTCTCTCTCTCTCGTTATCCATCTCTCTCTCTCCATCTCCATCTCTCCCTCTTTCTCTTTCTCTCTCTCTCTTTTTCTCTCTCCCCTTTCTCTTTCTCTCTCTTCCTTTTTCTCATGAAACCAATGAACAGTTCACATGACATGCATATCAACATACACGTCATTCTTCGTGCTCACTATTTTTGCTTTTTTTTGTTGTTTTTCTTCTTCCTCTTCAGGTGTAGCATTGGCGAAAACTGATATGATTTTCCGTGCATTTGGAATTGCTTGATTATATGCTTGCTCGTTCACGAACAAGTTTTTTTTTTCTACTGTATGTCACGTGATATATATGATCTTGGAATCAATATCAACACGATGATATATCTAAATCACTATGCACGCTCGATCTTGCGTACGTGTATACATACGCACACATATACGCACACGCCTACTCACGTATACACACACACTAACGCACTAACACACTAACACCTACTCACGTACACACACACACACACTAACGCACTAACATACACACACTAACGCACAAACACACACACAAACACACAAGCACCCACACCCACAAACACCCCCCGCCCCCCAACATCCACACACTCACACCCACACACACACACACACACAACCCCAACCCCCCCAACACACCCACACACCCCACACCCCTACACCCCCACCGCCCTAAACACCAAAACCCATTATCAACCATCAATACCTCCATACATAACCTAATACCAAGATCAAAGTCTACACCCCCCCGTCCTCCTACTCCACCCCCACCCCCCTCCCCCACTCCCCCTCCCTTTAAACGCCGAACGTCATGCACAATGATTGCAAGGGCGGGTGACGACTTCGCGCATGTGGCAACACTTGCATGAGAGGGATTAGGTAACCGATTCGTGTTTTTTTTTTTTTTTTTTTTTTTTTATAAAGGAATAATAGTGATGTATGGGTTAAGGTGATGGATGGATAAGGGGATATGTCGATTGAGTGGGAGGGAGGGAGGGAGGGAGGGAGGGTGGGAGGGAGGGAGGGAGGGAAGGGGGGGGGGTAGAGAGAGAGTTAGGAAAGGAGAGAGGCAGACAGAGAGAGAGATGGGGGAATGAGATAGAGATAGATAGATAGAGAGATAGAGAAAGAGATAGATAGATAGAGAGAGGCAGAAAGAGATAGATAGAGAGAGAGAGGCAGAAAAAGATAGACAGATAGAGAGAGCTAAACATAAAATGATAGAGAGAATGGGAATGAATAAGATAGAGAGAGAGAAGGAATAAGAGAGAGAAGGAAGGACAGGTAGATAGATAGATAAATAGACTAACAGATAAAAAAGGAAATAAATAGAAAAAAGAAGAAGACATAGGAATGTAAATACAGGAAATATATCTTCTTCTCCATTTCTGATTTTATTTCCCTTATTGATTATCATTATTCTTATTATCAATTTATGTATTTTTGTCTCTCTTTCGCTTCTTGATACTGTTGTTATTATCATTTAATTACATCATACTGAAGTCTTGTGTATGATTAGTTTCTTATTAAAATCACAAATGCATATTAATTACAATTATACTATTAAGTTCACATGTCTATACGAATAATAAGTATAGCATTGAGATCATAGATGCATATTGATAACAAATATACCTTTAAAATAAAATGTTAATATTAATAACATATCATATCATAGTTATAAATAACCATCATCCGTTTTTTTTTATCTTTTTATCTCTATCTTTCTTTTCGTGTCATTGGAAAAAAGGAATAAGTGAAATCATACAAAAAAATCTTCAATCAGTGCATATATATATATTTATTGCCAGAATAAATTGATACAAGTCATATACAAAATTTCATATCACATAATAATCGTTTATATTTACATTATGTACAGTCAATGGATATGCTATATTCATGCACAAATGATACACAACATATGAATAGACACATAGATACATAAAGCTACATATCATGTTTCACATATATAAAGCTTTTTCCAAAACATAATCACAACATCAGTATTAAAATGTTTTGTAAACTACACACACAGACACAAAAATTAAGACCATAAATAAAAAAAAAGCTAAAATAAATAAATATGTAATATCTATTAATTGTCATGAATCTCCCCCCTCCCCCCACAATAAAAATGAATTTAACTTTCTTTTTTTTAAAGAAGGGAATATCATTTGAAACAGTCTTTCGTCTAAAATCATAATAATAATAATAATAATAATAATAATGATAATAATAATAATAATATCACTGGGATTGCCAACCACGTGTTCAGTTAATGTACCCCGTTTTCTATGTTCAAAAAGAAAAAAAAGAAAAAAAAGTGTATTACCAAAAAGATACCATATTTATGCAAATAATTAACAATCATAAGAAATGTTCAAATGTTCCTTTGGTCAGACATACCTGTATAGATACGCACAGTACATATCTATGCAATAACATTTTTAATTTTTATTTTATTTTTTTGGTGTGGTAAAGAATATTTCATTTTTTGTAATACTGGTGTATTTTGGTGTTATTTACAACATAACAACTATCGTGTGTATATACAATAAACTTGTTGACTGTGACATATTTACATTTATTTTTCGTAATGAACTTTCTTCACAAATGTACAACGATAAATGACTAGAAACTTATTAGCTAGGTTAGTAATGTGCTTGACACACGGAAGACAAAACGCTTGTTATATTATACGTGACTGTCTTATTAAGAAAAAAAAGAAAAGAAGTCACTAATAATAATAATAATGTCAAAGTAATAATGATAATAATGATAATAAATTGATAACAATAATAAGGTAATAATGATAATAATAATGTTTATAAAAGTAATAAAAAAATACTCATCATTGTATAAACAATAAAAAACACTATTACAACCTCTATGTCTTTTTCAATTATCTTCCTCATTACATTCATGTAGTCACTTTTAATTGACTTCACACAAAAAAAAAAGAAACTGACATGACATGACATGACACACTTATTAACCGTGACACGTCAATGCCTTAGAGATGACGAGTCTGTTTCTTCGACGTTCTTTAATTACTTAGTCAAATGAAATGATAATCATAAAAACGATAGAGACAACAATAGTATTGATATCAATAAAAGATAATAAAAATAATACCAGTTAGAAAACCAATAACAACATCACATAATGATAATGAGGAGGAGGAGGAGGATAATAATAATAATGATAATAATAATAATAATAATAATAAAAATAATAATAATAATAAAAATAATAATAAAAAAATAGTAATAAATATAATAATAGTAATAAAAATAAAAATAATAATAATAATAATAATAATAAAAACATAATAATAATAATAAAAATAACAATAACAATAATAATAATAATAAAATAAATAAAATCATTGTTCTCTTATCATAGCGCTTGGTTCTTCCGTGGTCACATAAGACAGATAAAGCATAAAAGAGGCAAAGAGCTCGTACGTACGAACAAACAAACAAACACACAAAGCTCTCTCTTATGAACACTCGCCTAAGCTAACACTTATCTGGTGTATTTTTGAGATCAATTTTATTTCTTTTTTTTTCCAATAACGAATGTCCGGTTTCTGGAATCGGTTAATAATACCGATTTGATTATTGTTTTTTTTCTTTTCTTTTTTCTTTTCTTTATTAATCTCTATGTGTCTTTTTTCCGAACAATATCGTAGGCTTGATATATGATGTGATTGGGTGATTGGTGATCGATTGGGTGGTGATTAGATGCTGTGATTTCGTTGATGATTTCGAATCACAAGAACCACGAGACACTTTATAAAAAAAGATGAAAATGATAATAGGAGAATTGACTAGAAGCAATAGGAGCAAATTAAAATTCCAACGCACAATGACTTCGATAACGTGAATGAAAGCGAATTAAATTGATCTAATTTTTTTTTTTTTTTGGTTTTCATATCACGTGACCTCAAGTCCTTATCGTTGTTAAGCCTCGATCAAGACTAAATAAAAAAAATATATGTATATACAAAGAAAAACAAACAAAAAGACAAACAAAAGGATGTAATAGCAATACTGCTTGAGAATACTTTTTTTGTTTACGGTATACAAATGTTTTTGATTATTCGAAGGATGAGAAGATGGGAGATGAATGGAGAGAGAAATGAATATTTACCGTATGAATGTATCACTGGTTGATCACAATGACGGGGAAACACACACACACACACACACACACACACACACACACACACATACACACACACACACACACACTCAGACACACACACGAGAGACGACACAGTAACGACGTGAGAACACTGAACGACAGACTCTCCCAAGTGGTCGTCGTGGATTCACAAAGACGACAACGAGAGTAATAGCGTTAGAGTCGTCACTATCGACGACCATCGGAGACTCGCCGCTGTCGTTCTCGAGGTGCCGGAATGCGCTGCTCGAGGAACTGAAGGGAAAAAGAAAGAAAAAATAAGAACAGTTAGACACAGATGCCGCGAGAATATGTTACGACGATAGAACAAACCAAAAAAATAAGAATAAAATAATAATAACAATAACGGGACTTCGGACGAATTACGAACTTATGAAAAATGTGTTTATCTAGAGCATAACCCTTTTTTTTTTTTTTTTTAAAGAAGTACTTTGAAGGAGAATGATCGAATTATAACAACTGGAGTACAAAATTACCCCCCCACACCAAAAAAAAAAAAAATAATAATAATAAAATAAAATAAATAAATAAATAAAAGGGATACTTACTCTCGTTATTCCACGTGGGGGTTTCCGTGGTGGTGGAAACCTTCTTAATCCAGGGGTTCTTGGTGGTCGGGGGCCACCAGGGGGGGCGGGAGGAGGGGTCGGGCTGGGGTGGGGGGGTGGACGCTCTGGCTTCGAGTTCGCTACACGTGGCTGTGGAATTCAAGAAAGGGGGCGTGTGGGGTTAAACGGGTATATTTAGTGGAAATAGAGTTTTTTTTTTTAATTTCCTTTCGTCTTAAGAAGAAGAAGAAGGAGAAGAAAAAGGGGAAGAAGAAGGGGAAGAAGGAGAAGGAGAAGAAGAAGAAGGAGAAGAAGGAGAAGAAGGAGAAGAAAGAGAAGAAGGAGAAGAAAACAAAACAAAAAAAAAAAAACACACAAAAAAAACACTTAAATGAGAACTACACACCGAGATTTCAAAAAAAGATCATATCACAACGTATACAAAATTTTCTCGCCAAAACCTCAATTTCTTCCTTCCATCAACACTCACCTTGTCTGACGAGCTTCATGCCATACGCCAGCGGCTGGAGCCCCCGCTGACAACTCGTGCCAGCCTCGATGATGAAGATCTCATTATTACTGACAACAACGCCCGCAAAACACTCATAAATGTTGACATCCCGCCGGTGCGTGAAGGTGTACATGACGCCACCTTCAGACCACTGACCAAGGCACCGGTAGTCGCGTTCTAATAGAAAACGGGAAAGAAAATTTTGGTTAATTCGAGACTTTGAGATATAGGAATAATGGTAGTTATTGTGAGGAATAATGGTTGTTATGTGTGAGGAATGATGGTTGTTATGTGTGAGGAATAATGGTTGTTATGTGTGAGGAATAATGGTTGTTATGTGTGAGGAATAATGGTTGTTATGTGTGAGGAATAATGGTTGTTATGGGTGAGGAATAATGGTTGTTATGTGTGAGGAATGATGGTTGTTATTGTGAGGAATAATGGTTGTTATGTGTGAGGAATAATGGTTGTTATGTGTGAGGAATGATGGTTGTTATGTGTGAGGAATAATGGTTGTTATGTGTGAGGGATAATGGTTGTTATGTGCGAGGAATAATGGTTGTTATGTGTTTGGAATAATGGTTGTTATGTGTGAGGAATAATGGTTGTTATGTGTGAGGAATAATGGTTGTTATGTGTGAGGAATAATGGTTGTTATGTGTGAGGAATGATGGTTGTTATGTGTGAGGAATAATGGTTGTTATGTGTGAGGAATAATGGTTGTTATGTGTGAGGAATAATGGTTGTTATGTGTGAGGAATAATGGTTGTTATGTGTGAGGAATAATGGTTGTTATGTGTGAGGAATAATGGTTGTTATGTGTGAGGAATAATGGTTATGTGTGAGGAATAATGGTTGTTATGTGTGAGGAATAATGGTTGTTATGTGTGAGGAATAATGGTTGTTATGTGTGAGGAATAATGGTTGTTATGTGTGAGGAATAATGGTTGTTATGTGTGAGGAATAATGGTTGTTATGTGTGAGGAATAATGGTTGTTATGTGTGGATGTGAATTAATGTTGTAGCTTTAATAGTTATGCTGTGTTGTTAGCTGGTATGTGGGTGAATGAATGGTGCTGTGTTTGAATTGTGTGGTTGTAATTTGTATATGTAAATTAATGCTGTAACTTACTTATGCTGTAACTTATGCTGTGTGTTAACTGATATGTGATTGAATGAAATTATGCTGCTTATATGAATTGTTCGGTTGTTTTTTTGTGAAGGTGGTGGTGGTTATTATTGTTATTAATATTACTTACTGGTTTTGTTTCACACTAAGGCTACATTTTCGCTCTAAGATTGTTACTGTTATTTTACTGTAACATGCATTCAGGTTCGGGAAGATCTAAATACCACATACCATTCGAACTACAGAGACAAGAACATGGTAAAATTAGAGAAACAAATATATATAATTAAAAAAGAAAAGACAGGAATACAAATAAAAAGAATATAGACACTTAGCCAGATGTATAAAAAATGTGACCTTTCCAAGCAACGTTATTATAAAGCTATAATCTTATTCTCAAAGAAGAAGAAAAAAAAAAAAATCAAAGCAAAGTGGATTACACAAAAATCCATTTAAATCAAATCAAATACAACAACATCATCATCATCATCATACATGCTACATCTTACATCTAAACTGTGGGTTCGTGGGTGGAGGTGGGTGATGCAAACCCGTTAATAACGAAGAAAAAAAAAACGAAAAAACAAAAAAAAAAAAAACGTGCAAAGCTATTATTACGGTGCTCTAGCTGTGCGTAATTAGCCTACGGTCGTTAAGGGGAGAATCTTCGCATATGGCCGACCAACCACATTTCCATGATGGGGGAGGGAGGGGAGGGGGGGAGGGGGATATGAGGGAAGGGAAGGGATGGGTGGGGAAGGGAGGGGAGGGGATGGGGAAGAGAGGGGGGACAGGAGGGGAAGGGGAGGGGATGAGATGGGAGAGGAGAGGAGAGGAGAGGAGGGGAGGGAAGGAGGGGGAGGATGGGGACGAGAAGGAAGGGTGGGAGGAAAGAAGGGACGGGAGGGAAGAGAGGAAAGAAGGGAAGGGAAGGGAATTGAAGGGTGATACAACATAGGGTAGTGGTGGAGGGGTTGTGGTGCAACAGGTGGTGGGGGGAAGGGGGGTGGGAGGAGGGGGCGTGGCGTGGGTGAGCGTAGTAGTAGCAGTAGTACTGACACAGGTGCGACAACAAGTACAGTGCGTATGGGTTACGGTGCCGTCTCAGTGAAGCTACGCCAGTGAGGTCTCTCCAGGAGGTGAGGTGGTGTGAGGGGCGCCTGCGCGTGTGCCTCAGGGGTGCAGGTGCTGAGACCAGGAGGTCTCGGGGGCTCTCGTGAGGCTCTGACCTTCAATGGTGACAGGACCCAATCCTCGAAGGTGCTCCCACTGCGACGCCTCCTTCGGGTCGTGGTGGCGGTAATAGAAGGGGCGCTCGTCGGGGTACGGTAGGCGGGTGGTGGTGGTCGTGGTGCTCACGTCCCTCGCCCTCGGCTGCTGCTGTCCCGACGCCGCTTCCTTCTGCTCCACCTCCTCTTCCTCTTCTTTTTCTTCCTCTACCTCCTTCCCCTCGTTCTGCCCTTCCTCCGCCTGCAGTCCCTGGGCCTGGGGACCCGCCTCCGCCTCCACCTGCGTGCGAGGACTGGCCTGCGACGCCGGAGGAGGTTCGGGGTCGTCCGGGAACACGTAGACCTGCGGCGTCTGGCGGTGGCGGTGACGCGGCATACTCTGGGCGCCGAGGGTCGTGTACTCGTCGATGGCCCAGCCGCCCAGCTCGCCCGCGCGCCGGTACGCCCAAGACGGCTGCCGCTTGGCGCCGTGGCGGCCGGCGTGGCGGCTGGAGCGCCCCAGGAGAGCTCGGGGGTCGGACACGCGGTAGACGGCGCGGCGGCGTGGGCGTGAGAGGGCGGAGGGCGTCCCCGCCTCGCCGACGTCGCTCAAATCTGTCCCGACATCCAGTAACTTCGTGATTCACTAAGCTCATTCTCCTCTTACTTCCGACAGCGACTTTAAAACTATATGTATGTCTCTCAACGCTTCCTTTAGAGTTAGTTTGGAAGGTGGTCCAGGATGTCATGCAATTAGTTGGATTAGTAACGTTACCATGATACGAAGAAGCTGAGAAACCGTTACAAGAACAGAGTCAACAGAGAGCCCATGTTTTCCCTTAATGCCAAATATGAAACCGATTGTTACATTATGTTTAACGTTAGTATATCCCTTCACCTTGCAACGATACAAGTCATGCACTAAACTGATACTTCTCTCTCTCTCTCTCTCTCTCTCTCTCTCTCTCTTTTCTCTCTCTCACACATACACAAACACACACACAAACACACACACACAAACACAAACACACTCCCACTCGCACTCCCAAACTCCCACTCACACGCCCCCTACCCCCATTACCCTCTCCTACAAGAGACGTCCCAAGCACAAACACTCACCCTCATAGACTTCGGTGGAGTTGAAACACGAAGACACCGTGTAGAACATATGTTGCGGATCGTGGCAATCGGAAGCCAGTCGTGCACACAGCTCCTTGGCGTCGGGAATCACGCCCGTGTACTCGCCCGTAATGGGACATCCAGCGTGGTTCTCGGGATCTAAGCCTGTGGGCAAGAGGAAGAAGAAGAGGGACTGGGTTAGGTTTTGGGTTGAGGGAATGATGATTTTGTGTCCGTTGAAAAGTAGTTTTTTTTCTTCTTATTATTATTATTATTATTATTTTTTTTTTTTTTGGGGGGGGGGGGGCAAAAGATGATTATATATGTCTATTGGAAAATTGTTATAAGAAGGATTCCAGGGTATATATATCTATTCATCGATTTTTCATTCTTATTTTTAATTATACATTTTCTTTTATTATCTATTACCCTTTTCATTATTCTAGTATACATTTTTACTATATCTATTTTTTTAGTGTACTTACGTCCTTGCGTGATCCACTCCTGACCGCGGAACATGTCATCGGAACAGATTCTCGAGGCGTTGTACTGATCACTTGGGTACGAGGCTGGAAAAAGGACAGAGTATCTATTTTAGCCAAATATCTCAGATAAGTATCCGTGAGTTATGAGTTGATTCGTTTTCCCATTGTCAGATTTTTGTAATGCAAGTATCCGCGAGTTAGATCCGAGTGTCTCATGATTAGATTTCGGATTTCGGATTTCGGATTTCGTGGGCGTATTTCATGGGCGTATTTCACTTACCCATTTGATACTCGATGACGTTGACCGCTCGCTTCTTAATCCAGATGCACGTAAATTCCTCCTCGCCACTGCACGTGAAGAAAAAAAACAAAAACATTACCAATACGACCAAAAGGGGTAAAACAACCCACATGCACCTACATACTGCAATCACAACATCGATCATGCGGCAATGCAATCTGCAATCAATCCCAAAGGGTACGTACCACTGTGTCTGGGAATAGAGGGCGTAGCGCTCGCCGTGGGGGGCGTGTTGGGAGAGACACAGCGTCCGATATTTCTTGTCCGAACCAGCGTCCTGCAGCCAAAGCTCGTTAGAATCGATCTGATGGGAGGAACAAAGGAAGTGTTAGAGAGGGAGAATGCAAAGCACTTTCAATATCAACATTTTTTTAGATATAAATGCGAGTTGATTATCTGGGTGTTTGTTTGTTTGTGTGTTTGTTTGTACGTTTGTGTGTGTTTGTACGTGAGTGAGTGAGTGAGTGAGTGAGTGTGTGTTTGTGAGTGAGTGAGTGTGTGAGTGTATGTGTTTGTGTGTGTGTGTGTGTGTGTGTGTGTGTGTGTGTGTGCGTGCGTGTGTGCGTGTACGTGTCTGTCTGTCTTACCTGCAGATTCTGCCACGACCCGTGCGCCCACTCGGGGAAGGCGCAGGCGGTGGTCTGGACGAGGGCGGGCGGCGTGGGCGGGGTGACGGGCGTGAGGACCATGGACTCGTAGCCGTCCCAAGGGCTGTGCAGGTGGTTGGTACAGGTGGCATCAATGCTGAAGCTCAGGAACACTCTTCCAGTCGCCTCCTCCACAGAGTACATCTACGAGAAACAAATCGCAAAATGAAACATCTCCATTTTCTTTAATTAACATCATCATCATCCTTTTTAAATTAATTCCTCCATCTCTCCCAAATCGCATAAGGAAACATCTCCATTTTCTTTAATTAACATCATCATCATCATCATCCTTAGTATACATACATACTTCCTATCTATCAACTAAGCCTCTTTTTTAAAAATTAATGCCCCCATCTCTCCCAAACCACAAAACGAAACATCACCATTTTCTTTCATTAACATCATCATCATCCTCCATTCTTCCTATCTATCATCTAAGCCTCATCATCATTTAATTAACATCATCATCATCATCATCATCATTCTTCCTATCTATCAACTAAGCCTCTTTTTAAAAAAATTAATTCCTCCATCTCTCCCTCGTACTCACAGCGCAACGATACCGCGGCTGATGGTCGGTCGTAACCTCGGGGTCCCAAAGAGCCAGGTATTTCTGGCCGTCGTGGCCCTCCCAGTCCCCGAGACACCGAAGACCCATGTCCAGCTCGCCGAAGGAACATCGACGGAATCTAGACGGGCGGAAAAAAATATTAAATGAAGATATGAATGATACGTATTGTAGAAGAGGAAGAAGAAGAGGAAGAAGAAGAAGAAACATAGAAAAAATAACAAATATATATTTATAAATGATTCCAGAAAAAGAAGAAAAAAACAACAACACAGATAAATAATTGCAGAAGAATTAGAAGAAACAAACAAAGAAATCGAAACTCAAAAAAAAACGAGATCAAAACGAGACAGATAACACATGAACAACGGAAGAGAAGGAGACGTGAGCTCGTATCCCCCTTTACCTGAGTTGCAATTGCGATCCCTTGGGGCAGTTGGAGAGCTCGGAGGACGGTTCGGGACACTCGACGGTCGACTCCGTGCCGTCGTTCACGTCGTAGGTGAACCGGTAGCGTCCGCTGATCGGGCAGAAGACGCGGTCGATCAGGCCGTCCTGAGTGAAGCTCCGAGATTCTGTTGAGGAAAAGAGAGAGAAAAAAAAAATGGGGGGGTGAGTTTTCGTTCACGTCTTACGTCCGTACTGTACATCCGAAATAATTCGTTCTCTCGTATTTTTTATTTCCATTCTTTTCACAATACGTCGAAGTTATTATTTATTCTCTTTTATTAATTTCCTCTTCGATGGAGACGGATTAAATTACACCGAGTACAGACTCCCGTGACTTACTGTAAAGCATGATTTCCCGCGCCCGTTTGGACTTGATGTCATGTATCGTAGGACAGGTCTGCAGGACAGCTTCCTCGGACGAGTAGCACTTGTTCAGTCCTTCGGTGTACACCTGGATGACGTTGCCGGAGTGGAGGGACACGTGGAAGCACCGGAAGCAGTCCTCGCCTCCTGTGGGGTCCCTCAGGATCACGAGGTTGTCGAATTTCTTGTGGCAGACGCCCCAGACGGGAATGGCGTCGGGTAGGATGGTCACCTGGGGGAGGAGGAGGAGGAGAAAGAGGATGATGATGAGAAGGAGGAGGAGGAGGAGGAGGGATGAGAGAGAGAGGTCATTACGTGAGTTAGAGTGAGGGAGGATGGGGGGAGGGGAGGGGGGGGAGGCGTAAGCCTAAAATCTCCTCCGCACCCTGATGACTAGATTAATGTCATTTCTTTTTTTAAGATGTGGTTTGAGGTCAACCGAATATCAATCCATATACAGACACAAGTCCTTCCCCTTTCTCAACTTTCTTTTGAGATAACGAAAATTTTAAAATCATCCAAAGAGGATAAAAAAGGATAAAAAAGCAACTTACCTGAGAGTACTGATGGACAGACCCCCCCGAAATGCTGGAGATACTCGACTGGGTGGCGAAAATCCCCTGGTATTCCACGGGGAAATAACACACTCCGTACACTGGAACGAGAAGAGGAGGACAAGAATCAGTCTCTGTGCGTCTTAATAAAAATATGAAACTAAATAAACAATCCAATAGGTAAATCCGAACACGGCAAAAAGGGTAAATCTAATTACCCCAAAGGAAAGGTCGGGTAGGTGGAGAGAATGAGAATAAGAATGAGAATGAGGAGAAGAGAGAGAACCCAATTAGGGAGGGAAAGGGACAAGAAAGAAAGTGTGAGAAAATGAGTCCTCATGGTGACAACGAGAGGCCTGGGAAACGTCGCTACAAAAGAGCGTAAACAGGAAGACGAAATGCAGGACGGCGAAGAAAAGGAGGTGAGGCTAATGGTCGGCGCAGCACCTGTAATTTGGCCGCGTGTGAGTGCGGGCGTCCGCGATGGCTGGGCTGCGGTGGCCCTGTGTCGCAGACGGGGGTGATTAGCGGCTACGCACACGCACGCACACATATACGCACACACACACATATATACGCACACACCAAATCACACACACACATACGTACGCGCGCACACACACACACACACACACACACACACACATATATACGCACACACCAAATCACACACACACACACGCACGCACATACACACACACACACACCAAATCACACACACATACGTACACGCACGCGCACACACACACAAAAATAAACACACACACACACAGACAGATACACACACGCACACACACTAACATCTCTTTCTCTCCCTTCACGTAACCATAGACGCAAAGCCCTCCCTATGTATAACAAAACATAAATGCAAAGTTAAAAAAGTAAGAGTCATCACCACAACGAACAATAAATCAGTGCGAGTTGGGGGGACATCTCTCTTCCCTCACCCCCCACCTCCCCCCTACTCCTAACCCACCCCCAACAGCACAGACACACACATGGCCAGTCGGTTCCTACCCACCTGCACACATTAGCCTTGGTATTCCATTACACTATCAGCTCTTAACCCCGCCCACGCCTATGCCTCGCCCACAATACCCTCCTCCTCCTCTACACATCCCCTCCTCCCCCCCACCCTCATCTTTACACCCCCCCTCCCCCATCCTCCTCTTTAGACATCCCCCTCCTCCCCCCTCCCTTCTTTACACATCCCCCTCCTCCTCTCTTTACACATCCCCCTCCCCCTCCCTTCTTAACACATACCCCTCCTTCCTTCCCCCCTCCCCCTCCCCCCCCTTCTTAACACATCCCCCTCCTTCCTTCCCCCCTCCCCCCCTCCCCCGCAGGTGTTCACAGATCGGCACCTGGAGCAGGAAATGTGGATCAGTGTTGGTACAGTGATATCCGCAAGGAAGCCGACGGGAGAGGGTGGGAGGGAGGGGAAGGAGGGAGGAGGGAGGGAGGGGAAGGGGAGGGAAGGAGGAGGGGGGGAAGGGGAAGGAAGGGGAAGGAGGGAAGGAGGGAGGAAGAGAGGAGGGAGGAAGAGGGGGGGAAGGGGAAGGAGGGAGGGAGGGAGGGAAGGAGGGAGGAGGGGAGGGGAGAGGAAGGAGGGAGGGAGGGGGGGGAGGGGGGGAGGGAGGGAGGGAGGGAGGGAGGGGGGAAGGGGGAGGGAGGGAGGGAAGGGGAAGGAGGGGAGGGAGGAGGGAGGGAAGAAGGGAGGAAGAGAGGAGGGAGGGAGGAGGGAGGGGAAGGAAGGGAAGAAGATAAACAGAGGGACCAGAGGACACGAAAAAGAAGAAAGAAGACAGAGATGTAAAAGGATACCAGTAGTGATAAATACACTACTCGTCTACCTGTCCTAACTCAGCCTAATCCTAACCTAACCTACCTTAAGGTGGGCTAATTCTAACCTAACCTAACTTATCCTAATTCTAACCTAACCTAACCTGCCTTAAGTTAGCCTAATTCTAACCTAACCTGCCTTAAGTTAGCCAA
The DNA here is from genome assembly GCF_977035675.1 of Penaeus japonicus. Taxonomy (NCBI): domain Eukaryota; kingdom Metazoa; phylum Arthropoda; class Malacostraca; order Decapoda; family Penaeidae; genus Penaeus; species Penaeus japonicus. Next base: position 2,709,559 of record NW_028234406.1, read on the forward strand.
ATTCTAACCTAACCTAACCTAACCTAACTTGACTTCATTCTAACCTAACATAACCAAAAGCAAACTAAACCAAACACAGCCTTAACCTAACAGCGCAAATGAAGCAAGAGTGATGACTCCTGGAGGTGATGCCACAGCTGGTGATGAGGAATGCAATCACGCAACAATGACGCGACGAATGAAAAGATAAATGATGAACGAGTCGCGAGGCCTCATGTGAGTTGTGAATGTGGTGAGGGAGTGGTGAGGTGGTGAGGGAGTGATGAGTGTGGTGAGGGAGTGATGAGTGTGGTGAGGGAGTGGTGAGTGTGGTGAGGGAGTGATGAGTGGGGTGAGGGAGTGATGAGTGTGGTGAGGGAGTGGTGAGTGTGGTGAGGGAGTGATGAGTGCGGTGAGGGAGTGATGAGTGCGGTGAGGGAGTGATGGTATAAGGCTCTGTTATCGCATGTAAATATTAGGCAATTGGTTTGTGTGTACAGCATATCAGGTACCAAGTGTGTACGTACGTATGTGTGTGTGTATGTCTTTAAGAGGGATGGAGGGTGGGTGGGTGGGAGTGGGTAAAAATAAATGTTTTTTCGATGTTTGGTTTGGCAGAATAATACGAAAAACGTGTTTTATAATTAGCGCTTGCACTCACTCACACACACACAAACACACACAAACACACACACACTAGTTTCCTTCTAGAAACTTCATGGCTCGCTCTCCTACCGTATGACCATACGCCCATATAGACGCCCACGCCCACACCCATACACACGCCCACAGACTTTATACGATAGACAAAAATCACGGTACACATGGGAGTAGGAGGGAGGGGGGGCGTAACTCTAAGCTCCCCCCTCCCCCCCTCCCCCTCTTCTTCCACGTTCATGGTCTTCTCAGAATCTGAGTCGATGCTTCGTTAATTATGGACGAGTGTGATTGTAAATGTCGAGTGTTCCTGATAACTGTAATGTTCCAGAGTTCGACGTCGCGGCAGAAAACGTGAAATTTCGCGCGTCTTTTGTTTTTTCTTATTTTTTTTTCACCTTAACTTTTTCCCGCCATTTTTTCTCGCTTGGTCGGTCGGTTGCACTCCGGTGTCGAGACATCTTTCAAAACCGTGTAAAGACTATTCTATCTATATCATTTCATTTATTTCCTCTTTAAAAAATATATATACAGTTGGGAGAGGTTCGCACACCCGGCCACCAACCCCAAAACCTCTCTCTCTCTCTCTCTCTCTCTCTTCCCATGCCGCAGATTAGTGTCATGCGCACAGGATACGAACGCGGTCGCCGTAACAGGGATATGGCACCACGCCCGCGCTTCCTTCGATTGCGTTCCCTCGGCCCGGGCTCCGGTTTGCCTAAGAAGAACCTATCCACATGTTGAAATTCGAAGACGCTGCTGTGTTACTCTTTAAGAAGGATTGGTTATTTATAGTTGTTATATATTTTTTGAAGATTATGGACTATTCTTTCAAAATACGTATGATAATAGGATGGAAATAGATGAAAGTGCACGGAATCGGTGGCAGTGGCACGATGGTGCTGTAATAACACAGGATAAGCAGGTGATGGTGATGGGACAGTCCTGCACGCTCGTATGGTGATGCACACTATGGCTTTGT
>NW_028234406.1:2726176-2731176 GCF_977035675.1 Penaeus japonicus
AACGGGGTAGGTAATGGGGGGAGGGGAAGTGGGGAGGGAGAAGGAAGGGGAGAGGACAGAGGGAACGGGGCAGGTAATGGGGGGAGGGGAAGAGGGAGAGGGAGAAGGAAGGGGAGAGGACAGAGGGGGAATGGGGCAGGTAATGGGGAGAGGGGAAGAGGGGAGGGAGAAGGAAGGGGAGAGGACAGGGGGGGAACGGGGCAGGTAATGGGGGGAAGAAGGAGAGGGAGAGGGAGAAGGAGGAGGGGAGAGGACAGGGAGGGGATGGAAATGGGAATGAGGGGGGAGGGAGGTGGCCTGCTCCGTCTGAATCTCTGTCTGTGTTGTCCACGATGGCAGAGAAATTATCTAGGGTGACCTACCCCCCTCCCTCCCCCCTCTTCGTACCCCCTTTCCCCTGCTTAATCGACCCCCGAGGAGTAGGTATGGAAAGGAGGGGGTTGGGGGGGGAGAGGAGTGAGGAAGGGGGTAGAGGTCACTGCGGGAGGAGGAGGGGAGGGAAGGGGAGGGGAGAGGAGGGGGGTGAGTAAGGAAGGGAAATAGGCCGGTCTCATTCTTGATATCAAAAATGATGATTATCGCACACTTCCGGAAACCAATCAGCTGTTTAGCATTCTCGTATCTCCCATAGATCAAAAACCTTATATATTCCTAGTGAATAACAGTACGATTGTCTTTATTATATCATTACATCAAAACATTTTTAAAAATCCAAGTGAAACAAACTTACCTTTTTTATATATAGACCTATAATTTGTTTATATCATTATATAAAATGATATAAATAATCGCCCGTTATTCTCAAATAGGCCTATCAGATCAGCCTACCCCGTTTCCCGAGCCCGGAATGTCACACCGGAACAGTATTACCGACCGACGATTTATCGAAACGACATCACCATAAGAGGTCACGGCGGTTATCTCTTATCTTGACCTCGAACGACCAGGGATGACCTAACGTTAACGAGGATGGGAAAGAGGGAGGGAGGGAGGGAGAAATGAAGGTAGGGAGAGAGAGAAAGAGAGAGAGAGAGAGAGAGAGAGAGAGAGAGAGAGAGAGAGAGAGAGAGAGAGAGAGAGAGAGAGAGAGAGAGAGAGAGAGAGAGAGAGAGACAAACAGAGAGAAAGAGAGACAAAAAAACACCCACACACACCCAAATCGTAAGAAGAGGGGATAGGGGGGGAGGGGAGGTAGGAGGACGGACCGTGAGAACCCGAGTCCACCAGTAAATACAAGAGGGAAGTACCACCCCCCCCCTCCCCTTAATCCGGAACCCCCCAAAGACTCAAAGAGGAAGAGAACTTCGCGTATCCGGAACTCTTTCCCCTTTCACCGAAAACAAGAGAGAGAGAGAGAGAGAGAGAGAGAGAGAGAGAGAGAGAGAGAGAGAGAGAGAGAGAGAGAGAGAGAGAGAGAGAGAGAGAGAGAGAGAGAGAGAGAGAGAGAGAGACAGAGAAAGAGAGGAAGAAGGAAAGAAAGAAAGAGAGACAGACAGAGAAAGGAAGAGAGAAAGAGAGAGAAAGAGGAAGTACAACTTATCTTTTTATCTTTCCTGAACGCAGATAAGCAATCGGATTGCGTTTTTAATGCCTGTTTACTGCGTATGTGTGTGTGTGTGTGTGTGTGTGTGTGTGTGTGTGTGTGTGTGTGTGTGTGTGTGTGTGTGTGTGTGTGTGTGTGTGTGTGTGTGTGCCGGAGAGGAGGAGCTTGACGTGGTCTGATCCGTACGACGATAATGGATGGGACAGGAATATTTTATTTTGACATTTAGAGAGCAGTTTCGAAGAACAAAAGCTTTGGAGGTAAAAAAAAATATCCGCATAACATCAGCATAACCCCGAAAATCTTGCGGATTCCTGGACATTCCTTTACTAGATGTAAGAATCAGGGAAAATAGCATTCGAAACGCGTGTATTTTTTCTCAGATAGAGAGAGGCAAATAGACAGATGGATAGATAACAGATACATCGATAGAGACAGAGATATATAGATACATAGCTATAGAGAGATAGAGATAGATAGATAAATAGAGAGATAGAAATAGATAGATAAATAGAGAGATAGAGATAGATAGATAAATAGAGAGATAGAGATAGATAGATAAATAGAGAGATAGAGATAGATAGATAAATAGAGAGATAGAGATAGATAGATAAATAGAGAGATAGAGATAGATAGATAAATAGAGAGATAGAGATAGATAGATAAATAGAGAGATAGATAGAGATAGAGATAGATAGATAGATAGATAGATAGAGAGAGAGAGAGAGAGAGAGAGAGAGAGAGAAAGAAAGAGAGATAGAGGTAGAAATAGAGAGAGCGCAATGTAATGGAATTTCTGTCCTACCCCCGGTCAGAGAGCGATAAAAACGAGCGACATGAGACGGGCGTACACGAGGCAGGTGGGTGGCGGGTGGGCAGCAGGCAGGTCCTCACACCCACCACCGCCTCCGCCGCCGCCTCTGTCTGTCTGTCGTCCCGGCAACAACACGGGATCGCCAGCCCTTCAGACAGCTGCCTTCCTCCTCCTCCTCCTCCTCCTCCCCGCTTCACACTTACACGCGAAGTGTCTGTCCGTCTGTCTGCCGTCTGTCTGGCGTCCGCGCTTTTTTATTTGTCTGGTCTTGACTGTTCATCCACCTTCTACCATGAGGAGTGACTCGGTCATTTTTTATTCTTACTCTTACTCTCTCTCACTGGTAATTTTTACTCTCACTCTCTCTCTCTCCGGTATTTTTTACTCTTACTCTCTCTCCGGTATGTTTTACTCTCTATATCTCAATCTCAATCTCTCAATCTCTCAATCTCTCAATCTCTCAATCTCTCAATCTCTCAATCTCTCAATCTCTCAATCTCTCAATCTCTCTCTCTCTCTCTCTCTCTCTCTCTCTCTCTCTCTCTCTCTCTCTATCTCTCTCTCTCTCTCCCGAACCTGAAGTCGATACGAATCCTCGCATGGCAGGACAAAGGATGTATTTTTGGCATTGTTTCACGAGAATATCACTACATCACGTGTCTATTAATAACTTCCTGGTGTTAGTAAATTCATGGCATACCCGGTTTTTGTTAAAATCAATTCTCTCCTTTTTATCAATTTAGGATATATCATACGTCGGATAATCTTTCAAATCTTAATTACAATCCCAGAGCGAGTTACATATTTATTGCAAATGGATTGGAAACAAATAATTGCAAGCTTTAGACCTTTCGAAACTACAGACACTTCCCCCACACATAAACAACGCACATCAACCAACCAACTACAACAAAAGCAGAACACAGACGTTTTTTGCCCCCCCCCCTCTTCCCCCCCTCAAAAAAAAAATCTTTTTCCCTCGAGTATCTGATTAACCCTGTTCTTGTGCTTATCCTCGTTCAGGTATCTCTGTCTACCTCTCGCTCACTCTCTCGCTCACTCTCTCGCTCGTCGCTGGCCTGCTGGTATCTATCTACTCGCTGCGCCGACCTGCTGTTGCCCTGCCGTGCCCCGCCTCCCCATTTGCAACAGCTGTCCTTCGCCCTTCGCGAGATTGCACTGATTTTATCCCTAAGCCCATTAACCGCGACGATGCGTTCGTATAATATATATAAATCGTACGATCGTAATATCTATGTCTGATCGCTTTTATGTTTTTATTTTTCTGTTTCTTTCGAAATTGGATTAATGGAAATGCGTATTGGTCGTAAACCTTTAGCTGGAATCGATGTAACGTAATACGCTTTTATTATCACGGGCGTGCGTTTAATGTATTGCCGTATCGACAGGATGGGCGTTTGAATATTTGGATGAAATTTTAATCCGTCTGCGGGTAAGTTTTGCAGTTTTCTTGAAATGGATTCTTGTCGAGCAAACGTCGTGAGCAGACATTAACGCGCACAAAATTCGGTTAATGGTAGATTCGTAAACAAGAAAGAACACTAGATGAATGCGTACATCACTTTAAAGAGTAAATTTTATATTACACTTACCAGAATGTGCCGAAAGCGCCAACAATAACCAAAATAAAGACATTTTCCACATGTCTTTACACGATTTGTAGATAAAATGTCTAAGTACACTTGGTGTGCTCACACACCCCAGTTCAACAGAAAAACATACACTAAGTACTCGCACACCACTTCAAAAGCACAAGTCAAATGATAGTCAGGAGCGGAGAGCAGCACATCCACCCCGTCCGAGCTCCGACAGTCTACTGAATTTTTCAATGGAAGGTTGGAATGAATGGACCTCGTGTACTCCCCGGGGGAAACGGAGTCTGGGGTCCCGCGTCGCCCACCCACCCACAGCCACTACCGACTCCATTTCCCCCTCCGCTGCCTACCTGACCAGCATACGCGAGGCTCATCAATTTGTCTTATCAGTTTGTTTTTATGCAGCATCTCCACTCCTTTTCCCTCTTGAACTTCCTCTCCTCCTACGGATTATTCCTCTTCGCGAAGAAATATATATACATAACAAAAAAAAAAACATCTAACTTTGAACACGAGGAAATATAAAAACGAACAAATATATATAAAAACACGGGGAGACGGTGTTCAAAGTGAAACAATTTCCTCCGTACCTGAACCACGGTTGAAAATCTTGCATCTTGCATCTTGCATCTCTTTCCTATTTCTTAGGTAAATGGCCGGACTCTCGATCTTGCAGCCAAAGGAGAGGTTGAACGTTATTTTGACATTTATTTAACCACGTATTGATTTTTTTGTATGTGTTTGTTTGTTTGTGTGTTTGTTTGTGTGTGTGTATATATATGTGTTTGTGTGTGTGTGTATGTGTGTGTTTGTATGTGTGTGTGTGTGTGTGTGCTTATGTGTGTGTGTGTGTGTGTGCTTATGTGTGTGTGTGTATCCGCGTGTTTGTACGTGTGTCCGATTGTGTTTCCAGCCTTGTGTACGTATAAGCACCTTGTATATGTGTATGTATAAGAATATGTATACACGTAAGACTGTGCACATACATTCCGCCTTCTTCCCGGGGAATATTTCTTAGTCACTGACC
>NW_028234406.1:2733676-2736176 GCF_977035675.1 Penaeus japonicus
GAAAACAACAGGGCATTTAGAACATTTAGCCTTTGCTGTGTTATGAGTTGTGTGCTTTGTTTCGTGTGTGTTGTGTGCTATGTTGTATGTTGGTTACCATTATTTTTATTTTGGATGCTGTATTCCTTGTCTGTTGTATGCTATGTTGTATGTTGTATGCTATATTTCATGTTGTATGTTATTACTTGTATAATGTATAGTATATTATTTGTATGATGTATAGTGTATTACTTGTATGATGTATGTTATATCACTCGTATGTTGTATGCTGTATGATTTATTACTTCAAAAGAGTTTAACGTGTTTCTATATAATTTATTGCTGGTATAATCCTCTATGCTATACTATATTTTTAATGTATACAGCTTTATCATTTACCATTTACCTTATCATTTATCAGCTTTATCATTTACCAATACCTTATCATATATCAGCTTTATCATTTACCAATACCTTATCATATATCAGCTTTATCATTTACCTTATACAATATCATACTGTATATCATCCTGTATATACTTCTACGTTCACCTCAGTGTTTCTTATATATACTCTCTAACAAACCTTTAACTTCAATGTCTTTTTTATGTTAATTAATGACAGGATTTTTTTTTCTTATTAGGTATGGAAAACTTTATGATCATTTGTTTGTTTTTTTATCGTTACTTTGGATCTAATTTACATTTTGGTGTTTGTATTGTTATGAGTGTATTTTCCTATTTATGTGTACTTCTGAATGATTTATGATATTTTATGCAAATGAATAAATTATATGTTAACGATTAGGCATTCTTATTGTTGTCAGAATTTATCGTCTTTTTATGAGAAAGGTCAGATTAAAAAAAATTAAGCAAGAATATGTATGTCATTGTGAGGAAAGTATTTTAAGTGTAACAAGAAAATTTATTTAATATCGATGTTATTTTTTAGTGACAGAACTATGATATAGTGGTTAAGCTAGTATCTTACACAAAGATATATCATAACTTTTGTTTTCTAAGTCAAATCTAATTCTGACCTAAATTCGATCTGTAATTTCTTATCTCAACTTTCCTTTTATAAAAGTTATATCAAGTTATCTACCACGAAGGATAAAATCAAAGAAAAAAATCGAAACAATTTTTCAAATAAACCTTTTTCTTTTATCATATATCTATCATAATTACTATATTATTTTAAAAGCTCTAGCTTATCTAATTATTTCCAACTCAGACGCATAAACCAACAAAAAAACTCATACCTACCCTAAATTAAAACCCATTTTCCTCAATACTAGAAACCCCATCCTTCCTAAAAGCCTGTAACCCCATTTTCCCCAAGAGTACATCTAAGAGTATGGTGACTCTACCTGTAAAACTTTCACCACTACACGTCGTCCGGCCTGCCGACCTACCCACCACCTGCATTATATCGTTCTTGAAGTAATTACAGTCCAGTCCTGAGCACCCGACCTCCGTTTTCTATATGCCTACTTCGTCACACTCGCCTTCCGTTTTCTGTGCTCTGTCTCGCGTCTATGGTCAGAGGGTGTAATTAAAAAAGAATGAATTTGTTTACGGTTTTCTTTTCTTCTGATTTCTGGTTTGTGATTTCTTCTTGGAGGTTTGTTTGGTTGAGTGTTTTTTTTCTCGCTGTTTAGGTATGTTTGTTGTGGTGTGTTTGTGGTTGAATGTTATTGAATATTACTGAGTTATAGACTGTATTATTGGTAATAAAATGATAATTGCAGATATTCCCTCCCATAATATTAACAAACTTAATAATAATAATAATAATAACAATAATGATAATGATAATAATAATAACAATAATAATAATGATAATAATAATAACAGTAATGATAATAATAACAATAATGATAATAATAATGTTAATAATAATAATAATGTTAATAATAATAGTAATGTTAATAATAATAATAATGCTAATAATGATAATAATAATGCTAATAATGATAATAATAATGCTAATAATAATAATAATAATGCTAATAATAATAATAATAATGCTAATAATAATAATAATAATGCTAATAATAATAATAATAATAATGCTAATAATAATAATAATAATAATGCTAATAATAATAATAATAATGATAATAACAACAATAACAATAACAATAACAAATATAATAACAATAACAATGATAATAATAACAACAAAAATATAAATAATAATAAAAATAAAAACAAGAACCAGAATCACACACAGACAATTCCTTCACACGTTCCCACGACAAACAAACGTAAACAAACAAGAGGTAAACAGAGGCACCGGTCTATGTTATCCTCACCGTGTTATTTTGATCCCGAGGTTATTTTCAATGGCTGTGATTTTATTCATGGCGGTAATTAGTTTTTTTTTCTCGTAAATTAAATGGATGTTTTGATTATTGTGATGGGGAGAATGATGGGTAGAGGTTCTTGTAATTTTAGGTAAAGTTGCTGTTTTTTTTATTGTTATTGTTATGGTTATTATTATCATTGTCGTGATTAGT
>NW_028234406.1:2741176-2747701 GCF_977035675.1 Penaeus japonicus
TACCCCCTCCCCCCCTACCCCCCCTTCAAAAAAAAATCGCCAACTAACCCAGATCCTTGCGATAACCCCCTTCTCTCCCCCCCTTCACCCCCCATCCCCCTACCTCCTACCCCCTACTCCTACCCCCCTCGCCCCCCCCCCGCTACAGCTCATGCCACAAACAATACGTTTACGACCATTAGTATGCAAACCGCCCATTCTTAAAGTTGATTGGGTCTTTTTTGAGAGCGGGGGGGAGGGGGAGGGGGGGACTCACTAACGAGAGTTGGGTTCTTGGAGGAAAAGAGAGAGAGAGAGGGAGAGGGAGAGGAGAGGGAGAGGAGGGATGCAGAGGGAGAGGGAGAGGGAGTGGGAGTGGGAGAGGGGGAGGGAAGAGTGAGAGAGAGAGAGAGGGGGGGGAGAGAGAGAGAGAAGAGAGAGAGAGAGAGAGAGAGAGAGAGAGAGAGAGAGAGAGAGAGAGAGAGAGAGCGATAGAAAAAGAGAGCAATAGAACAAGAGAGCTAGAAAGAGAGAGAGAGAGCGCGACAGAAAGAGAGAGAGAGAGAGCTAGATAAAAAAAAAAAAAAAAAAGAGAGCGAGAGAGAAAACAGATTTCGTTTAATATGCGAAGCGAGCGACAGCCTCCAGGGAAGCAACTCTGAAGCGTCTCGTGTGGTAAAGATGACTTGCTTAAAACACCACCGCCTTTTTTTTCCTCCTCCCCCTTCTTCTTTTTCCTTTTTTTTTTCTCTCTCCTTCCTTCCTTTCTTCCTTCCTTCTTTCTCTCTCTCTTCACTCTTGACTTTTTTTTTTTCCTCCTCCCCCTTCTTTTTCCTTTTTTTTCTCTCTCTCTTCTTCCTTCCTTTCTTCCTTCCTTCTTTTTCTCTCTTCACTCTTGACTTCACTCATCACCTTTTTTTTCTTCCTCCCTCTTCTTTTTCCTTTTTTTTTTCTCTCTCTCTCTCCTTCCTTTCTTTCTCTCTTCCTTCTTTCTCTCTCTCTCTTCACTCTTGACTTGATTAAAACACCAACGCCTTTTTTCCTCCTCCCCCTTCTTTTTCCTTTTTTTTCTCCCTCTCTTTCCTTCCTTTCTTCCTTCTTTTTCTCTCTTCACTCTTGACTTCACTCATCGCCTTTTTTTTCTTCCTCCCTCTTCTTTTTCCTTTTTTTTTTCTCTCTCTCTCCTTCCTTCCTTCCTTCCTTCTTTCTCTCTCTCTCTTCACTTGCTTAAAACATCATCGCCTTTTTTTTCCTCCCCCCTTCTTCTTTTTCCTTTTTTTTCTCTCTCTCTCCTTCCTTCCTTTCTTCCTTCTTTCTCTCTCTCTTCACTCTTCACTTGCTTAAAACACCACCGCCTTTTTTCCCTCCTCCCCCTTCTTTTTCCTTTTTTTTTCTTTCTCTCCTTCCTTCCTTTCTTCCTTCCTTCTCTCTCTTCACTATTCACTTGCTTAAAACACCATCGCCTTTTTTTTTCTTCCTCCCCCTTCTTCTTTTTCCTTTTTTTTCTCTCTCTCCTTCCTTCCTCCCTTTCTTCCTTCTTTCTCTCTCTCTTCACTCTTGACTTTTTTTTTTTAAAGGTTAAAGTTTTCGATTGGGTTTTAAAGCCTTTTCTCGGAATGACTTAGTTGGTCCTTGAAGGCACAGCTGGTCGAGCTTTTGGCATTTTGATTATTTTCCTTTTTTTCTATTTTTTTTGTTTCACTTTTTTGTTTTACGTTTCTTTTCTTTTTGTTTTTCGTTCCACGTTTCTTTTCTTTTTGTCTTTGCTTTTGGTTACGCGTCCCCCCCCCCCCATCCCCCAACCTTTTTTTTTAACTTTTTTTTTTTTTTTTTTTTTTTTTTTGACAACTCACAATACTAAAGCGGAAAGGTGTTGAAGTGATGTTATCTTCTGTCGGAGATTGATTTAGAAAAATGAGTTTTAAAATGCATTTCATTTCTCATTTCGAAGTTTTGTTTTCATTATTCTTTATCTTAATCGTTCTTTATTTTACTGAATATTCGGAGAGATCGAAGGAGGGAGAGAGGAAGGGAGAAAAGGAGGGAGAGGACGAGGGAGAGAGGGAAGGAAGGGAGAGAACGAGGGAGAGAGGGAAGGAGGGAGAGAACGAGGGAGAGAGGGAAGGAGGGAGAGAACGAGGGAAAGAGGGAAAGGATGAGAGAGTGAAGGGGAGATAGGGAGATAGGGAAGGGGAGAGAGAGGGAGTGGAGGAGAGAGAAGAGAGGAAGGAAGAGAGAGAACGAGGGAAAGAGGGAGTGGAGGAGAGAGAAGACAGGAAGGAAGGGAGATAACGAGGGAGAGAGGGAGCGTGGGAAGGAGGGAGAGAGGGAGTGGGGGAGGTAGAGATTTGGATAAAGAAGAAGAAGGGTGGGAGGGAGGGAGAGAGGAGGGGAAAGAGAGAGAGGGGAGAGGGAGAAAGGAAGGGAGGGAGAGAAAGAGAGGGGGGAGGGAGAAAGGGAGAGAAAGAGAGGGAAATGGGGAACGAGGGAGAGAGAAAGGGAGGGAGAGACGGAGAAACGAAGAGAAGAGAAGGAGAGAGGGAGGTAGAGAGGATGGGAGGGAGAGATACAGGGAGGGATGGAAGGAGAGGGAGAGGAGAGAGGTAGAAAGGGAGAGATAGAGAGATAAAGGGAGAGGGAAGGAGAGAGAGAGACAGAGAGACAGAGAGAGAGAGAGAGAGAGAGAGAGAGAGAGAGAGAGAGAGAGAGAGAGAGAGAGAGAGAGAGAGAGAGAGAGAGAGAGAGAGAGAGATAATGAGTGAGTGAGAGAGAGAAGGAGAGAGAGAGAGAGAGAGAGTGATAATAAATGGGTGAATGAGTGAGATTGAGAGAGAGAGAGAGAGAGAGAGAGAGAGAGAGAGAGAGAGAGAGAGAGAGAGAGAGAGAGAGAGAGAGAGAGAGAGAGAGAGAGAAAGCAGAGAGAGAGAGAAAGCAGAGATAGAGAGAGTAATGGAACTATAAAAGAGAGAAAAACAAAATAAAAGAGAATAAGAGCGAAAGATACAGAGAAAAGAAGCTGAAATACGAAACAAAGAGAAAGAGCGAGAGAGAGAGAAAGAGAAAGAGAGCGAAAGAGCAGAGAGACCGAGCGAGAACAAAGCCTACCATCTCGCTAGCCCTTAATTAACAGCATGCGCCGTAGAATTAATTACTTCGCCTTTATAAAAGCGGCTTCATTTCCTCTTTGTGCTTCGCAGAGAATCGGATATTATCTTTTCTGTTTTAGTTACACTTCAATGAGGAAACTGAACTTGTTAGCTTATAACATTGACGTCCCCCCATCCCCTCTCCCCTTCTCTCTCTCCCCTGTTATCTCTCCCCTAACCCCTCCTCCTTCCCCTTCTCTCTTCCCGGCTATCTCTCCCCCAACCCCTCCTCCTTCCCCTCTCTCCCTTGCTAACCCCTCTTACTTCTCCTTCTCTCTCTCCTGCTATCTCTCCCCTAACCCCTCCTCCTTCCCCTCTCTCCCCTGCTATCTCTCTTCTACCCTTCCTTCTTCTCCTCTCTCCCCTGCTATCCCCTCCCTATCCCTCCTCCTTCCCCTTCTCTCTCCCGTACTATCTCTCCCCTACCCCTCCTACTTCCCCTTCTCTCTTCTGCTATCCTCCCCTATCCCTCCTTCTTTCCCCTTTCTCCCTTGCTATCTCTCCCCTACCCCTCCTTCCCCTCTCTCCCCTGCCATCCCCCTCTATCTCTCCTCCTTTCCGTCTCTCCCCTGCTATCCCCCCCTACCCTTCCTCCTTTCCCTCTCTCCTTAATTCTTCGTTTCTTAGCTCCCCCCTCTCTCTCTCTTTCTTCTGTTCCCATTTCTCTTCTTCTCCTTCTTCATTCGCGCCCACTTCCACTTTTTTTTTTTTTAATTCCCATTCACCTTCTTTTTTTTCTCTCTCTCTCTCTCTCTAATCTCCCTCTCCCCTCGCCCTCATCTCTTTCCTAACCTTTCCCCTCCTTCCTTCTTCCTTAACGATCCCTTCTCGTTCTTCCCCTCCTTTTTCCTATCCTTCCCCAACCACTCCTCCCTCTTCTCCTTCACACTCTCCTCTCTCCTCCTTCCTCAACCCATCAGCCTCCTCATCCCCTCATCCTTCCCCTCTCTCATCTCCCTCCTCCTTCCCCTCCCCCCCACTCATACTTCCCCTCTCCCCCTTTCCTCCTCCCCCACCCTTCCCCTCATACGTCCCCCCCATCTTCGTCCCTCCCTCACCCTTCCCTCCTTCATCTCATCCCTACCCCTTCCCTCCTTCTTCCCACCCCTACCCCTTCCCTCCTCCTTCATCCCCCATACCCCCCATACCCCCCACACACCCCTCCTGCATTGAGCAACAGAACACGAAGGATAATGAAGGCAAATCAGGCCAGTAAAGTTTCCGGTTGGTTGCCTCCACAACTTCACACTCTCTTGAGCACAGCCCGATGGGCGCCTCCGTCTCCGCTTCCTTCTCTCCTTCGCTTTCTCTCCCTCTCTATCTATCTCTTTCTCTATTTATCTATCTATCTATCTTTCTTTCTATCTATCTCATTCTCTCTCTCTCTCTCTCTCTCTCTCTCTCTCTCTATCTGTCTATCTATCTATCTATTATCTAATTCTCTCTCTCTCTCTCTCTCTCTATCTATCTATCTATCTATATATCCATCTATCTCATTCTCTCTCTCTCTCTATCTATCTATTATCTAATTCTCTCTCTCTCTCTCTCTCTCTCTCTCTCTCTCTCTCTCTCTCTCTCTCTCTCTCTCTCTCTCTCTCCCCCCCTCTCTCTCTCTCTCTCTCTCTCTCTCTCTTCTCTCTCTCTCTCTCTCTCTCTCTCTCTCTCTCTTTCTCTCTCTTTTTCTCTCTCTCTATCTATCTATTATCTAATTCTCTCTCTCTCTCTCTCTCTCTCTCTCTCTCTCTCTCTCTCTCTCTCTCTCTCTCTCTTGCTCTCTCTCTCTCTCTCTCTCTCTCTCTCTCTCCCTCCCTCTCCCTCTTTACACTCACACAAACACACACACACACACACGCAGCATGAACTCCTTTCACACACGTACTCCTCCTCAGACCTCACTCCAACCCACACACTCCGGGATGGGCGTAAGAGCAGAACACATCCACCGCCTTCGGTATGTGTCGAATCTTCCTGTAAGTTTTCTAATTGGAACAGCGGATCACTTACTGTCTGGGATCTGTTATTTGTAGTATTTATTTATTTATTATTATTATTATTATTATTAATTATTATTTTTTTTTTTTTGGGGGGGGGATCTGTTATTTGCAGTATCTTTTTTTCTTTTTTTTTGGGGGGAGGGGGGTGATCTGTTATTTGTAGTATTTTTTATTTTTTTTATTATTATTATTATTATTATTATTTTTTTTTTTTTTGGGGGGGGATCTATTATTTGTAGTATTTTTTTAAATCATTTTTTTGTGGGGGGGGGGATCTGTTACTTGTAGTTTTTTTTTTTTTTTTTTTTTTTTTGTGGGGGGGGGAATCTGCTATTTGTAGTATCTTTATTTTTGTCTTTTTTTTTGGGGGGGGGGGGCTATCTGTTATTTGTAGTATCTAAAAAAAAAAATTGTGTTTTTTGGGAGGGATCTGTTATTTGTAGTATTTTTTGTGTTGTTTTTCCTGTTGCGATCACCTAAATGAGATGGATTATGACACTACTTAACTTGACTCGATTTATGATTAGTACTGTGATAGTTTTTTGTATTACTATTCACTATAGCTTCTCCTGTTATGTTTGATGTATTTGTTGTTACTATAATTTGTTGCTGTTATTATTACTCCCACTTTTTTTTTTCTTCTTCTTCTTCTTCGTCTTCTTTTTTTCATCATATTTGTTGTTACTATAATTTGTTACTGTTATTATTACTCACACTTCTGTTTTTCTTTCTTCTTCTTCTTCTTCTTCTTCTTCGTCTTCTTTTTTATCAGCTATTTCTCTGCTCCTGCTGCTCCTGCAACACCACTTACTGCAACTTCTGCAATTATTATGCAACTGAACATCCTTCAGTGATGTAGTATTTGCATAATAAAAATCATTCACATATTGCTGGTAATTTTTTATGATTAGGGTGATCATGTTAACAATAAATAATATATCGAGACATTAACAATAACAACATAAATCACCATACCATATTTATCCTCATTATCATTTCTTTATTATCATTAATACGATCATATTTGTTATCATAAAACCTACACACATAAAAAAGAAAAAAATCTTGACATCTTCTTGCAAAATAAACATCAACTTTGCACCGATAAAAGAATCACAACAACAAAATAAATCAAACATCAAAGGCAACATCTTCCCCCCCCCCAAAAAAAAAAAATGTCAACAAAAAATTAAAAAAATCTATATATTCCCATACACCCCCCCCTAAAAAAATCTCTATATATATAACAATAAAAATAAAAGATAAAAAATCTATATATTCCCATACATCTCCCCCGCCAAAAAAAAAAAAAAAAAAAAAAAAATATATATATATAACAATAAAAAATAAAAAAAAGAAATCCATATATTCCCATACATCTCCCACGACTACTTCAATTCTCATTC
>NW_028234406.1:2752801-2757801 GCF_977035675.1 Penaeus japonicus
TTTGTAGTATCTTTATTTTTGTCTTTTTTTTGGGTGGGGCTATCTGTTATTTGTAGTATCTTTATTTTTGTCTTTTTTTGGGGGGGGGGCTATCTGTTATTTGTAGTATCTAAAAAAAAAATGTGTTTTTTGGGAGGGATCTGTTATTTGTAGTATTTTTTGTGTTGTTTTTCCTATTGCGATCACCTAAATGAGATGGACTATGACACTACTTAACTTGACTCGATTTATGATTAGTATTGTGATAGTTTTTTGTATTACTATTCACTATAGCTTCTCCTGTAATTTCTTACTGTTATTATTACTCCCACTTCTGTTTTTTTTTTCTTCTTCTTCTTCTTCGTCTTCTTTTTTTTTATCATATTTCTTGTTACTATAATTTGTTACTGTCATGATTATTCCCACTTCTGTTTTTTTTTTCTTCTTCTTCGTCTTCTTCTTTTTATCATATTTCTTGTTACTATAATTTGTTACTGTCATGATTATTCCCACTTCTGTTTTTTTTTCTTCTTCTTCTTCTTCGTCTTCTTCTTTTCATCATATTTGTTGTTACTATAATCTGTTACTGTTATTATTACTCCCGCTTCTGTTTGTTTTTGTTTTTTTCTTCTTCGTCTCCTTTTTTATCATATTTGTTGTTACTATAATTTGTTACTGTTATTATTACTCCCACTTCTGTTTTTTTTTTTTCTTCTTCTTCTTCTTCTTCGTCTTCTTTTTTTTATCAGGCGTGCAGCTATTTCTGTGCTCCTATTGCTCCTGCAACACCACTTACTGCAACTTCTGCAATTATTATGCAACTGGACATCCTTCAGTGATGTAGTATTTGCATAATAAAAATCATTCATATATTGCTGGTAATTTTTTATGATTAGGGTGATCATGTTAGCAATAAATCATATATCAAGACATTAACAATAACAACATTAATCACCATGCCATATTTATATTCATTATCATTACAGATTTCTTTATTATCATTAATACGATCATATTTGTTATCATAAAACCTACACACACAAAAAAAAGCAATCTTGACAACTTCTTGCAAAATAACCATCAACATTGCACTGATATAAGAAACACAACAACAAGATAAATCAAACATCAAGGGCAACATCTCCTCCCCCCCAAAAAAAAATATCAATAAAAATGTCAAAAAATCTATATATTCCCATACATCCCCCCCCCCCCAAAAAAAAAAAAAAAAAAAAAAAAATATATATATATATATATATATATATATATAAACATTTAAAAATATCTATATTCCCTTACATCTCCCCCACCAAAAAAAAAAAAAAAAATATATATATATATATATATATATATACAACAATAAAATTTCAAAAAAATCTATATATTCCCATACATCTCCCACGACTACTTCAATTCTCATTCCAGATAAAGATCGTATTAATCTCTTTTTATTACCCTTAAGGCTCCTCTTGATGGACGCAGATAATACCAAAATCCCCCCTACCCCCCCTCACCCCCCCTACCTCCAAGTCCCTCGACCCTATCCCCCCTACCCCCCTAACCCCCACCCCCACCCCCCTCCCTACCCCCTACCCCCTACCCAAGCCCCTCGACCCTATCCCCCACCCCCACCCCACTCCCCTCCCCCCCTATCCAAGCCCCTACCCCCCTATCCCCCTGTCCCTACCTCCCTGACCCCCTATCCCTAACCCCCTGTTCCTACCTCCCCTCCCAGTCGTCTATAGAGCTAATGACAACTAATCGCATACCGTTTATAAGCGATCCGAACCGACAACAGAATCCCCCCTGCGATGTTCTTCTGATCAGAATATGAAAGGAGGGAGGGAGGGAGGGAAGGGAGGGAGTGGATGAGGGAGGGGGGAAGGGGAGTGGAGGGGGTGAGGGAGGAGGGGAGGGAGGAGGGGAGGGGAGGGTGAGGAGGAAGGGAGGGAAGGGAGGGAGGGAGGGACGGAGGGAGAGAGGGACGGAGGGAGAGAGGGAGGGAGGGTGAGGAGGAGGAGGGAGGGAAGGAGGGAGGGGAGGGGGGGAGAGAGGGGGTTGAGGAAGGGGGGGTGAGGAGGGGAGGGAAGGGAGAAGAAGGAGGGAGGAGGAAGGGAGAGGGAGGGAGGGAAAGGGAGAGGAGATGGTGAGGGTGAGGAGGAGGGGAGGGAGGGAGAAGGAGACGGTGAGGGTGAGGAGGAGAGGGAGGAGGAAGGGAGGGGGAATGAGAGGGAGGGAAGAGGGGAAAAAAAGGAAGGAAGGGAAGTGAACGAGTGGGAGAGAATAGGAGACGAAGGAAAGATAGGGAAGGAAGAGAGAGAAAGCATAGAGAGGGAAGAATGAAAGAATAAAAAAGAGAGAAAGAAATGGAAAGAAAGAGAACAGAAGAGACGGACGGACGGAGGAGGAGAGAGAGAAAAGACTCGATTCGACACGCCGGCACAGGAACGCGCTCTTAAAAACGATTAAAATGTCTTTGTTCGTCGCATCAATAGGATTTTAATGGGCGCGGGTATAAGCGGGAGTATATGGCGCGTCCGGTGGTCATCGGGTTCCCTTCGTATCGTCATCCGATCCTGTCTCTTGTCCGACTGGATCGCTTATTCAGAGGGAATCGGGACGGAAAAGGGTGTTTGGAATGGGGGGAGGGGGAGAGGGAGGAAGGGAGGGGAGTGGGAATGGAGGGTGAGGGGTGAGGGGAAGGGATGGATAGGGGAGAGGGAGGGAGGGGGGAAGGGGAGAGGGGAAAGGGGAATGGAGGGATAGGAGGTGAGGGGAGGGGGGGAAGGGGAATGGATGGACAGGGAAAAGGGAGATGGATAGGGTGAAGGGAGGGGGAGGGGAAATGGAGGGATAGGAGGTGAGGGGGAAGGGAAGGGGAGAGGGTAAAGGGGAAAGGAGGGGAGAGGGGAAGAGGAAAGGAAGGACGAGGGGGGAAAGGCTGGTAAGGGGGAAGGGAGAGGGGGAAGGGGAAAGGCTAGGGGATAGGAAGAGAGGGGATAAAGAGGGAAAGGGAAGGAGGAGGGAGAGAGGGGTGGGAGGGAGGAGGAGTGAGTATGAAATAGGGGGGGAAGGGGGAGAGGGGGAGGGATAGATAAAGCATGGGGTATGGTTGGGTGTATATGGAGAGGCATGTGGAGAGGGGGGGAGGGGATAGGAAGAGCAATGGAGAGAAAGAAAGAGAGAGAGATAGAGAGAGAGAGAGAGAGAGAGAGAGAGAGAGAGAGAGAGAGAGAGAGAGAGACAGAGAGAGAGAGAGACAGACAGACAAACAGACGGACAGAGAGAGACAGAGACAGACAAACAACCAGAGAAAGACAGAAAAAGAGAAAAGGGGGGATAAGAGATCAAGAAAGGGGGAGTAAGGTGGGGGCGTGGTTGAGGGTGGGGGGGGTGAGTTTACAGATGGACAGACAGACACAAATTTAGTGTGACGAGCTCAGGTCTCTTATTGTGTGTCAATGGTAAACGATTCCTCAGGGAATTGCTCTGGAATGCGACCTGTCTCGTGGGTGGGATGAGGATGCTGAGGAGATGGTGATGAGTGTGATGACGTTTGTGGTGATCAGTGTGATGATGACGTTCGTGGTGATGGTGAGGATTATGATAGTGGGTGGTGATGATTAATCAATCGTGTCAATGACATTAGTTGTGATGATTGTGATGCTGGTGATGATACTGCAGATGATACCAGTAATGCAATGAAAAATGATGGTGATATGTATATATATATATATATATATATATATATATATATATATATATATATATATATATATAATCGAAATAGTAATGATAACGATGATGAAGATGATGAAAATGGTGATGACATTAATTATGATTATTTTAAAAACGGTTGTGATAATGGATAATGATGGTGATGAAAATGCTAAAATAATAATGATAGCGGTAATAGTAGTATTAATGATAATTATTATAACAATAACAATATTGATAAGGATGATGATGATAATAATGATAATCGGTGTAATGCTGATGTTTACAACTCTGATAATAATGATAACAATAATGATAAAAATGATAATGATAACGATAATAGTAAAAGTAATAATAATTATAATAATAATAACAATAATAATAATGATAATAATAATGATAATAATAATAATAATAATAATAATAATAATAATAATAATAATAATAAAAATGATAATAAAATAATAATAATAATAATAATAATAATAATATTAATAATAATAATGATAATAATGATAATAAAATAATAATAATAATAACAATAACAATAGTAATAATGATAATAATAATGATACGAATAATGATAACAAGAACGAGAATGACAATGATAAAGATAGTAAGATAACAACAATAAAAATACAGATAATAACAATACTGATAATAACTATATTAAGAAAAAGATGAAAAGAACAGAAAGAAATGCACCAACTTGAACAGAATTGCAACAAAATGAGCAGAATTGTACCAAATTAAACAGAATTGTACCAAATTGAACAGAATTGCACCAAATTGAACAGAATTGCATCAAATTGAACAGAATTGCACCAAATTGAACAGAATTGCACCAAATTGAACAGAATTGTACCAAATTAAACAGAATTTTACCAAATTAAACAGAATTTTACCAAATTAAACAGAATTTTACCAAATTGAACAGAATTGCACCAAATTGAACAGAATTGCACCAAATTGAACAGAATTGCACCAAATTGAACAGAATTGCACCAAATTGAACAGAATTGCACCAAATTGAACAGAATTGCACCAAATTGAACAGAATTGCACCAAATTGAACAGAACTGTAACAAATTAAACAGAATTGCACCAAATCGAACAGAATTGCACCAAATTGAACAGAACTGTAACAAATTAAACAGAATTGTACCAAATTGAACAGAATTGCACCAAATTAAACAGAACTGTAACAAATTAAACAGAATTGCACCAAATTGAACAGAACTGTAACAAATTAAACAGAATTGCACCAAATCGAACAGAATTGCACCAAATTGAACAGAACTGTA
>NW_028234406.1:2770301-2775301 GCF_977035675.1 Penaeus japonicus
AGGAGGAAGAGGAGGAAGAGGAGGAGGAAGAGGAGGAGAAGGAGGAGGAGGAGGAAGAGGAGGAGGAAGAGGAGGAGAAGGAGGAGGAGGAGGAAGAAGGAGGAAGAGAAGGAAGAAGAAGAGGAGGAGAAGGAGAAGGAAAAGAATGCGGAGGAGGAAGTGGTGATGGTGGCAGAGGAGGAAGAGGAGATAGAGAAGCAGGAATGCGAGTAAGACAGAAACACAACAACAAAAAAAAGAAAACAAAAACACAAACTGGCACTACACCCCCACCCCCCCACCTCAAAAAAAAAAAAAAAAAAAAAAAAAAAACATATCCCAAGCATCCATCCACATAACACGGCATAACGTTGCATGCTTCTTTTTCTTCTTCTTTTTTTTCTTTTGTTATTTCTTTTATGCATGCGAGTAATAAAAGCAAAACAGCGCGCCAGGATAACGGCACAGGGCGAGGAGAGGAGAGAATACGCTTGCGGTCGAAGCCATACGAGTGTGACGGAATGTCGGAGAGGAGGAGAGGTGGAGGAGGGGGAAGGGAGGAGGAGGTAGAGGAAGAGAGGTGGAGGGGGAGGGGAGGTGGAGGGGAGAGGGGTGGAAAGGGAGTTTGGAGGGGAGGTGGAGGGAGGGAGGAAGGGAGGGAGACGGGTGGAGGAGGGGAGGGGAGGTGGAGGGGGAGGAGGGGGAAGGGAGGTGGAAGGCGAGTGAGTGAGGAGAGTGAGTGAGGGGAGGGAGAGGTGGAGGAGGAGGTGGAGGAGGAAGGGAGGTGGAGGAGAGTGAGTGAGGAGAGAGGGTTGGAGGGGGAGGGTGGAAGGAGAGTGAGTGAGGGGAGTGGGTTGGAGGGGGGGAGAGGGTTGGAGTATGGGAGGAGGAGGAGGGGAGAGGGGTGGAAGTGGGAGTTTGGAGGGTGGAAGGGGAGGAGGAAGGGAGGAGGAAGGGAAGATGAGAGAGAGACGGGTGGAGGAGGGGAGAAGGAGGAGTGAGATAGGGAGAGGGGAGAGGGGAGAGGGTAGAGTACGTGAGGAGTAGGGAGTGGGAGTAGGAAGGGGAGGAGGAAGGGAAGATGAGAGAGAGACGGGTGGAGGAGGGGAGAAGGAGTGAGAGAGGGAGAGGGGAGAGTACGTGAGGAGTGGAAGTAGGGAGTGGGAGTAGGAAGGGGAGGAGGGCGAATTAGAGGTGAGAGAGGGAGTGAGGAGAGGGAGGGGATGAGAGAGAGAGAGAGGAAGTGGGGAAAGAGGGAGAGGAATGGGGAGAGGGAAGGGGAGAAGGATGTGGGGAAGGGAGAAGGAGAGGGGAGAGATGGAGGGGGGGGGAGAAGAGTGGAGTGAAAGAGGGGAAGGGGTATGATAAGGGAGGGGAGGGAGTGGGGGGAGTGGGAATGTGGTAAAAGAAGAAGATAGAGTTACGGAGAAGGAGAGGTATAAGAGAGGGAGAGGGAGTGGGGTTGAAAGGGAGAAGGAGGGAAGAGGGTTAAAGAAAGAGATGAAGAAGGAGGGAGAGAGAGCGAGAGAAAGAGCGATAGAAAAAGAGAAAGAGAGGGAGAGAGAGAAAGATAGAGAGAGAAAGGAAGAGTGAGAGAGAGAGAAAGAGAGAGAGAGGCAGACAGAGAAAAATAAAGAGACAGACACACAGACAGACAAACAGACAAACATACAAACAGACACAAAGAGAGCGAGCGAGCGAGCGAGAGAGAGAGAGAGAGAGAGAGAGAGAGAGAGAGAGAGAGAGAGAGAGAGAGAGAGAGAGAGAGAGAGAGAGAGAGAGAGAGAGAGAGAGAGAGAGAGAGAGAGAGCGAGAGACTTTTTTTTTTTACTTTGACGAGTTTATTGAGACAAGTGATTACGTAATCTCAAAAGGATGAGGTAACATAGGTTATCCTCACCCCAATCTTAGTCCCTCTTTGGGCTCACATATATTTTACAAAACCTTACAGCTATGTCAACATGTTGAAATATATACAGAGCAAAAGACGGGTCAATCACAAGCATACACAATTAAATGTTTACATATCAGGAGAACGATATAACAGTATGGATTATCACCCTCAGCATGCTAAGTCCTCTCCTGAGGTCACATGATTACATACTTGAAATATGTGGAGAGAGAAGGAGGGAGATGATCAAGACAGAAAGCTAAAAAACGCGAGACAGACAAACAGAGAAACAAAGACATAGAGAGAGAGAGGCCGTGTCTATGTGTGTGTCCACGGCTGGAGATACAAGTGCGTGACAAGACGAACTGAGGCGGTGGATACCAATCACTCCTTGTAGGGCGTGGGTGAAGGACGAGAGAGAGAGAGAGAGAGAGAGAGAGAGAGAGAGAGAGAGAGAGAGAGAGAGAGAGAGAGAGAGAGAGAGAGAGAGAGAGAGAGAGAGAGAGAGAGAGAGAGAGAGATAACAAAGAGATCTAGATCGGGAGTGAGACAGAGAGAGGAAGAGAGCGAGAGAGAAAGAGAGAGAGAGAGAGAGAGAGAGAGAGAGAGAGAGAGAGAGAGAGAGAGAGAGAGAGAGAGAGAGAGAGAGAGAGAGAGAGATAAACAACCAGAAACAAATAACAAAGAGACATAGATCGAGAGCGAGACAAAGCAAGAGAGAGAGAGAGAGAGAGAGAGAGAGAGAGAGAGAGAGAGAGAGAGAGAGAGAGAGAGAGAGAGAGAGAGAGAGATAAACAACCAGAAACAAATAACAAAGAGACATAGATCGAGAGCGAGACAAAGCAAGAGAGAGAGAGAGAGAGAGAGAGAGAGAGAGAGAGAGAGAGAGAGAGAAATAAAGAAAGAGAGAGAAAGAGAGAGAGAGAGAGAAAGAGCACCCTCGTGTCAACAAGTGTGGGACAGAACCAACACCTGTAGCGTTATCTAAGAATCTGTCTCTCGAGTGTGGAAAGTGATTTTTGCTTGGGTGTGGCCAGCCTAACGCGGTCGAGATTGTGTGTGTGTTTGTGTGTGTGTGTGTGTGTGTGTGTGTGTGTGTGTGTGTGGTTGTATGCTTTCCTGCCTGCCTTGTGTATGTGTTTCGGTGGTATTTTCCTTGAGTGTTATTGGACTCTTTAGTGTATCCTTAACTTACAAAAAAAGAAAAAAAGAAAAAGAAAAGAAAAAAAAAAAAAACATATCCACCAGTTTAATCGTCTCTTTAGCTATCCCTACTTACCCATCCATCCACCAATCCCTCTATCTATATCCCAATACCAACTAAAGAGTCAAACAAAACCATTAAAAAACAAAAACAAAAAAAAAACACGGAATTTAGATCACGGCAGAAATCACACGACGCCATAAACACAAACAAACACACAAACACAAACACAAACAAACACAAACATTCCTTAATTAATTAAGAGTCCAGACGTCAAATACCCCGCCCTATTTCCCTCTTACGTGTCACACTCGATCAGTTCTGGAATGTCACTATCTCTGAGATAACTCGATCTATCGCCATATCGCCATCGCCACTGATTTCCCGGGGAGGTTATGTCATGTCATGTCATGTCATCTTGTCATCTCTCTGCGTGAGATTTCCGGTACTTTGGTCTGGTCTTGGCTGAATATTTTCTGGGATTTGTGATTTTTTTTCTTTCTTCTATTTTCGTTTTTCTGTTTTTGTTTTTGTTTTCTTGGTTCTTTTGTTTGTATTTTTGTTTTTGTTTTTCGTTTCTTTTCGTTTTGATTTAGCGTTCTTTCTCTCTGTCTGTCTCTTTCTCTCTCTCTCTCTCTCTCTCTCTCTCTCTCTCTCTCTCTCTCTCTCTCTCTCTCTCTCTCTCTCTCTCTCTCTCTCTCTCTCTCTCTCTCTTCTTCCTTCCTCTATTTATCCAACCCTCTCATCTTCCCCTAACTCGTTTTCTGCCTCTTCTTCCTTCGTCTTTCTCTCCTACTGTCCTCTCTATCTCTCTCCTCTTCTCTTTATGTTTCCTCCCGTTTCTTTTCTCCTTCCTTTCTCTTCTCTGTCTACCTCTCTCACTTCTTTTCTCTCCTCTCTCTCCTCCCTACCCCTCTTCTTCTTTCTCTCCGCTCCTCTTTCTCTCTCTCTTTCCTCCTTCCTCCTCCCTCTCCCCATTCTCCTATCCTCTCTCCTTCCCCTTTTTGTCCCTCTGTCTCTTCTTACTTCCTCCCTCTCTCCCCTCTCTTCCCCTACTCTCTCTCCTTCCTTCCTTCCTTTCCCCTCACCTTCCCTCCCTCCCTCCACCCTCCCTCTCCCACCCTCCCTCTCCCACCCTCCTACCCACCCACTCCCTAAACCCACCCACCCACCCACCCACCCTCTCTTCCCACCCACACCCACACCAAACGCCCCCGATCTCACGCCCCGCCCATCGAGGTCAAGTGGCGACCTAATCACCACTAAGTAAGGAGTCAAGTGTCTTTAAGAATTCGAGAAGGTTCTGACAAAATGGCGGTGACGGAAAAGGGTCGGTTTTCCATTTCTCTTTTGGCAGCCTTGTGAATTTTGCCTTTTTTTATTTTTTTTTTACTTTTTTTTTTTTAATGGTGGTTGTCTTGATTAGGATTGCATTATTTTTATTATTGTTGTTGTTTTTGATATCATTGTTGTTATTGTGAGTTGGTGAAAGTAAGGGTGATGATGATGATAATGAGGATGATGATTATAATGATGTTGATTATTATATCAATAATGATGATGGTAATGATAATAGTGATGGTATGATAATGATGATGATAATAGTAATAGTAATAGTAATGATGATAATGATGATGACGGTAAAAATAATGAGAATGATAATAAGAATGATATGAAATATATAATGATAATATACTTAATATCATTATTCTTATCATTGCGATCATTACCATTATCATGATGAAAATCATCATCATTATCATTATCATTACTGTTCTCATCATTATTAATATTATCATTATTGTTCTGTTTCTTCTTCGTATTATCATCATTACCATTAATTTCATTATTATGGCTGTTGTTGATATTATTATTGTTATCATTATCATCATCATGATTATAACTAACGTTGACATTATCATTATT
>NW_028234406.1:2780301-2789200 GCF_977035675.1 Penaeus japonicus
GAAGGAGGGAAAAAAAGGGGAAGGGCAAGGAAGGGAAGGGGGTAGGAAGGGAAATAGGATGAGAGAGGGGAAGGAAGGGGGAAGAGAAAGGACAAGAGGAAGGAAGGGAGAGGGGAAGAATGGAGGAAGGGAGGAGAAGGGGAAAGGAGAGGGGGAGGAGAGAAGGAGAAAGAGGAGGAAAGCGGGGAAGGAGAAGACTGAAGGAAGAAAGAGGGAAGGGAGAAAGGAGGAGAGGAGAAAGAGAGACAAGCGGAGAAGAGGAAGGGAGGAGAGGAGAAAAGGAGAAGGGAACAAAAAGAAAGAGTGAAGGGATGAGAGGAGGGGGAGGGGAGAAGGGGAAGGGACAGAGGAGAAGGAGAAAAAGGGAGAAGAATAGAAAGGGAGAAGGGAGGAAAGAAGATGCGGAAAGAGAAGAGGAGGAAGAATAGGATAAGGAAGGAAATAGAAGAAGAGGACGAGAGACGAAAAGAAGAGATTAAAGGTTTAAAAAGGAGGCGAGTGGAGGGGGGGGGAGAGTGGCATTTGGGAGAGAGAAGAGAAAGGGGGAAGAAGGGAAATGGGGAAGTAGAAAGGAGAAGAAGAGGAGGTGAGGAGGTTATAAAGTCATGCCAGAGTGGAAAAATCTATCGCCTTAAAACAGAAAATTGCAGAATTGCAGATCGTATTTAATCTCTAAATCTTGCAAACAAATCTATGTATTTGTTCATTTATCATTTACGATAAAATATATTTCTGCTTTAACATGATTATAATATAATTCTTAAGTTGAATTGAAACATTATATGCACCTAAGTTGTGTTTATTTGCTTTATATAGTATTTGTTGCATATCGTATCCATTATGTTAATAATTCATAATAAGTCAAATAATCACCTTATTAAAAAACACGAAGAAAAAAAAACTACGTTATTTATATATCAAACAAAAACTACAATTCAATTGATCAAACAATAACCAAATCATCTGAAAACAAATTTCACATTATCTCTCTCTCTCTCTCTCTCTTTCTCTCTCTCTTTCCCTCTCCCTCTCCCCCTCTCTTTCTCCCTCTCCCCCTCTATCTCTCTCAAAAAAAAAAATCTAATAAACACATCCAATCATAACCCTCCCCCTTCCCCAGAATAAACAAAAAAAAAGAAAGAAAAAAATAATTGACATAAACAACCAAATAAAGCCAGCGACCAGAGCTTGGGTTCCCAGACAAGTCTATTGTATGTAAATGGCAGGGATTAAAGAACCCGACAAAGGGGAGGGGGGAGAGGGGAGATGGGGGAGAGGGCAGGGGTTGGAGAAAGGGGGGGGGTAGGGGTGGAAGGGGGAAGGGGAGGGGTTGGGGGTGGAATATTGGGGGGGTAGGGGTTGGAGAAAGGGGGTTAGGGGAGGGTAAGGGGTAGGGGGTAGGGAAATTGGGGTGGTAGAGGGAGGGTAGTGGGGGTTGAAAAGAACGCAAGACGAAGAGGTGTGGGGGGGGGGGTGAGGGGCGAAGGGCGAAGGGAGTAAGGGGAAGGAAGTGAAGGTTGAGCAGAAAGCAGGACAGGATGGAAGGAGTAAACGAAGGAAACAGGAAGGAAGGAAAGAACGAACAAACGAACGAAGTAAGGAAGGGGCAAGAATTGAGAATAGGAAGAATCGATTAAAAAAAAAGAGAGAAAACAGAAGGGAATAGAGAAGAGGGGAAGAAGAGGAAGGAAAAAAATAGAAACACATTTACCTCGTTCGTGGGTACGGCCGGAGGAGGGTAGGGGGCCGGGGGGTCAGGAGGGTGGGAAGGAGGGGAAGGAGGAGAAAGGAGAGGGGAGGAGGAGGGGGAAAGGAGGAGGGGGTCAGGAGGGGGTAACGAGGAGGGGGGAAGGAGTAGGGAAGGGAGGAGGGGAAGGAGGGGTTAGGGGGTCAGGAGGAGGAAGGAGAAGGTGGGGGTTAGGAAGGGAAGAAGGAGGGGTTAGGGAGTCAGGAGGGGGAAGGAGGAGGGGGGAATCAGAGAAAGAAGGAGGAGGGGGGAAGGGGAAATGGGGATACGTACGTACGCACGCCCGGCCACATCTCAGCTCCGTTCGTAGACGTTTTGGTTGGTTGGGCCATAAAAGCAGTGTACTTTCCGTCCCCGACTTCTGACATTCCGGCCATTGTGTGCAGGAATGGCAAGAGGGAGGGAGGGAGGGAGGGAGGGAGAGAGGAAAGGAGGGAGGAAGAGGGAGAGGGAGGGAAGGAGGGAGGGAGAGGGGGAAAGAGAGAGGGAGGGAGGGAGAGGGAGGGAGAGGGGGGGAGAGAGGGAGAGGGAAGGAGGGAGGGAGAGAGAGGGAGAGGGAAGGAGGGAGGGAGGGAGGGGTAGAGGGGTGGAAAGAGAAGGAGAATCGGGTAGGAGGGGTAGAAGGAGGGAGAGTGGGGTAGAAGGAGGGGTAAGAGGAAGGAAGGAGGGAGGGAGAAGTAGAGAAAGAGAGAGAGAGAGAGAGAGAGAGAGAAAGAAATAGAGAAAGGCAGAGAGAAAGAGACAGGGAAAGAGGGATAGAAAAAAAGAGAGGAGAGAGAGAGACGGAATGAGCAGAAAGAAAGGTAGATGAAAAATGAAAGGTCAGAAAAGACAGGGGGCGCGGAGGGAGGGGAGAGGGGAGAGGAGAGGAATGGAAAAAAAAGAAAAGAAAAGGAAAAGGGGCACAGAGGCAATGGAATAAAAGAGAAAAGTAGCCACACACAGGGCAGTGGAGGGGGAAGGGGGGGGGGGTATATAGGCCCAGTGAAGTCACTCTCGCAAACCGCGCGAAGGTCCACCTTTTAAAGTCAATCTTTGAGTCAATGCGACACGAATGAATTATGCCGATTGTGTTCCACGAGGGGCATAAAAGGGAAAACGGGCATTCACTAATTCGAAGGATGACGGGTATTGAGCTAATTCAAGGGATAGCGGGCATGGAGGTGAATCAAGGGGTAACGGGCACTGGTCTAATTCGAGGGATAGCCAACGCCAAGGCTAAGTAAGGGATAGAGAGCCGTCACAAGGTCAAGGGAAAGCGAGCACTGAACTAATTCAAGGGATAGCGAGCACTGAACTAATTCAAGGGAGAGCGAGCATTACAATTAAAGGGCATAGTGAACAATCATCTGATACAAGGGATAGGGGGGCATTTATAAATTCAAAGCATAGCGAGCGTTCTGATTCAGAAATTAGCGGGCAATCAGCTGATCTACTAAGGGATAGCGGGCAATCAGCTGATCTACTAAGGGATAGCGGGCAATCAGCTGATCTAGCAAGGGATAGCGGGCAATCAGCTGATCTACCAAGGGATAGCGGGCTTCCATCTGCATTTCCGCCAATGTTGTTACGGTTGTTAACTTTGAATGCCCTTTTGTGACCTTTTTTTTCATAGAGCTTTTGGTTTATTGCCATTTGTACTTCGAAAACATCTTTTGAAAAAAAGTGCATGGCTGGTGAGCCGATTAATGGTTAAAAGGAGAGAGAGAGGGGGGGGAAGGGAGGGTGAAAAACGAGTGTGTGGATGTGGATGTGTGTGTGTGTGTTTGTGTGTGTGTGTATATATATATAATATATATATATATATATATATATATATATATATATATATATATATATATATGTATATATATATATATATATATTAATGATAATAATAGTAGTAGTAATAATGATATGCATTTGCTAATGTTATCATAATCATTATTTGTAGTGATGCCATTATTGATAGTATTATTATGATTATCATCCTTATCTTTATTATTATTATTATCACTAATACTGTAGTTATAATGATTATTGTAATTATCATTAACCTTATTATCATTATCATCATTGTCATTATTCTTGTTATCGTTATTATTATTAATATTTTTATGATCATTGTTATTATCATTAATAATACTATCATCATCAACATCATCACTACCATTATTACTATTATCATCATCATCACATCAACATCACCATAATCACCACCACCCCACTATCATCATCACCATTATTATTATTATAGCAATAATTAGTATAGCTAGATTCATTATTATTATTATTATTATTATTATTATCATTATTATCGATATTTCTACAGTAATAATAATAACGATAATGATAATAGTAATAATATCAGCAGTGATAGTGATTATGATATCGACTAATTCACTAATTTAAACTATTCACATCTGTCATTTGAGAAATAATGAAATATTTCATATAATTATTGTTTATACGAAAAAAAATGTGGCCGCTAAAAAAAAAAAAACTTGCTAACACGATGCGTGAAAACCTGAAAACAATAGTACATTACCATGCTCATAAGATGTCAATCAAATACCTTTTTTTTATAATAACCTAAAAAAAAGAAAAAAAGAAAAAAAAGAAAGAGTGAAAAAAAACAGCCTATAGGCCTAAACCTTCTCGATTTTTTTTTTTTTTTTTTCTGATCACGACCATTAAAACACGCCATTTTCTCACGTTAACCTGAATCAATCTATTCTCGTTCGTTTCGATTACCTGCTGATCACTCACGTCAATCGATCACCATCAACTATCGGCTTATAACTGGCTTCACTAATTCCTCATGCTTAGAACTAGCTTCACTAATCTCCCATTCTAGGCCCCTTGATGACGTAAGACCCCTCCCGTTCGTGGATCGGTTTGTATTCACGCGGATTTACGAACGCATTCTCTCCCTTCCCACGAGAACTGTTTCTTGTGGTGATATACGCTTGTTTTCTTTATTATTATTATTGTTATCTTTGCTTTTCGATGGGGAATCCCGCTTTTTTTGAGAATGTGATGCGTTTTGTCTTTATTTAATCAGTCAAATTTATCATTGTCTTCCATTCCGGGTCCCTTGATGACGTAAGATCCCTCCCGTTCGTGGATCGGTTTGTATTCACGCGGATTTACGAACGCATTCTCTCCCTTCCCACGAGAACTTTTTCTTGCGGTGATATACGCTTGTTTTCTTTATTATTATTATCATTATCTTTACTTTTCGATGGAGAATCCCGCTTTTTTTTAGAATATGATGCGTTTTGTCTCTTTTTATCAGTCAAATTTATAATCATCTTTCTATTTTGAGACGTTTGTGAGTTACGTCTTTGCGAAACTCGACAGAAAACGGATTTATTTAAGAACATGTCCGTTTCAAATGTTATTTCGTAATTCCAAACTCGCTAATGATTGTATCATGTGTCGTAATGTATCGCCTTTATTCTAATCTTTTCGTCAGTGCTCTAGTACGTGATCTACTGACTTCATGCACTATTAAGAAGGTCGAGAAATGAACTTATGAACAAAAAATCGACTTTCATAATGTTTTTTATTTTTTTTTTAATTATTTTTTACGATTTTATTCACAATAAACATTTAAATTCCAGCGGAACGGAATTCACTGTAACATTTTAAAGAAAATATCGCAACATATCAAATTATAATCTGCGTTCTTCTACTGTAATTACAGGCTTATTAACAAGGAAGGTTCTGACATTACACGTGATTAAGAAATTTATATATCAAGATTCATAATTTTACTTATTCGAAGAGAGAGAGAGAGAGAGAGAGAGAGAGAGAGAGAGAGAGAGAGAGAGAGAGAGAGAGAGAGAGAGAGAGAGAGAGAGAGAGAGAGAGAGAGAGAGGGAGAGAGAGAGAGAGAGAGAGAGAGAGCGAGAGAGAGAGAGAGAGAGAGAGAGAGAGAGAGAGAGAGAAAGAGAAAGAGAGAGAGAGAAAGAAAGAAAGAGAGAGAGAGAGATAATAAGAGAAAAATATAGTTAGAGAAAGAGAGAAAGAAAGAGAGAGAAAGAGAAAGAGGAAGTGAGAGAGACAGAAAGAGAGAGAGAAAGATAAACAGATAGACAATGAGAGAAAGTGAGTCAAATTGCATGATACTTCAATCAATTTAATATCTCAGAAGCCTTAGGTTAAAAGTACAACATATCTTCAAAGTGTTACAGTGAAACAATCTCAAACTTTTAAAAAATTACTAATTCATTTTTTTTTTTTTTTCACTTTCATTCCTCACTTCCGTCTGTTGATAAAATGAAATAAGATTTAGATTTTATGTAATTTAGTTATACGTATATCTAAATCTCAATCTTGTCAATTGTTGCAAAAGTAACTGTCAGGTTATGTTCATATTGAAAGATTTTTGTACAAGCAAAGCGTGGGTGATGGGCGTTACCTGTGCATATTTTGTTCATATAACTTTAACAATAGAAGTATAATTATCATTCTTTTGTTTCTGGCAATGACTGCAACATGTTTTTTTTGTTATAAATTTGCTCATAAATTGTTTATTATAATTAATTGCATTCTTATTGTTTTTTTTATGACGATATATATATATTTATTAGTACATGAATAGAAGGTATATGGCCACACACAAAAAAAAAAAAAAAAAATCAAGAAATCTCAAAACTATATTGCAAATTTTTAATCTATTGTATGTTAATAAAAACCTCAGAAAATAACGATCGTAACTTTTTTCCCTATCTTTTTAGGGGAGGGGGGAGTGGGGGTGGGGGTGGGGGGGTTACCGGAAAAATTGTAACATCTTATGGCCCTTATCAATTTTACGATTATATTGTTAAAATAACAATAAGATAGCTAGCATTCACGACTGTTTGTTCTCACTATTGTTAAATAACTAACCCCCCCACCCCTCCTCCCTCCTCCCTGCCGGTCCCCCAACCATCACAAAAGAAAAGAAAAAGAAAAAGAAATAGAAAAAAGTAGGAACACATATTCATGATTTACACCATCGTGAGAAACATAACAGAGAACAATGCTTCCAGAAAAAAAAAAGATTTATCGCAATAATAAAAGACTATGATGCTCCCACCACCAACATTCCAACCATTACTTACTCGAAGTTCGTCTGGTAGGGCTACCAAGAGGTCCAAATACAACGCTACCACACTCATTCACTCACTCGCTTACTACCACCACGCAAAGACCATATATATGTAGAATATACGGTCTCCGGGTAAGGTATCGGTAGTCTCCATGCTGGTAATTAGAGATTCCCGCCAAAACCACATATTTGCCACAGATGAGACCGCATGTTAACCTCATGTTTCCCGCTACGCATAGAAAGACGAGACAGCGCAAAATCTTTCTGCCACTGAACATGGGTATGTTTTAATTGCTTTCTCCCTGACACCGTGACACCGTGACACCGCCTCTGCCAACATGAAGGACCGGTTGGCACCCCTGAATTCGTTCCTGCCAACAAGAGCGTGATTGCCAAAAAGAAATTAATATAAATATTAATAATTCTAATCAGAATAAACAGAAATAGAAAAAGGAAAAGAAAGAAAGAAGGAAAAATAAGAAACAAAAAAGGAGATTATAATAAATACTACAAATATATACAAACTTAAAAATGATAAAAAATCAAATAAAGTAAGGAGAGAAAGGAAAAAAAGGAGTCAAAAAAAAAGAAAAAGACTAAAAAAAGGAAAGGAGAAGAAGCAAAAAAATAACTTAAAAATATAAAAAAAAATAAAAAAATAAATTATTAAGTGATAAAGGAGAAAAGGAAAAGGAATAAATGAAACATGAGGAGAAAAATAGGAGAGGAAAAAAGGTACAAATAAAGGAGAGAGGGAGGAGAAGAAGAAAGAAAGTAAAGAAGAAGAAGGAGAAAGAAAGAAGAGGACGTACGAAGGAGAGCCTAAGAAGGAGAGGACACATAAGAAGGAGAAGAGACATAGTCTATAATTTTATTTTTATTTTTTATTATTTTTTTATTTTTTATCACCTCTGTCGACATTACTGCTTTGGTTGCCATCTCTTTCGCCATTTCTGCCAACACAACGCCCACCTACCAACACATTAGCTAAATTGCTCTCCTGACACCCACTTGCCACCCAAATACTGCCAACAATATAAGATTACCCCCATCACGGACAGATGATATATTACCAATCAACCTGCCAACCTTAGAACACTGTTGCCAACTTCCAGAAACACCCACCCTTTCACCTTCCCTTTTTTTCCTCCCCTTCTCGCTATCATTTACCGGTCTCGGTGGCTTCCGTCGCTTATTAATTACTCCTAATCACTCTCGTGCGTGGTAATTAATAAGGAGATCATGCTCGCAGATGATTGGTTGAGGAAGGCGATGCGTCACCAAGCCACGCCCCCTTTCTCGGCGGGTGATCAATCATGGCGGGAGATTTTGAACGGCGGTTAAGATTTGACGCCGTAATCTTTTATATAACGCGTGAATTGTTTTATGATCCTGTTTATTTGGGTGTTTAGAGTCTCCCTTTTTTATTTGGTTGTTTAATGGGAAAGGGTTAACGGTAGAGTTGTCGTTGTTTGAATGATGTAATGGATGTTTAATGAAGTTTTTGGTCTTTTTGTTTACGTTTTCTTTCGAGATTTTTGAAACCGCGGGAGATTCGAAAATGTTTTAAGGTCTTTGGAAACTAATCAGAAGAAACAGAAATAGAAAAAGGAAAAGCAAGGAAGACAGAAAAAGAAGAAGGAGAAGAAGAAGAAGAAGGAGAAGAGACATAAGAAGGAGAGGACACATAAGGAGAAGAGAAAGAAAAGAAGGAGAAAAAGATGAGGAGAGAGAAGACAAAGAAAAAGAAGGAGAAAAAGAAAATGAAGAACGAGAGTACGAAGAAGAAGAAAAAGAAAAAGAATATGAAGAAAGAGAAATAAAAAACAAACAAGAACACAAAGAAGAAGGAAAGGGAACAAAATAAAAAGATAAAAAAAGTAAAAGAAAAATTAGAGTAAAAAAACAAAACAAAACAACATCAACGAAAACCTTCCTCTTTCTCATTTGATAATTGCAATCTCTTCTAATCTGTCCGCAATGAAGCTAATATTTCTTCTCACTCGATGAAACGTTTCCAATTATCTCAAAGATTTATGTTCGACAGACGCAGAAACTACAAAGCCCCAAAGGGG
>NW_028234406.1:2799300-2801800 GCF_977035675.1 Penaeus japonicus
ATCATGGTTATCATCATTATTGGCAGAATTGTTATCATAGTAATTATATCAATCATATTATCATCCTCACTGTTATAGTTATTATCGTCATCGTTAACATAATAAGTATCATTATTGTTATCATTAACATTATTATCATAATCATCATTGCTATTATCATTTTCATTATCATTGTTATGATTATTTTAATTACTACGATATTTTTAGCATTGTTATTATCATTATGTTTATCATTATCATCATCATTATTATTATCGTTATTACCATTACTATTATCATCATCATCATTATCATCCTCAGTATCATTATCATCATATACATTAACATTACTATATTGCAATATATGAATTTAATAATTCATGCATTTGTATCAATATAAAAATAAATGACAGAAGTATAACCTAACATACTTGGTCTTTGCAACAATGAAGAGTCAACGGAATCAAAGAGTTGCATAGACTCCCATTTTCCGATTGACAGTATCAACATGCCTTGTTGATGTTGCAGTTAATATCATTATCATCATTGTCATTCCTGTTTGATTTGCAACTTTAACAACAGCAATGATAATGATTTTGGGGATGATGATTATATTGCTATTGCTTTTACTTATATTTATGATGATCATAATGATGATGATGATAATAAGAGATAATAATGATAGTGATTAAAAAGATAATAATGATGATAACAATCGTGATGATAGTAATAATGTTAATGATAATGATAATGACAATTATGATAATAGTAACAATAATAATAATGATAATAATAATGACAACGATGGTTATAATGACGATGATAATAGTAATGATGATAAAAATAATGATGATAATAATTATATTTATGATTACAATAATAATAATGATAATAATGATAATAATAATAATAATAATAATAATCACAATAATAATGATAATAGCAAGACAGTTGAGACTGGGGACCCAAAAAACTATAGGCCAATCACGTGTTTATCCACATCGTACAAACTCTTAACCTCTGTCCTTTCAGAAAGAACCTATGCACACCTAGAGGAACACGACATTTTCCCAATCGAACAAAAAGGATGCAAAAAGGGCTCGTATGGTTGCAAAGATCAATTACTGATAAACAAAATGTTGCTCGAAAATGCAAAATCTAAACATCGTAACTTGAGCACAGCCTGGATTGACTATAAAAAGGCCTTCGATAGTGTACCCCACTCTTGGATATTACGTTGCTCAGAACTTTTTAAATTATCACCTACCCTTATAAATTTCCTCAGATCATCTATGGGAATGTGGGACAATACTCTCTTCTTATCCCACTCTACTGGTATCTTGCCCTCCCCTGGCATGAAAAATAATAATGTGGTTTCTTCCAGGGCGACTCTTTGTCACCTCTGTTATTTTGCATGGCACTTATGCCTCTCTCCAGACTCCTTAACCAAACTGGATATGGATACAAAATCTTCGAACGCAGAATAAGTCATCTATTTTACATGGACGATCTGAAACTATATGCTTCTAATGACAACGAACTTGAGGGGTTACTGAAAACAGTAAAAGCATTTAGTGATGACATAGGAATGGAGTTTGGGTTAAGCAAATGTGCAAAGGCCACATTCAAAAAAGAGAAGTTAGAGCAAACGAAGAATATTGTGCTAGATGACGACTCTGTCATTAAAGAGCTTGACCAAGAAGGTACATATAAATACTTAGGAGTCAATGAGGGCGATGGGATACAACACGCTAAAATGAAGGAGAAAATTAGGAAAGAATGTTTGCGCAGAATCAGATCTATCGTGAAAACTGAGTTGAATTCAAAAAACAGAATCACCGCTATAAACACCTTAGCATTACCAGTAGTAACTTACAGTTTTAATATAATAAATTGGAACTTAAGTGAACTCAAAAGACTAGATAGTAAAATTAGAAAACTGTTTACTTGTAACAGAATGCTCCATCCGAAATCTGATGTTGACCGATTGTACCTTCCACGACGCAAAGGAGGAAGAGGTATGATACAGCTGGAGCTTTCCTACAAAACGTCAACGATAGGCCTCTACAATTACTTGGACAATAGTGAAGACTAGATGCTCCAGTTAGTGAACAGGCATGAAAACTCAAAAAGATTACACTCCGTTACTAAGGAATCTGACAATTTTTCTCGGGAACTTGACCTTGAAATAGAAATCAACAACCTATTATCACCAACTAAGATTGCTCGCAAAACAAAGAAGAAAGCGAAACATGTAGGCTTAAAAAAACTTGAATCTCGCTGGCAAGAAAAACCTCTCCATGGACAGTTTGCTGCTCGAGCCAATAATGCTGATGTAGACACACAGGCAACCCATCAGTGGCTACGTAGCTCCGGACTGAAAGCGGAAACCGAGGGCTTCATTCTTGCAGCACAGGATCAAAGTTTGTTTACACGAAACTATCAAGCCAATGTCTTACATAACGGGGCTGACCCAAAGTGTAGATTTTGCGATGAAAGAATAGAAACAATCGACCACCTT
>NW_028234406.1:2814300-2834300 GCF_977035675.1 Penaeus japonicus
ATCAATAGACCACCGTCATCACACTTCCTTTCAAAATACCCATATTTCGCTCAGTAGGCCTACCCATGGTCACGTCGGAGGGGCGGAAGTGAGATGCATAATTACCCAGAGATAATGACAGGTACTGCCCCTCCCCTCTCCTCTCCCCTCCCCCTCCCTCCCCTCCCTTACCTTTTGTCTTTTCTCAGTGCCTTCATCTTCCCTCTCCTCCCTCTCTTCCTCTCTCTTCTCTCTCTCTCCTCTCTTCTTTGTTTCTTTTCTCTTTTCTTATTTTCCCTTCTTCTCCTTTTTATCTCTCAACTCTCTTTTTTTTATCTTATTTCTCTCTATCCTTCTTCTCCCTTCCTCGTATCATCCTTTTCTTCTCCTTATCCCATCTTCCCTTTCCCTCCTTCCTCACTCCTCTATCCCTCCTTCCCTCCTTCCCTCCTTCCTTCTTTCTCCCTGACTCCCATCCCTCCATTCTCCTCCCGCCTCCTTCATCTCCCCCCTCCTCTCCCCCCTTAACATCTCTCTTCCTCTCCCCCCATGTTCCTTCCCCCCTCGTCTCCCCCCCCCAAACATCTCCCTTCCTCTCCCCCCGTTTTCCTCCCCCCTCCCTCCCTCCCCCCTCCTCCCCCCACCCCTAACATCTCTCTTCCTCTCCCCCCATTTTCCTTCCCCCTCCCCCCTCCCCCCTCCCCCCAACCCAACATCTCTCTTCCTCTCCCCCCCATTTTCCTTCCCCCTCCCCCCCTCCTCCCCCATTTCACCTGCTTGTAGAACACCTTCCTGTTACGTCATCACAATCACCCATCTATCATCGGGTCTGTCTTAAGTCTATTGGCGGTCATGTTTTCGTCTTTCTTTCTTCTCTTTGTTTATCTGTTGTCTCCCTCTTCGTTTTTTCTCTCATTCTTTCGGATGTCAGTTTCACTTTCTTCGTCATACTTTTTTTTTCTTTATAAGGGGGGGGGGTATCTTTATAGGGGGGAGGGGGAGGGTGGTCTATTCTCTCTCTCTTTATTCATTATATATATGTATACATATTTACATACATATATATATACATATATATATGTAAATATATATATATATATATATATATATATATATATATATATATATATGTACATATATATATATATATATATATATATATATATATGTATATATATATATATATGTACATATATATTTATATATATATATATATATATATATATGTTTGTATATATGTACATATATTATATATATAAATATATATAATATATATATATATATATATATATATATATATATTATATATATATATGTATATGTATATATATATATATATATATATATATATATATATATGTATATATATATATATATATATATATATATATATATATATATATATATATATATATCATATATATACGTTTACATATATATCCATATGTATATACATACATACATATATATGTTTGTGTTCGTTTTTTTCGTCTTTTTTGTCATGAAAGATATGGTGAAAGAAAGTATCTATGTACAGAATGATATGTAAACAAAATTATATGGTTAGTTGATAACGATTAAGAAAGTGTCTTAGACTAGGAAGGTAAACTATTATGCAGAAAAATATTTGTTTATTAATTAAGAAAAAAAAGTTGAATAAAGAAAGAAAGATCAAGTGACATGAAAAATCTAAAGATATCAAAGTAGAAAATAATTTTGTTTTCATTCTCTTTTTCTAACGAAGAAAATCAAGTAAAGAAAAATAAATATACAAAAAGGACGAGATAATAAAAAGAAACATATCTTAAATAAAAGAGAGAAATCAGGCCACGAATAATAAAGCCGAAGAATTAAATAAAGATAGATAAAGACAAAATAAACATAACATATAAAATGATAATATGATAATCTAATTCAGATTATCTTCCAAGGAGGAATTAAGTAAAAAAGGAAAAAAATAAATTAAATAAATAAATAAATAAATAAGAGATACAACAATGATGAAAATAGGATTCTGTAAAACTTTAGAACAAAAAAAAAAAAAAAAAAAAAATAAGAGTAATAATTACGTAACAAGAAAACATATCAAGAATACATTAAATAAGATTATTCATGAAGACGAAAGTCAAATCATAATGAATATACATAATAAAATGATAAACTAATAGGACAGTAAAATGTCAAGATAATTTCATATATATCAAAAGATATAGGAATAAATGACTAAGGTGAATTAAATGCACTATTGTTTTTTTTTTTTATGAAATCTAACTAGTGAGAGAGAGAGAAGGAGACAGAGAGAGAGAGAGGGGGGGGGGGATGAGAGAGAAATAAACAGACATATAGATAAATAAAAAGAGACAGGGATTAAATAAAAACAAAACAAAAAAATAGAGATAGAAGAAAAAATAGAAAAATAGTTTTCGTTCTTGAATTGAGTAAAAAATATAATAAAATAAAAACAGGGACAAGAGGGAATAATTCACAGCACACGAATCATTACTGAATACTGATGAATCTGATTTATTCAAGCTGTGTGTGTGTGTGTGTGTGTGTGCGTGTGTTTGTGTTTGTGTGTGTGTGTGTGTGTGTGTGTGTGTCTAAACATATTGCACGGATTGCATTAGCAATCGAGAGACTAAGAAGAGGACCGGTAAAGTCTGTAATGTTATTTTCTGAAGGAGACACTGTAGGAGGCAAGTAAATTACAGGTAAATTACAGGTTAATTACAATCATCCGACTGTATGGACATGTACAAGTATACCCATATAACTGAAAAAATTGTATAAAAAAAATGAAAAAAAGTCTTATGACTAAATTGAATATAAGATGTACTTATATATCTATGCTTATGTTTTAAACGATTCATACAAATGGGAAAGTATATGTAGTATATTTATCTTCCAAACTTTTTGATACGCAAAAAAAAAAAAAAAAAAAAATATCGTAATATGAATCTAACGAAAAAAATCGATGGTGATAAATATATAAGCAAATGAATATATAAACAAACTGATAAATAAGCAAACGAACAAATGAAAGAATGTATAAAGAGATATAAGTAATAAATAAGAAATAAAGAGGTGATAAGGATCAAATTATTAATACTAATAAAGAGAGAATATTATTCATTTCTCCCCAAAATAGCGATACATTTTAAGCAAGTTTGCCCTACCATCAACCCCCCACCATTTTGATATATATTCATATAATTTTATTATCATTATCTAACATTATCATCATAATTATCATTATTCTCTCCCTCCCCCCGACTCATCCCCCCCCCCAAAAAAAAAAAAAAAATCTAAACGTTTCTGACACACTTAAATGCGTCATAACAAGCAGAAAGCAGGCCTTTAATTGCGGTGTCTGCTCTGGCCACGGAAATTAAAAAAGAAAAAAATATATATATTTGCATGCACCGACCTGTGTTTAGTTAATTACCCATGCGCGCTCATCAAAAGCACATTTCCTACGCGCTCAGGACAAGGGAAAGAGGGGGGGAGGGGGGGGAAGGTAGGTGATGGGGAGGGTAAGCGAGAACGGGAAATAAGGGAGGGGGAAGGGGGGAAGAGAGAACGAGAGAAAGAGAGAACGAGAGAGAGAGAGAGAGACACAGAGAGAGAGAGAGGGAGAGGGGGGGGGAGAAAGAGAAATAGAGAGAGAGAGAGAGAGAGAAATAGAGAAAGAGAGAGAATGAGAAAAAAAAGAGAGTGAGAGAGAGAGAGAGAGAGAGAGAAAAGAGAGCGAAAGAGACAGCCAAACAGAGAGAGAATGAGATAGAAAGAAAAAAGAGAAAGATAAAAATAAAGAGCGAGCGAGCGAGAGAGAGAAAGAGAGAGAGAGAGAGAGAGCGAGAGAGAGAGAGAGAGAGAGAGAGAGAGAGAGAGAGCGAGAGAGAGAGAGAGAGAGAGAGAGAGAGAGAGAGAGAGAGAGAGAGAGAGAGAGAGAGAGAGAGAGAGAGCGAGCAAGCGAGTGAGAGAGAGAGAATAGAGAATGAGAAAAAAAGAGAGAGAGAGAGAGAGCGAGGCCTAATATCTCTCCTTCACGCGTAATTAAAGATTAAAAGAGCCGTAATGGGCCCACCATTACCTCGCCGTCAAAAAGGCACAGAGGCTCAGACATAGAGGCATATATACTCTAAGAACTTATACGCATCTGGGAGGAACGGAACTAGGAAGGAGGGGGGGGATGGAGGGAGGGTGGAGAGGAGGAAGGAGGGAGGGGTGGGATGGAGGGAGGGAGGAAGAAGGGGGGAGGGATGGAGAGGGTGGGGTTGATGGAGGGTGGTGGGGGTGGGAGGAGGGTGGAGGCAGTTGGAGGAGGGAGGAGGTGGGGGGATGGAGAGGGTGGGGGTGGGGGTGGTGGGGGGAGGGAGGGATGGAGATGGAGGGAGGAGGGTGGAGAGGGGAGGTAGGGGGTGGGGTGGAGGGGAAGTGGAAGGAGGGAGTGAGAGGATGTGGAAGGAAGGAGGTGGGGGGAGGAAGGATGAAGGGGAATGAAGGATAGAGGGAGGGATTGTGAAGAAAAAAAAAGGAAAAGAAGGAGGAAGGGAGAGGAAGTGGAAGGAGGGGATGGAGGGAAGATGGAGGAGGGAAGTGGAGGGAAGGAGTAAGGGGAAGTGTTCCGATTGGGGAGAGGAGGGAAGTATGTGAGGAAGGTGGAAGGAGGGAGAAGTGGAGGGAGGAGAGAACGGGAAGGAGGGAAGGAAGAAGGAAGCAAAAGTGTTCCACTTTAGGAGGGACGAAGGAGGGAGTTAGAAAGAAAGAGGGATGGAGAGAGAGAGAGAGAGAGATGGATAGAGGAAGGGAGGGAAGTGGATAGGGAGGGACGGAGGGATGAAAGGGAGGGAATAGGAGTATTTTGGTTACGAGAAGTGAGAGATGGAAAGAGGGAAGGAAGGGAAGATTGGGATGAAGGAGGGAAGTGAGGAGGGAGGGAGGGAGGGAGGGAGGGAGGGAGGGAGGGAGGGAGGGAGAGAGGGAAGGAAGGGAAGATTGGGATGAAGGAGGGAAGTAGGGAGGGAGGAAGGGAGGGAGGGAGAGAGGGAGAGAGGGAGGGAAGGAAAGGAAGATAGGGATGAAGGAGGGAAGTAAGGAGGGAGGGAGGGAAGAAAGGGAAGATTGGGATGAAGGAGGGAGGGAGGTAAGGAGGGAGGGAGGGAGGGAGAGAGAAAGGGAAACAGGCAAGAGGGAGGGAGTTGCTAGAGAGAAAGGGAAGTTAGGAAATGAGAGAGAGAGAGAAAGAACAGTAATAATGATAATGATGATAAATTACGATAATAATGATATAAATAATAATTAAAAGTATAGTAATAATGATAATGATAATTATCATAGTGATAATAGTTATGATAATGACCATAGAACTAATAATGATAATAATAATAATAACAATAATAATAATAATAACAGTAACAATGAATATTACAAAATGACAATGATAATAGCAATACAAATACTAAGAGTAATGATGATAATGATAATAACAGTAACAATAGTAATAATACTGATAATGATAATGAATATACGGATAATATTAATGATTATGATAGTAATGATGATGATAATAATAATATCAATAATAATAACAAGTATGACAACGATAAAAGTAATAATGATAACAACAATAATGATAATAAAGTAATAATGATAATCATATTAATAATAACAATAACGACAACAACAATAATAATAATAATAATAAGAATAGTAATAATAATAATAACAATAATAATAATAATAATAATAATAATAATAATAATAATGATAATTATAACGAATATATGTAACACCGATACCCCCACTCCCCCCCCGGGGGGGGGGCGTAACAGCAATCACCTATTTGTATTTCCTGAGCAAATAGACTTATACTAATCCCCTATTTCCTGTCACCCTAAAAATAGGACAGTCGGAGGAAAAAGGGTGAAATAATTAAAGCACTTGTCAAACGTCGCCGGAAGGTAAAAAAGACAAAAAAAAAAAAAAATTAAATTAACATGTACAAAAATAAACATTTCAGAGACGCTGTCTGTTGGATGGGACTTTGGTTCTTATGGTGGAGGTTGTTAAGGGTGAGAATGGTTTGCTTCGTTGAATAACTCTTTCTAGATGTGGGAATTTTATTTTTGTTGTAATTTATATTGTTGTTGTTAATTTATTTAAACAAAGAGGATTGTAGATGATGATAGTGTTGTGATGATTGTAATGTGATGAAAATTATGATGATAATAGTAATAATGATGATAAAAATGATGATGATGATAACAATTACTATCATTATTACTAACACTGTTATTGTCACAGTGATGGTAGAAATAACAAAGAGAAGATTCTAGTTATGATGACAATTATATGCTTATAAAGAATCTTCTGTTCTCTCTCTTTCTTTCTCTCTCTCTCTCTCTCTTTCTCTCTCTCTCTCTCTTTCCCTCTCTCCTTCTATCTATTTACTCATCTACCCATCTATTTATCTCTCTATCCATATATCTATCTTTCTATCTATGTCTCTACCTCTCTCGTATCTCTTCCCACGCACCTATCAATACCAACCCTTCTCACTCAAAACAAACAAGGAAACAAACCAAGCATAAACAAAAAAATCAAGAGATAACCCCCCACCCCCCACCCCTCAAAAAAAAACAAAAAAAAACAGCAGTGTGCGCAAAGTAAAGAAAAACAACTTATACACGCCAAGTAGCCCTACTAATTATTTTCTGTCGGCTACGCTTTGAAACAAGTGGAGGGAGAAGAAGAGGAAGAAGGAGAAGATGAAGAAGGGGAGATGGGGGGGGGGAGGAGACGAGGAGGAGAGGAGGAGGAGGAGGGGAGAGGAGGAGGAGGAGGGGAGAGGAAGAAGGAGAAGATGAAGAAGGGGAGATGGGGGGAAGGAAAGGTGGAGGAGGAGAGGAGGAGAAGGAGGAGGATGAGGAGGTGGTAGGAAGGAGGAGGAGGAGGGGGTAGGAAGGAGGAGGAGGAGGAGGGGGTAGGAAGGAGGAGGAGGGGTTAGGAAGAAGGAGGAGGTGAGGCAGAAAGGAGGGGTAGGGGTCGGGGAAGGGGTGGGGTGGGGGGATGGGGGGGGACGAAGGCAATAATTTCTCGAAAGACAATGGATTTTCTCCCCTCGTGAAGCCACAAGAATGGACACAGGAGTACGTCGCTCGTCTTATTTTTTTTCCCACGCTGACCTGAACGCGAGGGAGGAGCAGGTGCCAGTTTCCCAATTTTTTTTCTAA
The DNA here is from genome assembly GCF_977035675.1 of Penaeus japonicus. Classification (NCBI taxonomy): domain Eukaryota; kingdom Metazoa; phylum Arthropoda; class Malacostraca; order Decapoda; family Penaeidae; genus Penaeus; species Penaeus japonicus. The sequence goes on from NW_028234406.1 coordinate 2,821,515, forward strand.
TCTTCTATTTCTCTTCTTATTCCACGTCCTTCTCACCTAACCCCACCCCCCTACAAAAAAGATAAAGAACATACCTACAGAAATCAACAAATACCATCACACGAAACAAGAAAACCCGATATTAATCCCGTCAAACTTACAAACAAGCATCGAAATACCCCGCGAATAATGGACGCGTTGGCAACCCCCCTCCCTCGGACACCGGAAGTAGCTCTACCCTAGACTTCTTGAGATAATGTTCTACTAATGGTCGCTATCCTTCTCCTGCGATTCTGGGACATCCGGGTGACACCTTGGTTAAGGATGGTCATCTTTACGACGATCTCGAGGAAGAGGTGGAAGAGGAGGGAAGAGGAGGAGGAGGAGGAGGAGAAGGAGGAGGAGCAGGAGGAGGAGGAGGAGGAGGTGGTGGAGGAGGATGAAAAAAGGATAATTATATAATATTATGGAATATTATAAACACATAATTTAAAATGATGAGATGGTGTAAATAAAATGTTTTGTAAAATAAAAAAATTAAATATATTTATTAGTGATAAAAAAAGAAATATAAATTACTTTGAATAATAAATAGTAAAATTTAAAAAATTAAAATAATTTATGGAGAAGGAGGGAATAGGAAATATAACTCATATAATGAATGAGATAAATAGGATGAGGAGGAGAGGGTGAAGGAGGAGGAGGAGAGGGTGAAGGAGGAGGAGGAGGAGGAGAGAGGGATGGAGGGAGGTAGAGAGGGAAGGAGATGTGAGGAGTATGGAAGGAAAGTTTGTAAAAAAATAAAAAAATGTTTGTTTGTTTTTTGGTGATGAGTACTTTGATGGCTTTATTTTGCTTAGGTGGTGTACATATACACACACGCACGCTCACGCCCGTACACAGACACACACAGACACACACACACACACACACACACACACAGACACACACACACACATATATATATATATATATATATATATATATATATATATATATATATATATTCTATATATATATATAGAGAGAGAGAGAGGAGGAGAGAGAAGAAGAAGGTGAGAAGAGGGAGTGAGATGAGGGGTTAGAGAGAAGGACGAGAGAGAGAGAGAGAGAGAGAGAGAGAGAGAGAGAGAGAGAGAGAAATAATTATATAGAAAGCTATATAGGTAGATATGTATATACATATATATAGCTAAAGATAAATAGAAAGATAAATCCAGGTATAAGATCGCCTATTATTACACGAATCAAATAGAGCAGGTGTGTGATTCCAGAATTAATCAATCCATTTCTTTTCGCTATGTACACACAGCTTTCAATCTGGAATGCAATTATAATCTTGCTCAACATGAAAGGTGACTAGAAAAAAAAATGGAAACTAACCACCCCATTAGCTAATAATCAATAAACAATGTCTAATTGTTTATTGCCAGACGACTAATTAACTCTACAAAGTTTAACTAAAAATAATACTTAACTGACGTGCAATGTAAGATCATGTTAATTAACAGTGGGATTCTAGCAGAGCAGAGTAAATACAGATACCTTAGTTAAGTACTAATTTAACATGGATCAAAGAGCGAAATACATCTAAATTATCACTAATGGATTGAAATCACACAAAAACACAGACAGATCTTGAAAAAAAAATCATTATCGCAAATGCAATGTTTGTAATCAGTGTCTCCTAGTTATGTTGCACGGATGTGAAACTTCGAAACAACAAACAATATACGAAATGGGACATAAGCAAGAATGAAGAAATGGGAACACTCCTAAGAATAAGAGAAAGAGTCAACATAGATAAGAGGAAAAAAATAGCAAAATACATTGAAGGAATGATAATAAAAAAATGGTAATGAATATGAGAAAGAAAATAAAGATAAGAATAATAAAGAAATTATATAAATAAAAAAAAAATGGCCGAAGCATCTAGTTAAAAATAATAACGAGTGTCTGATTAATTACAAACGTAACTAGTACCTGAGTAACTAATAACTAGAGTAGGTGAGTAACTAGGAAAATTTGATGATTTGGAGATTAGGAGTAAAGTACAAAAGAAAGAAAAAAAATGAAGGCTAAGGAATTAATAGAAGAAAAAGAAAGTCATTTACGATATTCGGAAATATTTGAGGGAATATAAAAAGACGTTAAAACGATAAAAATGATAATGATGATGAAAAAAACAACGATAATATGATCAACAGAAGTAGTAGGAGAGAAAAAAAACAGATAAAAGGTGGAAGAATGGTGTTGAAAAGATTGCAGACAGCACATGGCAGAAGTATGCACAGTGACGGAAAATGTGGAAAAGGATTATGAAAAAAAGTGAAAAAATATATATATTTACACGTTGTGTAGGTCTTCCTTATCTCCGCTCTTTCTTTCTTTGTTTATTCCTCTACCTATTCATCAAAATACATGCGCCATTATTCCCAATCATCCATTTTCTTATCTCCTCCCTCCCATTATCACCAGTTTCCTTTCTACTTCAAAGAAAAAATTTCCTTTCGATAATACAATAGTCTCTCCTCTCACCCCTTCTTATTCCCGTTTTCTGTAAGGGCTTAAGTAGACCTTTTTTTCCATTCATTCACTTATTGTGGTTTATTTTCCCGCTTATCATAATTTTAATCCGCTTTGCTTTGTAACTTTACTCTTCTATTATATATATATATATTTTTTTTCACCGTTACTTCCTGATTTTGGTGTTGTTTTAAACTTACTTCCGCGTTTGTTTGTTTGTTTTTTCTTGTGTTTCCAGCTTGTGTTTATATTTGTTTTTGTTTCCTTTTTGTTTCTTATGTATTTCCTTGTTCGTTGTCTTTTTACTGCATTATGCTTATTTTTTGTTTCTTTTTATATATTTGTTTTCTTTCTTTCTCCCTCCCTCTCTCTCTCACTCTCACTCACTCACTCTCTCTCTCTCTTTTCTCTCTCTCTCTATCTCTCTCTCTATCTATCTGTATATCTATATATCTATCTCTATCTTTTTCTCTCTCTTTTTCGTCTTCTTCTTCTTCTTCCTTCTCCCTCCTCCTCTTCCTCCTCCTTTTCCACCACATCTTCCTACTTCTTTTTATCATTATTATCATTTATCATCGTTAACATTATTATCATTATCATTATTATTATTGTTGTTTTTATTGTCATTGTTATTATTATCATCATCATTATCATTATGATTGTTATTATTATCATTATCATTGCTATTATTATTATTATTATTATTGTTGTTGTTGCTATCATCATTTTTGTTGTTGTTATTGTTGTTTTTTATCATTTATGTTAACATTACTTTATCATTGTCATAATCATTGTTATCATTATCGCCATCATCATCATCATCATAACGTTTATTATCATTATTGTTATTATTATTATTATTATTATCATTATCACTATTATCATTATTATTATTACCATCATTATCACTATCATCATCATCATCACCACCAACATAATCACCACCGTCACCACCAAAATCACCACCACTACCACCACCACCTCCACCCATCACCACCATCCCCACCACCCATCCCCACCACCACCACCCCCACCATCCCCACAACCATCACCACCACCACCATCACCACCACCCATCCCTACCACCACAACCACCACCCATCCCCACCACAATCACCACCACCACCATCTCTTCCTGCCTCTCCCTGCACAGTCGTCATCCACTATCACCATCACCATCACTACAATCACCACCACAATCATCACCATCACCACAATCACCACTATCCCCACAATCACCACCACCACAATCTCTTATTATTATTATCATTATTATTATTACCATCATTATCACTAACATCATCATCACCATCACCTCCACCCCCCCCCCTCCACCATCACCACCACCTCCACCCCCACCCCTCCCCACCCCCCCCCCTCCCCACCACCACCACCCCCCCCCCCCCCACCACCACCTCTCCCTCCCTCCCCCTGCACAGTCGTCATGCACTGAGAACCCGAAGGTATTCCACAGTCATCGCCCTGGCTCTGTTTCTCTGCACAATCGCTCTGTGGAGGGGAAACAATTGATGATTTTCCTGAGATGTGTCCGCCCCCCCCCCTTCCTCTTCCTCTTCCTCTTACCCTTCATCTTCTTCTCTCGCTCGCTCGGTCTTTCTCTCTTTCTCTCGCTCTCTCTCTTTCTCTTTCTTTCTCTCTCTCTCTCTCTCGCTCGCTCTCTCTTTCTCTTTCTCTCTTTCTCTCGCTCGCTCTCTCCTTTCTCTCTCTCTCTCTCTCTCTCTCTCTCTCTCTCTCTCTCTCTCTCTCTCTCTCTGTCTCTCTCTCTCTCGAGTATTTTTTCCATCTTGCTCTCTTTTCTTCTTTTTTTTTCTTCTTGTTTTTCTTCTTCTTCCTACCCTCTTCTCTTCCTGTTCTTCTTGTCTTTCTTCTTCTTCTTCTTTTTCTTTTCTTTTCTTCTTCCTACTCCTATCATTATAATCACCATCATCATCATCCTCATTACCATCATTATCATCACCATTATCATTATCATCATCATCCTCATCACTATCTTTTGTTATCATTCTTCTTTTTCTTTTCTTTTCTTCTTCCTACTCTCATCATCATCACCATCATCATCATCCCCATTACCATCATTATCATCACCATTATCATCATCATCCTTATCACTATCATATGTTATCATTACTATCACAACTAAACTACTACTACTAATAATAATGATGCTGATGATTTTAATAATAATCACAAAATAAATGTATATTTTAATCTTCATGATTGGTGATATGGAAACATTGCATCATGGGTTGATAGTGATGTTGCATACATAATTACGTCTACAGGAAATATCTAATGCAATTTCGTAATTAATTTTAGGGGTAATGGAGCAATATGTTTGTTTGTTTGTTTACTTTTACTGTGCAACCTTGTAATGCTATAAGGTCATGATGCAATATTATAAATGCAATTTCTAGACCATGCAACACATGATGTTAATTATCCCATGCCATCAATTTGTCAACGGAATTATAATTCGATTTTATACACTATGAATAACTTTAGGATGAAATTTTTTGGACATTTATTGATTAAAGGAAAATTTAAAAGAATATGAATTGTCAAGTTAAATAACATGTGATTTCGTTAAAGCATTTCGTCATAAGCAGTTAATTTATAGGTAACCAAAAGGGTAATTGATATCATTGTGTTTTTTTATGTATGTTTTTCTCCTCTTTCTTATTCCTCTTCTTCTTCTTCGTCTTCTTCTTTTTCTCCTTCTTCTTTTCTTTCTTTTTTTCTTCTTCTTCTTCCTCCTATTTCTTTTCCTCCTCCTCATCATCATCATCATAATCATCATCATCATCCTTCATCCTCCTCCTTCTCTTCCCCCTCCTCCTTCTCCTCCGCCCCCTCTTCCTCCCCATCCTCCTCCGCCTCCACCTCCCCCTCCTTTTCCTCCACCTCCTCCTCCTCCTCTTCCCCCTCCCCCTCCCCCTCCTTCTCCTCCTCCTCCTCCTCCCCCTCCCTCTCCTCCTCCTCATCCACCACCATTACCACCTCTACCACCACCACCTACTCCTCCCCCTCCCCCTCCTCTCCTCCTCCTCCTCCTCCCCCTCCCCCTCCCCCTCCCCCTCCACCACCACCACCACCTCTTCCTCCTCCACCTCCTCCCCTTCCTCCTCCTCCTCCGTTATATGATTTCGCATCAGAAAGTAATATGAAGTATTTAAAATTGCATCTTTGTTATCTGCTAATCATTGTAAGTGATCTATTAATAAACTTGATTTAAGTCAGATTATTAAGATTTTTTTCGGCTCATGTCACAGTAACAAAAATCTGAGGGGAAAAAAATATGGTGTTTGGCAGTTAATATGATAGTTATTGTTTTTGAGTGTTGTATCGTAATTAATATTTAACAACTAACCTGTAAGCTGATTAAGGATTATGAATAAAGGGAATTTAGATGATACAACAGGGAGTTTTTATTATCCTAGAAGGAATATGATAATGACACCTAAAATGATAATAATGACAATAATGATAATGAGGGTGATAATAATGATGATAATGATGATGATGATAATAATGGTGATTATGATAATAATGATGGTAGTATTGATAATTATAGTAATAACAATAAAGATGATGATGATAATAATGATGATAAAAACAACAATAATAGTATTGAAAATTATTAGAATGACAATAACACCAACAGTGATAATAGTAGAGAGACAAGAGAGAGACAGAGAGAGAGACAGACACAAGAGAGAGACAGAGAGAGAGAAAGAGAATGATAGAGAGAGAGAGAAAGAGAGAGAGAGAGAGAAAGAGAATGAATGAGAGAGAGAGACAGAGAGAGAGAAAAGGAGAGAGAGAGTAAGAGAATGATAGAGAGAGAGAGAGAAAGAGAATGAATGAGAGAGAGAGACAGAGAGAGAGAAAAGGAGAGAGAGAGTAAGAGAATGATAGAGAGAGAGAGAGAGAGAGAGAAAGAGAATGAATGAGAGAGAGAGACAGAGAGAGAGAAAAGGAGAGAGAGAGTAAGAGAATGATAGAGAGAGAGAGAGAGAAAGAGACGAAGAAAGAAGAACTAACCACAACAGACAAAAAAGAAAGAGAAGAGAGAGAGAGAGAGAAATAGATAGATAGAGAGAAAAAGAGAGAGAGAAGGAGACGAACAAAGAAGAACTAACCACAACAGACAAGAAAGCACTGTGGGAAACACAAAAGGGCAAACGAGGTCAAACACGAAGCCAGGAAACAAATGACAGTCGAGCGAAGGAAAGCGTAATTAAGAGAGAAAGAGATAATGTTCACGTGACAGAAAATCTGAGAGGAAGATAGAGATTGTGGGGCGGGGGTGAGTGGGCGGTGGGTGGGCGGAGGGGTGGGTGGGTGGGTAATGTAGCGGATGGGGAGGGGAAGGGGAGGGGGGATTGCTTGAGGGCGGGTGGGTGGGCGGGGAGAGGGGGTGGGTAGGGTGGATAGAGGGGGGGTTATGGGTAGGTGGGTGGGGGAGGAGTATAAGGTGGAAGAGGGATGGGATGTGGATAGGTGGGTAGAGGGGAAGAGAAAGTGGAAGAAGGGAGTGGAACGGATAGATAGATGATTGACAGATGTGGATAGATGTGGATAGATAAGAAGGAAGTTATTCTATTGGGGTGGATGGAAGGAGGGGAGGGGGGAAGGGGGGAGGGGGGAGATGCGGATGAGGGTGTGAATAAATGGTGGTGAGGAAGTGGGGGGTGGGGATGGGGGGGGGTACAAGTGGTAGCAGAGGGGGGGGGGAAGAGGGGGCGTGACTTACTTCTTGCTTATTATCCTCTTGTCTCACCTCCTCTTCACGCCTCCTATTTTTCCCTTCCGGTGTTTTCCCACATTCGCAGAGGCCGTCACCTAGGCCTATTAATGTCTCTCTCTCTCTCTCTCCTTCTTTCTATTTCTTTCTTATTCTCTCTCTGTTTCTCTCTCTTTCTCTTGCTCTCTCTTTCTTTATTTCTCTCATTCTTTCTCTCTCTCTCTTTCTCTTTCTCTCTCTCTCTTTCTCTCTCTCTCTCTTTCTCTCATTCTCTCTCTCTCTCTCTCTCTCTCTCTCTTAAACTCCATATACTCATTCGTCTTTTGCTTTGCATTGTTTTTATTTCTTGTTCATTTATTTTTATTTCTACTTTTATTTATTTATTTATTTTTTTCCTGTATTTATCTATTAATTTCTTTTATTTTTCATTTTTTCCTGATTTTTTTTTTTCAGTCGCTTTCTTCTCTTCTTTTAAGTCCTTGTTATTGTTTTTGTTTTGTTTTTCCTCTTATGCCTCTTTCTTCTTCTATTTCTTCTTATTCCTTCTTCGTATTAACTATTCTTCCTCCTCCTCCTCCTCCTTTTTTTGCATCTTCTTTCTTCTTTTACTCTTCTTCCTCCTTCCTCTTCCTTATTCTTCTTATTATTCTTTCTCTTTCTCTCCCTTCTTTTTCTTCACTTCCTTTCCCTTCTTTTTCAGTTTCAGTTTCCTTTTTCTCCCCCTTCATCTTCTTTGTCTTCTTCTTTTTCGTCTTATTCTTCTTTTTCTTCCTCTTTTCCCTCTTCTTCTTCTTCTCCTTATTCTCCTTCTTCCATATTTTTCTCCTTCTTCTTCCTCTTCTTCTCCTCCCTCTTCCCTCCTCCTCCTTTTTCTCCATTCCTCCTCCTCTTCCTTGTTCTCCTTTCTCTCCTCTTCCTTCTTCCTTCCTTTCCTCCTCTTCTTCCTCCTCCTTCCTTCCTCCTCCTCCTTCTTCCTTCCTTTCCTCCTCTTCCTCCTCCTCTTCCTCCTCCTCCTTCTTCCTTCCTTCCCTTCCTCCTCCTCCTTCTTCCTTCATTTCCTCCTCCATATGACCTTCGAATACTTTGTCTAAACTTTTTTTTTTCCTTTTTTTCTACACTCCGCCTTTGTTTCTCCTAATTGTGTCATGCTGGCCTCGTCTTTTTATGATATTATCGTCTCTATGCCTTCTACATCTCTCTCTTTATCTTTTTCTTTTCTCTTTTATTTCCATAAGGACAGACCTCTTTTGTTTTACAAGGTTACTCTTAATCATATCAGCGCCATTTGTTTTATGCGCACACTCGCATAAAGCACACAAGACGCATAGAGACATAAAAACACACATAAATACAAACATATTCACACAAAATACACACACATACACACGCATACACATACACAAACACACACACACACAAACACATTCGCATAGAAAACGAACACACACACACACACACACACACACACACACACGCACGCGCACACACACACACACACACACGCACGCGCACACACACACACACACACACACACTCAAACACATTCGCATAGAAAAACAAACACACACACACACACACACAAACAAACACACATACACACAAACAAACACACACACACTCACACAAACACACACACACACACACACGTACACACACACGCAAAATCCACGTGAAAAAATTTCCCGCCATCTCACACACCTGCTCGATCACTTTTCGACAGGAAGCAAAATGTGCGATTCATTACTTACACACGATAGGCCAGGTAGTCTATTAATAACCCAAGGTAATCGCTCTATGTGTGTGCTAAACCTTGGTCTAATCACCGGAAAGGAAGCTTAACATTTTCTCTCCTGAAATGATGAGAAAATACGCTCGGTTCCGCTCAGGTAATAAAAAAAAGGTATTGTCTTTTAGAGGATCGAGAAGAAAAGCGAGAGGATATAAGGGAAGTGGAACACGTATAGAGGGAATTGGATTGTATTATTGCGTAGGCGGTTCTTGCGTTTATTGTTTGGCGGGTCGGAAATAAACATGGCGTCTCGGGGTTTCCGTGATATGTATTTTTTTTTTTTTTTTTTTACCGTGTTATCTAAGCTATGACAAAAGACTTGCAAGCGGCACAAAAATCAACATTGTGTCAAGCATTATTTCATAATTATATGAAATGCAAAATATTTAGATTTTAAATGTTATAGTCACACTAAGACCAGACTTAGTTCAGATGCAAAATATAGGACGAAAAGAAGGCCTTGGATTTAAGTGATGGTGGTGGTGATGGTGATGATGATGATGGTGGTGGGGGTAGTGGTGATGACGATGATGGCGGTGGGGGTAGTGGTGATGGTGATGATAAAGATGATGATAATGATGATGAAGATGGTAATGGTGATGATGATGGTGGTGGGGGTAGTGGTGATGGTGATGATAATGATGAAGATGGTGATGGTGATGACGATGATGGTGGTGGGGGTAGTGGTGATGGTGATGATAATGATAATGAAGATGGTGATGACGATGATGGTGGTGGGGGTAGTGGTGATGGTGATGATAATGATGATGAAGATGGTGATGGTGATGATGAGGAGGATGGTGATGATTGTGATGGTGGTGATGATGATATTAATGGTAATGATGATAATAATAAATATGACAATAATAATAATGATGATCAAGCTAATAATATTGACGATAATAATGATAACAACAATAATAATGATAATATTAATCATGACAAGAGCAAAAAAGATAAAATAAGTTAACAATAATAACAACACCAATTATCACAATATCAATAACAACAGCAGTGATAATCAGATAGCAATGATAATAACAAAAATAAAGATAAAAAAAAGATAAAAATAGTAAGACTTTCTTTCCTCGAGGTCCATTTTCTATAAAAGCTGTGACGTCACATCCCGCCATTGTTCCCGCGTTCTAGAAGAATCTTTTAAAAAAATAATGATTTTGTTATGCTTTACAATGGATCTTCATTGTATTTACTGCGTGTAGGGTATGCCGTGTTTTATAGGCCTTTGTTATAATTATTATCTTTGTTATTTTTTTTTGTGTTCTCGCTATTGTGATTATTGTTATATTGTGGTAAGGAGAGGTAGGTCGATGGAAGTGTGTTTGTGTGTGTATTTGTGTGTGTGTGTGTGTGTGTTTGTGTGTGTGTGTGTGTGTTTGTGTGTGTGTATATATATATATATATATATATATATATATATATATATATATATATATATATATAAATGTATAAACATATATATATATATATATATATATACATATATATATGTGTGTGTGTGTGTGTTTGTTTGTATACACATATCTATCACTCATTATCATTATCATTTAAATAACAATCATACAAAAGTCATCAGTTTCTCTTACAATCATATCTTCATGTAAGTACCACTGAATCGTAGTCACCATGAAGAACCATACATTTTGCCTCAATCACAATCTATATAAAACACAATACACTATACTATACAGTGTGACTCCCCCAACCTTACTGACAACAATAATAAAACCATAAAATTTATTGAATACTGAGAGTTGAATGATCTGTAATGGCATGATAAATACTTCCTTTTATTGCAAATGGATTACGTCATATGATTGGTGTTATGTAATAGATCTGTTATACTGTCGTGGAATTGTTATAAGAATTCATTACGATTTGAGTGCGTTTTTTTGTGAATGGGTCTAACAATAGAATGAGTGTGAGAATGATTATGTAAGATCTTATACTTTCTCTCTCTCTCTCTGTCATTCTCTCTCTCTCTCTCTATCTCTCTCTATCTCTCTCTCTCTCTCTGTCTCTCTCTCTTTCTCTCTCTATCTATCTCTCTGTCTTTCTTACTTTCTCTCTCTCTGTCTCTCTCTCTCTTTCTCTCTCTATCTATCTCTCTGTCTTTCTTACTTTCTCTCTCTCTGTCTCTATCTCTCTCTCTCTATCTCTCTCTCTCTGTCTCACTATCTCTCTCTCTCTCTCTCTATCTATCTATCTATCTCTATCTCTCTCTCTGTCTCTCCATCTCTCTATCTATCTAGCTCTATATCTCTCTCTCTATCTCTCTCTCTGTCTCTCTCTCTCTCTCTCTGTCTCTCTCTCTCTCTCTCTCTCTCTGTCTCACTATCTCCCTATCACTCTCTCTCTCTCTCTATCTATCTATCTATCTATCTCTCTATCTATGTGTCTATCAGTGAAGTACCATAGAGTGAGTGAGTGAATGGATGAATGAATGAATGTGTGAGCGAGGGAGCTAAGATGAATGAATGAGTGAGTAAGGGTGTTAAAATAAATAAATAAATGAATGAGTTCAAATGAATGAGTGAGGGAGTTCAGATGAATAAATGAGTGAGGGAGACCAAATGAATGAGTGAGGGAGTTCAAATAATGAATGAGTGAGTGAGGGAGTTCAAATGAATGAGTGAGTGAGTGAGGGAGTTCAAATGAATGAATGAGTGAGTGAGGGAGTTCAAATAAATGAGTGAGTGAGTGATGGAGTTCAAATGAATGAATGAGTGAGTGAAGGAGTTCAAATGAATGAGTGAGTGAGTGAGGGAGTTCAAATGAATGAGTGAGTGAGTGAGGGAGTTCAAATGAATGAGTGAGGGAGTTCAGATGAATAAATGAGTGAGGGAGACCAAATGAATGAGTGAGGGAGTTCAAATAATGAATGAGTGAGTGAGGGAGTTCAAATGAATGAGTGAGTGAGTGAGGGAGTTCAAATGAATGAATGAGTGAGTGAGGGAGTTCAAATAAATGAGTGAGTGAGTGATGGAGTTCAAATGAATGAATGAGTGAGTGAGGGAGTTCAAATGAATGAGTGAGTGAGTGAGGGAGTTCAAATGAATGAGTGAGTGAGTGAGGGAGTTCAAATAAATGAATGAGTGAGTGAGGGAGTTCAAATGAATGAATGAGGGATTGGGGGAGTTAAAATGAATGAGTGAGTGAGTGAGTTAAAATGAATAAATGAATGAGGGAGTTAAAATAAATGGATGAGTGAGGGAAAGCATTAAACTAAATGAATGAGTGAGTGAGTGAACAAGGGAGTGAAAGATAAAATGAATAAAGGAGGGAGTGAGAACTAGGTTGTTGTGAGTGTCTGTGACTTCGTATACAACAAGCAACAAGCAATAAAACACTAATAAATTTGCACATAAATATCCAACAAGGTATTATCAATTTAAGAAAATTACTTTGTAATATGAAATCACATGTTTCTGATGACATTCATAAAAAATGGTGCAACATAACATAGTAAAATTTATTGCACGAGGAAAGCAACTTTGATTTGTTTTTCATGTGATGTATTTGTTTGTTTGTTTGTTTTTTTCTTCTTTTTTGTCTTTTTCTTTTTCCTTCATCTCCTGATTGTATTTTCATTTCATTTATTGATCTTTTTTCGTTTTTTTTTCAATTTTTCTTTCATTTTCGTTTCTTTATCTTTTCTCTTCACAATTTCTTGAAAGAACGGATTCCGCAATTTCTCTGTCGCTTTCCA
>NW_028234406.1:2842803-2845303 GCF_977035675.1 Penaeus japonicus
TATGCATGCTGGCGAGATGGGCGTGATCATTGGAGGCGAGTTGGCGTTGAAGGCAGAGAATCAACGCAACATATCGGTGATGGCATTCGGCCGGAGATGGCGTTGACATAAGCGTTGTTGGCATCGACCATACGCCTCTGTGATGATCTACACAGGTATAGTCGTGGAAATCTATTTTAAAGGTACGAGCAATACGTATCATACTCTGGCGGGCTTAGTATCAGCCGGGGGTTTGTTCAAGGCGGCTTGGCACTAATAACGCTTGTTCTAGGCAGCTTGGCACTGGCGGGGTTTGTCCGTGGGTATTGCCAGGGTTTGCCGAAGGAAGTGTGGCACTGATAAAGGACTTTCTTATGCATACTGCGACTGACGAAGCTTATAAGAGGCAGGTTGGCACTGGCGGAGTTCGCTCTAGACTGCCTGGCACTGATATGAATATAAAAGACAGATTGGTCTTGTTATGTTTTATTCAAGGCAGTTTGTCGTTGACAGACGCTACCGATGGCATCCTAGTATCAGTGGCGTGTTCCAAGTAGATTGGCACAGATGGGATTTAAGAAAAGAGAATGGCACCGGGATAATTTATGCAAAGCAGCTGGGCACCGAAAGGATTTATGCATCTCAGCTTGGCACTCATGGGATTTGCACAAAGCACACTGGAACACGGAAGAATTAATCTCCATCCTGGCGGGATTAGATATAATTAAAAGGGCTTGGCAGTGGACGGCTTGGCACTGAGAGAATTCTTTCAAGAAGGATTAGCAGTGACTTGGTTTTGCTCGAGAAAGCGTCGCAAAAAAATATGAATTCAAGGTAGCTTGGTATTTGAGGTATTTCTTCAAAACATCTTGGTATTGATACCATGTATCACAGAGTTTGGCCGGCAGTGACAGCACCTATTCAAGACAATTTGGCACTGCTAGGCTTAGCCAAGGCAGCAGCAGTGGCACTGGCAGGGCTAACTAAGCGACGCGCAGACTGGCGGTGCCAATGATCCACGGCACTCCACCGGCAGGGTCACTGATGGACCACTTCACGTTGGCAGAGTTAATGGTGGGTTTAATGACACTAGGAGAATATTTGATGATGGCAATAAAGTTGAACAAGGCCTACGATAACTGGCACTTTTACTGGCAGGGATGAAGATATTGCAGAATAATAATCGCCAAAAAAAAAAGTGGAATAGACGTGTCCGGAAAAAAAAAAAAAACATCATAATTCTTGTTTGAGGTAATAACATTTTACAACTTTTTTATGTGTGTTTGTACATGCTTCATAGCATTGCATGTACTGCCGGTTTTGCAATGTTTATGTTGGTAGTAGGGCATTACAGTAAGTATGTGGCGAATCCTGTACACAGTGGCAATCCTAACGTATGTTGCAAAGTCTGTTGGTAATGTTAGGATGGTAATAACAATGGCTGTGCAATGGTGGTAGGAAGTGTGGTGAGAAAAAAACAACAACAATTCGAATGGTAGCGTGATGTCTGCAGTGGGCGTGTTATAGTTACTATGTTTGAGAGAAGTATTGTGTGTGTGAGTACTGAGAGTGGTATGGTGGTCGTAATAACCAAACAGCTGGTATGGTGTGGCTATGGTGAAGTGCTAAAGAGGCGGAGGAAAGTGATGAACGATAGTGCCAGATGATAGTGACAGAGAAGACCGGTAGTGTGATAGTGAAAAAGTATAGTGTGTGTATAGTGAATCACAATAAGTGTACAGAAACGATCTAGAACAATCACAACAGTTAGTCTGGTTCGTGAGGGGCTTCCGAGAGTGGGCGGCAGTGTGGTTTGCGGGCGGGCGGGCGTGCAGCTCGGGGCGTGGCATGAATGATGGACATGTTGGACGAGCGACGAGGAGGGGGGGTGGGGGGAGTGGGGGGATGAAGGAATGTAGCAGGGGGGAGGGGGGGGGCATTGGAGGGAGAGGAAAGGGGGTAAGGGGGAGCGAGGAGTGGGGTATGGGAGGGAAAAGGGGGAGTGGATGGGGGGGTATGGGGGGTATGGGGAGGGAGAATAGGGGGAATGGAGAGAAGGGAGAGAGAGGAGAAGGGGGAAGGAGTGTGGCATATGGAGGGGGATATAAGGAAGGAGAGAGAGGACGGTGAGGGGGGGGGGGGAGTTAGGGAGGAGGAGGTGGGAAGGAAAAAGAAATGGGATGAATAGAGAAGTAAGACGAAAGAAAGAAAGACAGAGAATGAGATAAACAGAATGACGAACAGCAGAAAAGGAAAAGAAGAAACAATCTAAAGAAAAAAAGGATAATTAGAGAAAGATAATAAACAAAAAAGAGTGAGAAACAGGTTACAAGGAGGAAGAAATGGAAGAGGAAGAGGGGGGAGGTAGAGGAAGCAAAGGAGGAAGAAGAGAAGGGGATAAAGATAGGAAGAAGTAAGGAAGGATAAAGGTGCTGGTGGAGGAGGAAATAGGAAGAGAAAGGGAATGATGGAGATAGAGGAAGGGAAGGAGATAGGAGGAAGGAAATAAGGAAGAGTGAGG
>NW_028234406.1:2855328-2860328 GCF_977035675.1 Penaeus japonicus
GAGTGAGAGGAGGAGGCGAGAGAGAATGAAGGACGGTAAATAAGGGAGGGGAGAAAAGGGGGGCAGGGAAGAAGAGAGGGGGGAAGGAAAGAGGGGAAGGAAGGGGGGGCGCGGGGAGAGGGAAGGGGGGGAAGAGAGAACGAGAGAAGGGGAGAACGAGGAGGAAAGAGAGAGAGAGAGTGGGAGAGGAGGAGGGAGAGGGAAAGAGAAAGAGAGGGAGAGTGGGAGAGAAAGGGGGGGGGGGGGAGGAAAAGTAAAAGCGAAAAAGGGGAGGGAGGGAGAGGAAGAAGAAGGGAGGGGGGAGGGAAAAGGGAGGAAGAATATGAGAAGAGAGAAGAGAACTGAGAGAGAGAAGAGAGGGAGAGGAGAGAGGTGGCAAACAAAGGAAGAGAAATAGAGAGAGAGAGAGAGAGAGAGAGAAAGAGAGAGAGAGAGTGGGAGAGAAAGGGGAAAGAGGCGAGCGAGAGAGAGAGGGAGAGAGAGAGGACGTGGGAGAGGAGATTGGTGTGAAGAGAAAAGGAGGAGAAGGGTGATGGAGGGAGGAAGAGAAAATAGAGAGAGAGAGAGGAGAGAGAGGAGAGAAAGAGAGAGAAATAGAGAGAGAGAGAGAGAGAGAGAAAGAGAGAGAATGAGAAAAAAAGAGAGTGAGAGAGAGAGAGAAAGAGAGAGCGAAAGAGACAGCCAAACAGAGAGAGAATGAGATAGAGAGAAAGAAAAAAGAGAGCGAGAGAGAGAGAGAGAGAGAGAGAAAGAGCGAGAGACTGAAAGAAAGAGAGAGAGAGAGAGAGAGAGAGAGAGAGAGAGAGAGAGAGAGAGAGAGAGAGAGAGAAAGGGAGAAATAGAAAGACAGAGAGAGCGAGAGAGAGCGAGAGATAAGGAGCTAGCGAGCGAGTGAGAGAGAGACTGAAAGAGAATGAGAAAAAGAGAGAGAGAGAGAAAGAGCAAGGCCTAATATCTCTCCTTCACGCGTAATTAAAGATTAAAAGAGCCGTAATGGGCCCACCATTACCTCGCCGTCAAAAAGGCACAGAGGCTCAGACATAGAGGCATATATACTCTAAGAACTTATACGCATCTGGGAGGAACGGAACTAGGAAGGAGGGAGGGGGAAGGAGGGAGGGTGGAGAGGAGGAAGGAGGGAGGGGTGGGAGGGGTGGTGGGGAAGTGGAGGGAGGGTGGGGATGGAGGGGGAAGTGGAAGGGGGTGGGGGAAAGGGAGGGATGGAGGGGGGATGGAGAGGGAAGGGGGTGGGGGGAGGGTGGGGGAAGGAGGGAGGGAGGAGGGAAAGGAGGGGAAGGGAATGGATGAGGGGCGGGAGGAGGAGGGAGGGGATGGAGGAAGGAGGGAGTGAGACAGGCGAAGGGAGGTGAAGGGAGGGATGAGGGAGGGAAAATAGGGCGAGGGAAGAGGGGAGGGGACGGGAGGGAATATGGAGGGAAGTAGGAGTGGATGACTGTGGATGGAGAGGAAGGAGGGTGAAGGGACGAGTGAGGGAAGGGAGGATTGATAGGATGTGGAAACGGAAGCAGGAAAAGGAGGAGGAGGAAGGAGGGGGAAATGGGGAGGGGAGGAGGGGGGGAGGAAAAAAGGGGGGGAATGGAGATGGGGGGGAATTGGGAGGAGGGGAGGGGAGATGGGGACGGGAAGACGGAGGGGAGGGAGGAGGAGGTAGGGAGGAGGGGGGTGGAGGAGAGGGAGGGGGGGGTGGGTGGATGGGTGAGTGTGGAAGGAAGGAGGTGGAGGGAAGGAGGATGAAGGGGAATGAAGGATAGAAGGAGGGATTGTGAAGAAAAAAGAAGGAAAAGAAGGAGGGAGGGAGAGGAAGTGGATGGAGGGGATGGAGGGGTAGGATAGAGAGGAAGGAGAGAGGAGGGAAGTATGTGAGGAAGGTGGAAGGAGGGAGAAGTGGGGGGGGAGGAGAGAGAACGGAAAGGAGGGAAGGAAGGAGGAAGAAAAAGTGTTCCACTTTAAGAGGGAAGAAGGAGGGAGTTAGAAAGAAAGAGGGATGGAGAGAGAGAGAGAGAGAGAGATGGATAGAGGGAGGGAGGGAAGTGGATAGGGATGGACGGAGGGGTGAAAGGGAGGGAATAGGAGTATTTTGGTTACGAGAAGTGAGAGATAGAAAGAGGGAAGGAAGGGAAGATTGGGATGAAGGAGGGAGGGAGGGAGGGAAGGAGGGAGGGAGGGAGGGAGGGAGGGAGGGAAGGAGGGAGGCAGTGGGGGAGGGTGGGAGGAGGTTGAGGTTAAAGGAGGGAGGGAGGGAGGGAGAGAGAGGGAAAACAGGCAAGAGGGAGGCGGGAGTAGTAGTTGGTAAGTTGGACGAAGAGGGATGAGGGGAGGGATTTGGTTAGTATTTTAGAGAGAGAGAAAGGGAAGTTAGGAAAGGAGAGAGAGAGAGAGGAAAAGAACAGTAATAATGATAATGATGATAAATTACGATAATAATGATATAAATCATAATAAAAAGGATAGTAATAATGATAACGATAATTATTATAGTGATAATAATGACGATAGAACTAATAATGATAATAATAATAATAATAATAATAATAATAATAGTGATAATAATAATAACAGTAGCAATGATTATATCGAAGTGACAATGATAATAACAATAAAAATACTAATAAAAATACTCCTGGAGTAATGATGTATAATGAATAAAAATTGAAGATCATATTTTTTAAAAAAACAGTAACAATAATAATAATACTGATAATGATAATGACATATACGGATAAAAATATTAATGAACTTATGATAGTAATGATGAAGAATAATAATTATATCAATAATAATAACCAAAAGTATGACAACGATAAAAGTAATAATGATACCAGATACTCAATAATTTGTATGAGATTATAACTGCATAAACCACAACAATAATGATAAATAATTAAAAGAATAAAAATAAAGTATAATAGTTAAATTATGATAATCCTCAATTAATATCAAATAACAATAACCCCCCGACAACAACTGTTAATAATAATAATCAAATAATAATACAAAAGGAGGAATATAATAATAATAATAGCAATAATAATAATAATAATAAATAATTAACTTAAATAATAAATAACTAATAATAATAATAATGATAATTAATAACACGAATATATGTAACACACCGATACCCCACCTTCCCTTTCCCCCCCCGGGGGGGGGGCGGTCCCGTCTCGGCCGTACGCGTCGTTCGTAACCGTCCCGTCGTCGTCGCTCCGTTCCCGCCCCCCCCGTCCGTTCCCGTTAGTCTCGTAAACGTTCGTTCGTCGCTATCTCGTTCGCCGTTCTCGTTTCGTCGTCGTTTCCCCGTCGTCGTTCGTCGTTTCGTCCCCCGTTCGCGTCGTTCGTCCCCGTCTTTTTCGATTCCGTTTCGTAAACCGTTTAACGTACGTATATCGTTCGTCGTCCCGTTTTGGGGGGGCCCTCGCTTTACGCTGTCACGTCTGTAATCTGTATCCTCCGCCCCGTTTTTTTCGTACGTTTACGTAACCGTCCTACGTCGTTCCGTAACAGCCCGTCCCGTTTTTCGTACCCCGTGCGTTCCCCGTCGTCGTCCGTCCGTTTCGTTCCCCCCGTACGTTCGTCCGGTTCGTCGTTTCGTTTTCCCGCGTTTTATCGTCGTTCGCGTTTGGGGGGTCTGTTCGGGTCGGCGTCCGCGTTGAGCGGGGGCGCGTCCCCGTGTGTCCGCGTTCGTTTTCTGTCGTCCGTACTCGTCGCATTCTCCCGTTCAGTCGTACACGTTCTGTCCGTTCACGCAGCGTGGCTCTGCGGAGGCCGTCCGTACGCGTCGTTTCCGTTCGTTAACGTCTGGGGGGGGGGGGGCCCCGTTAAAAATTCGTGTCGTCGTTCGTACCGTCGTGTAGTCGTACGTTCGTGTTCCGGGTAATAACATCGGTAGCCGGCCCGTCGTTTCCGTCGTATCGTCGTATTCGTATCTCGTTGTCGTGTCCCGAGTATCCCCGTTTTCGTAACGCCGCTTTCGCGTCGTCGCGTCGTCCGTCGTCCCGTCGTCGTTCGTATTCGCGTACGTACCCCGTAACACGCCGTCGTTTAATCCTGTCGCTAATTCATTCGTACCCGCGTCGTCGTACGCTAACGACTGGGCGGGCGTCGTGCCGTCGTCGACAAACAGTAACCGTGTTTCGTCCGTTTACGCGTCGTTTTAGTCGTTTCGTCCTTAATTAACAGTTTGTTACTTTGCCTGTAACTCGTTTTCGTCCCACCGCTCGTCGTCGTTCTATTCTCTCCTACTACTCTGTCTCTCTCCGTCACCCTGTAATATCGTTCTCGCTTCCGTACCTTAAGTACTAAATTCGTCTTTCTCCTCTCGTCGTTTTCGTTTAGCCCGTAACTAGCAAGCAAAATCACCTATTTGTATTTCCCCTTGAGCAACATTTGTGAGCAAATAAGACAAAATAATGAGCAAATTAAAAATAAAAATAGACTTATTTATTCTCTTTACTAAATCCCCTATTTCCTGTCACCCTAATAATAAAAAAAAATAGGGACAGTCGCAGTCGTAACAGGGAAAAAAAAAAAAAAAGGGTGACTTGAATGAAATAATTAAAGCACTTGTCAAACGTCGCCCGGAAGGTACCCGGAAGTGCGTAGAAAAAAATAATAAGAAAAAACATAAACAAAAAAAAAAAAAAGAAAAACAAAACAAATAAAAAAAAAAATAAAAAAAAGACAAAAAACCATATAAAAAGAAAAAAACAAAAAGACAAAAAAAAAAAAAAATTAAATTAACATGTACAAAAATAAACATTTCAGAGACGCTGTCTGTTGGATGGGACTTTGGTTCTTATGGTGGAGGTTGCTAAGGGTGAGAATGGTTTGTTTCGTTGAATAACTCTTTCTAGATGTGGGAATTTTATTTTTGTTGTAATTTATATTGTTGTTAGTTTATTTCAGTAAAGAGAATTGTAGATGATGATAGTAATGTGATGATAGTAATGTGATGATAGTAATGTGATGAAAATCATGAT
>NW_028234406.1:2892828-2895328 GCF_977035675.1 Penaeus japonicus
ATGTCTGCTAGTATGTACATCTCCATGTATATATCTATCTACTATATGAACATAGTGAAATATGATTTCAAAAGCGAGTCGGTGATCCTGCAGCTTCAGCATCCCCTTCATCTCCAGTCGAGTTGCAGTCTCCGGAGTCTGCCCCGTGCAGGTCACTCTCCGCGCAGTTGCAGCGGGAGCACACGGACACGGCAAGAACGGGCACGGAGTCGACGTCTCCGCCACGCCGCTCCGGAGACGCGCGACGATCATCCCTCGAGCCTTCGTCGTCGTCTTTGCTTGTCGTCGAGGCGCGGCCCTGGGCTTGGTGGCCGTCGTCTGGCCGGCCGCAGCGCCCCAAGACGTCTATCGGGATCTCGCGGCTCTCGGGGGGCGGCCGGGAGCAGCGCGGGCAGCAGTACCTGGCGCCCAGCACGCGAACGCACGTCGACAGGTCATGCCGCACGCGCTCCCGAGGGGACGTGGAGATGACGACGTAGGAGAGAGGAATGAGCGAAGAGAAGATGATGATGAGGGTGAACGACACGTCCCCGTCCAGGAAGTTTTTGTTGTTGAGATACACGAGCGTCAGCATGAACCCGGCGTCGATGAAGATGTGGATGATGACGGTTGCGGCGACGGACACCAGGTTGAGCTTCATGCGGGCGCGCATCAAGGCGCAGCGCAGGAACACGAAGAGGATCATGTAGCCGTAGCTGACGCCCGTAATCACCAGGAAGAAGACGAGGTCCCAGCTGGGGTAGTACTTGACGTCGCTCTTGCAGATGCCGGGCGCAGGAGTCGTCCACAGGAGCTGCACGATCGTCTTGATGACGGCCATGGCGGACACGGCCAAGAAGGAGCACCAGAAGATCCTCTGCTTCCTGAAGCGCCGCATGAACAGCGCCTTGACCACGTCGAGGCAGCGGGACAGCGCGATGAGGCTCTCCGTCCCGTGCAGGTACGTCATGGTCGAGATCTTGACGGACGCGTCGAAGTAGCAGTAGACGTGGTCCCAAGTCTCGTCTCTCGGGAAGGGGATCTCGTTCACCAGACACATGCCGATGTAGATGCACAGAGCCACGCCCTGGGAGTACGCGATGCGGTCGGCGATGCTGCTGAAGTGGGAGAGAATGCGCAGCGCCCACAGCCCCACGGCGATGGATATCACCCTCGCGCTCCACAGCAGGTACGAGGACATGTGGCCGGAGGTGATCCATCTCTCCAGACTGCCGTTCGCGTTCGCTGTGACCGCGCTTGAGTCTATGATATACTCTCTCGAATCGTTTTCGAAGTATTCGAGCGTCTCATCACTGACTGTAATGTTCATCTTGATGGGAACATGAACGGAACGGAACTAAATGGGCCGCACAATAAAATATACCATGTCCTCTTTAAACTACCAGTAGTATTATACGTCGCGTCATCAGAACATATCTTTCAAAGAAAGTTTCTTTTCTGATGTCAAATCTGACATCTCACACAATTTCGAAAATCTTTGCTCTTCAAAAATACATACTATCTAGTTTATTCCACAGTTAATGAATATGAGCGAAGCAGTTCCCACTACCACTGTTAGTCTTTCATCTCATCCCTGATCTATAACAATTATCATGAAGTGCATTTTCTCACAAAAAGACAAATATACGAAGAGGAATTAACGAAAAAAAAATAAAAACTGCTTTTACTATTCCTCTCGCAGGTCACCCTTGCGTTCCTTAAAATCCAGTACCTTAAACTTTACACAAGAAGTTCGAGCAGTTCGGAAGTTCGAGACTTCGGCTCTCAAGTTCCACGAGATAAGACCTCCTCGCGTGAGGTTAAGGCCAGCGGCACTGACCAACTGTGGCAACTCTTGGCAAATGCAAAGGTAGATACGAGATTAACGTTGCCAAGACAACGAGCAAGCTGTGCGTTACCACGTGCGCCGCGGAAACCTCGGAGTTTTAGGAGAACCGCCCACCGAACCGTCTCGAACTGCAGGCGGGAACACGTGACTTCGAGTACGCCTTTAGGGGGCTATATTATCCGACCAAAATTTTATTCACACTTTTATTCACATCCCCGTTTCTCTCTCTCTCTAAACGTCTTTCTCTCTCTATCTCTCTCTCCCTCTCTTTCTGCTCTCTGTTTCTCTCTCTCTCTCTCTCTCTTTCTTCTCTCTCTTTCTGCTCTCTTTCTCTCTCTCTCTCTCTCTCTCTCTCTCTCTCTCTCTTTATCTCTCTCTCTCCATCTCTCTCTTTCTCTCTCTCTCTCTCTCTCTCTCTCTCTCTCTCTCTCGCTCTCTCTCTCTCTCCCTCTCTTTCTGCTCTCTGTCGCTCTCTCTTTCTCTCTTTCTCTCTCTCTCTCCCTCCCTCTCACCCTCTCTCCCTCTCTCTCTTTATCTCTCTCTCTCCGTCTCTCTCTTTCTCTCCGTCAGAGAGGACGAGAAAGAGAGTAAAAGACAGGCATTCAGAGAAAGGAGAGGGAGAAAGAGAGAGAGGAATATTAGCCAAGCAACCCACTCCAATACCAAAGCCCA
>NW_028234406.1:2912828-2915328 GCF_977035675.1 Penaeus japonicus
CTCTTGTCTGCAGTTCCAATTCAAAACAAATCGGAATACTGTCCTTTTGTCCTCGCAAGAAAGGGCATTTTCAATTTTTCTATTAAATGCTCATGCTGCAGAAACATTATCTTGCAATCGCTCACGCCATGTATCTCCGACAGCGTGTCTTTGTTGCCCTTCCTGACTCTGCAATGAATCCCTGTATAATTATCTTGTAAATACAATGGCTTTGGAAATGTTGGCAAAAGTGATAAATGGCATACGATCTTCCGGCATCAATGAAATCCGTTTTGATTATATTTATTATACCTGTTGTACAGTAGACTTACATTCACGCTGTTATACTCTACTTTCCCTTTATCTATTATATTATTTGTATAGATCTTGCACGACCGTCCACATCATTTGCATAAACCGCACGTCAAAATAGATATATATCTCAAAACAGAATGAGCTCTTAACTCTTCCTTAGTGACATTTCTAAACTACTCATCAAACTAAACATTGAAATTTAAATCTCACAAATCTTTCTCTTTATCTTATCTCTCGTATCATTACAAAAAAAAAAAAAAACTCAGATCATACGCCCTTAACCGCATATTAAGACATTGTTCGTGAATGTTGCATGGCGAATCTCACGGTCTTGCAAACACTGGAATTATGTCTTGAGAGCGTAGGAGTGGGGGTGAGGGGAAGGGGAGGGGGAGAGGGGACTGGGGAAGGGAGGAGGGGAATCGGGTGGAGGGATAAGGAGGGGAGAGGAGTGTGTAGGGGGGTGAGATAGCTGAGGAGCAGGGGAGGGAGATGGAAGGTAGGGGGAGGTGGTGGAGGGAGGGGAGGGAGATGGAAGATAGGGGGGAGGAGGTGGGGGAAGGGGTATATTATAGAGGGAGGTTGGGGGTTGGTAGGGCACCCAGAGGAGGAGGACGTTCCATCTAGCCCTTATGCTCAAGAGCCTTAGAGACGTCTTTCGCTCGCTCCGCTAACCAGAATAGAGCCTCCGGGAGTCATGCAACAGCAGCAGCCACATCCCCTTGTCTACCTAGTGCATGACGGGGGTCCTTCGGAAGACAATTGTGACATGGTAGCTCCGCGGGTCCTTTCATGATCCGGTTCGCCGGTATGGTAACGCTGGGAATGGTAGGTTGGTGGTTGAAGTGGCTGAAGGAGAGAGAGAGAGAGAGAGAGAGAGAGAGAGAGAGAGAGAGAGAGAGAGAGAGAGGGGGGGAGGAGAGAGGGAGGGAGAGGGAGAGAGAGAGATAGATAGAGAGAGAGGGGGGGGGGAGAAGGAGAGAGGGAGGGAGGGAGAGGGAAGGAAAGGGAAAGGGAGAAGGAGAGGGAGAAAGAGAGTGAGAGTGAGTGAGAGAGAGAGAGAGAGAGAGAGAGAGAGAAAGAAAAGAAAAGAAAGAGAGAGCGAGAAATAGAAAGAAAAAAATCTAAACATCCGAAGAAAGCAAAGAGAAAGAAAACAAAAAAAATAGATAAATAAAAGCATAAACAAGAACAAACGCGAAGAACACAATGCCAAATTGCGAGCAACCAAGAAACGCACAAAGAAAGAAATAGCGACGCAGTAAAAAAAAAAAAAGAAAAAAAAAAGTCGGAGAATGTGAAAAAAATTAAATAAAAGAATGATAATAAAAAAGGAATAAGGCGGAGAATGTGATGAAAGACAGTGGAGTCAGAAAAAGAAAAAAAAGAAAATAATGACCGTATTGGGCAAGCAAGAAAGAAATGATAATCAGCGACGGAGAGAGAGAGAGAGAGAGAGAGAGAGAGAGAGAGAGAGAGAGAGAGAGAGAGAGAGAGAACGCAAGAAAACAAGAGAGAGAGAGAGAAAGAAAGAAAGAGAGGAGATTAAGATACAATCCTAAAAAAAGATAAAGAAAAAGATATTAAACAAAAAGAAAACAAACAAAGAAAGAGAAAAAAAAACACTAAAAAGAGAGAAAGAGAGAGAAAAAAACAAAAACAAATAAAGAGAGAAAGTGCCATTTCACGCATCTCCCTCACTCTTCCAACTGTGCCATGCGACGGGAGGGTCATGCACTCACACAAGTGACACGATTGCATGACGTGCAGGGTTATTTATTCATTTTCGTAATATAGATGCTAATGTGGGGACACCATCATGCGCATGACCTTTATGTTCCCAGGCCTAGATTCTGAAAAATGGGGGTGGGTGGTGGGGGAGGGAGAGGAGGAGGGAGGGATAGAGAGAGAGGAGGAGGGAGGGAGGGATAGAGAGAGAGGAGGGAGAGGGAGGAAGTGGGGGGATAGAGGGAGGGAGAGGGAGTGAGAGTGTGGGTGTGGGTGAGAGTGAGAGAGAGGGAAGGGGAGTGATAGAGAGAGAGGAGGAGGGAAAGAGTGAGAGAGAGATAGAGGGAGAGGGAGTGAGAGTGTGAGTGTGAGTGAGAGAGAGAGACAGAAGAAGGGAAAGAGAGAGGGAGTAAGAAAGAGACAGAAGGAGGGAAAGAGTGAGTGAGAGAGAGAGAGAGAGTAATGGATAGCCAGTTCT
>NW_028234406.1:2917828-2950328 GCF_977035675.1 Penaeus japonicus
GAAGGGAGGGAGAGAGGGAAGAATGGAGGGAGGGGGAGAGGGAGTGAGAGAGGGAAAGAGGGAGTGAGAGAGGGAAAGAGGGAGAGAGGGATATATATATATATATATATATATATATAGATAGATAGATAGATAGATAGAGAGAGAGAGAGAGAGAGAGATGAGAATGAGAAGGAGGGAGGGAGACAGAGAGGAGAGAGTAAGAGGGAGGGAAGGGAATGGAGGGGGAGGACTGAAGATAGAGAGAGTGAAGGAGCGCGTGAGAGAGAGAGAGAAGGAGAGAGAGAGAGAGAGAGAGAGAGAGAGAGAGAGAGAGAGACAGAGACAGAGTTAGGGAGAGAGACAAACAGACAGACAGACCCACTCCCTCATTCACTAACTGATCATCAAACAAAATATTAAATCATATAAGTCAACTGACACACCGATAGATAGGTAGATAGACAAACAAACTGATTACCTCAAACAAACATAAAAATCGATAGAGAGACACAAAGAGAAATACGCACAACCAGAATGATGATAAACCTGATCAAAATGCGCAACTCTCCCACCAGATAATTGGCAAAAATATTACCTAAGGAACATATCGATTTATAAATTAGTCCCCCCTTTAATCTCTAACCCGTTAACAAAGTGTTCATTTTCTTTTTTTTTCCTTTTATAATCGTATGATAATCAATAAACTCAATGATCAGATTTCGTGTTTACTTAAAGGTTTCGTTTAATCCAATACGTAAAACAGAAGAAAAAAAGAAAAGTTTAGACTCGTATCTTCCGGTAAATAATGCGGGATATGTATAGGACTTTGGCGTCTGTAGTTACCATGGCAACGGAGGGAAGCTGAAGCATCTCCGTCATCTCCCTTGACAACGATATTGTTGAGGGGAGATTAGGAACGCTAAGCATCCGCATACCTGTTATTCGTAGTCTCTCTCTCTCTCTCTCTCTCTCTCTCTCTCTCTCTCTCTCTCTCTCTCTCTCTCTCTCTCTCTCTCTCTCTCATTCTCTCATTTTCTCATCCTCTCTCTCTCTCTCTCATTCTCTTTATTTCTCTCTCATTCTCTCTCTCATTCTCTTTATTTCTCTCTCATTCTCTCTCTCTCTCTCTCTCTCTCTCTCTCTCTCTCTCTCTCTCTCTCTCTCTCTCTCTCTCTCTCTCTCTCTCTCTCTCTCTCTTTTCTCTCATCTCGCTTTCTCTCTCATTTTTCCTCATCCTTTCTCTCTCTCTCTCTCTCTTTCTTCTCTTCTCTCTTTCTCTCTCTTTCTCTCATCTCTCTCTCTATCCTCTCTCTCTCTCTATCTTCTCTCTCTCTCTCTCTCTCATTCTCTCTCTCTCTCTCTCTCTCTCTCTCTCTCTCATTCTCTCATTTCTCTCTTCTCTCTCTCTCTCTCTCTCTCTCTCTCTCTTCTCTCTTTCTCTCTTTCTCTCTCTCTGTCTCTCTCTCTGTCTCTCTCTAGCTCTGTCTCTCTCTCTTCTCTCTTTCTCTCTTCTCTCTTCTCTCTTTCTCTCTCTCTCTTCTCTCTTCTATCTTCTCTCTCTCTCTCTTCTCTCTCTCTCTCTCTCTCTCTCTCTCTCTCTCTCTCTCTCTCTCTCTCTCTCTCTCTCTCTGTCCCCCTCTCCTTCTACCTCTCCTTCTCCCTCTCCCTCTCCCTCTCCCTCTCCCTCTCCCTCTCTCTAAGCAACCCGGCGACACAGAGAGAGAAAACAGAGACAGAAAAAAAAGAGAGAGAGAGAAAGCAGAGAGGGAAGTGGAAGAAAAAGAAGGAAAAAAAAAACAGGAAGAAAAGAAAGACCAAAGAGGGGAGATGGGGAGGGGGGGGGCAGGAAGGGGCGAAGACAGGAGGGGAGGAATTATACAACATTAATGATCACAACGATTAGGAAACACAATTACAACGCCTGAACTCCCTCTTTGTTTCAGCTTAACAAGCACACATTTAAATGCTCAATGTCACCTTCTTTTAACACTTCTGTTCTATTTCTTAGGTAGGAAAGAT
Organism: Penaeus japonicus; assembly: GCF_977035675.1. NCBI lineage: Eukaryota > Metazoa > Arthropoda > Malacostraca > Decapoda > Penaeidae > Penaeus > Penaeus japonicus. Next base: position 2,919,830 of record NW_028234406.1, read on the forward strand.
ACGTGCATACTTATGTGCATATGCAGGATGTGCATTATGTTCATGGGTGTAGGAATACATGCATATGTGCACGTATTCGCACGTACGTATACACGCGCGAACGTATACACAGACATGGACACACACATACACATAAACACACATACACACGCACAGTCGCATACGCACAAACACACACATAAACACACACACACACACACACACACACACACACACACACACACACACACACACACACACACACACACACACACACACACACACACACATGAATACACATACACATAAACACACACACACACACAGAGAGAGAGAGAGAGAGAGAGAGAGAGAGAGAGAGAGAGAGAGAGAGAGAGAGAGAGCAAGAAAGACAGAGACAGAGAGAGCAAGCGAGAGCAAGAGAGAGAGAGAGCAAAAGAGCAAGAGAAAGAGAGCAAGAAAGAGAAAGAAAAAACACAAACAAAGCTAAACAGACATAGACACAACCCATGCACGTACAGTCATACACCCTTAACCGACGCCACCGCTCTTGCCAACGGAACTGCGAAGTTTCCTGCAGACAGAGGAGGAGGAGGTGCAAGATCCTGCAGCCTTAGGGGCCCTCCGTCTCGGCGAAGGTTGTTGTCAGGAGGTTATATTGTCCTCCTAAAAGCACACTCGCCCACCTCGCGTCTCCGGAAGTTGTAAATCTAACCGCGGCTGCACTTGCGTGACGAATAAAAGTAGAACTCGCTCGAACTTGCCGACGAAGGGCATGGAAGAGGAATATGGAGAGAGATTGAGATGGAAGGGGAATATGGAGAGAGATTAAGGAGATGGAGATAAAGGGGGATAGAGGGAATGTGGGGAGGTGAGAAATATAGAGGGGGATAGAGTGGATGTAGAGGGAGATAAGGAAATATAGAGGGACATAGAGAAAATGTAGAGAGAGATTATGAAATATAGAGATAGATAGAGAAAATGCAGGGAAAGATAATGAAATATAGAGGAAAGATAAGGGAGATATAAGGAGATACAGAAAGGGTTACGAGCTATAGGAAACGTAGGGAAATAAGGAAAATATTAAGATAAAAAAGAATATGGGTGAGGCCAAGGAAATAAAAGGAGATAAAGAATATAATTAAAGAGATGTAAAAGATAGAGGGAGATAAAGAATACATACGGAGTAAAGGAAAATACAGATGGATATAGAAAAAATAGCAGGATAAAAAAAATGTATTCATATATTTTGATTTATGTCCATGGTTTTGTTATGCCAAGATATAAGGTTATTAAAGTCTAATGATCTTACAAAACAAAGACAAGAACTCGAAACTGAATAACGTATCATAATTTGCATATTGTCTCATTGCTTCTTATGAAAGGTCAAAAATGTATCAAAGTTTATTACCCGTTGCAACATCATTAACGTTGATTAAAAAAAAAATCATTAAAAAAAATCATTTGCACGCATTCAATATCAGATAACACTAGATAATAATAAGCAACAAAAAACGATTTTCAAAAATGCGACGAAAAGATTCAAGAAAAGAATACAAATATGACACAAATGACAGGTGGCATACGTGACAGGTGTAAGAGGCGACGAGTGTTACGTCACGCTCTATATAAGAGGTTAATGTTTAGGCTGGACCATGTGTGGACATTGGGGGAGGAGGGGGAGGCGGGGGGGGGAGAGACGGGGGAGAGGGTAGGTGTAGGGGGGAGGGTGGTGTGTGGAGGGGGGTTAAGGGACGGGGGAGTGGTATAGGGGGAGGGTGGTGTGTGTGCGGGGGTTAAGAGATGGGTGTGGAGGGTAGGTATAGGGGGGAGGGTGGTATGGGGGTTGAGAGAGGGGTGGGGAGGGTAGGTGTAGGGGGGGAGGGTGGTATGGGGGGTGGGTGTAGGGGGATGGAGTGAGAGAGGAGGGGAGAGGGTAGATGTAGGGGGGTGGGTTGAGAGACATGGGGAGAGGGTGGGTAGGTGTGTGTATGGGTGGGGGGAGGGGGAGGGGGATGACTATGGGAATTACCCTAATTTCTGATCGCTCGCTAACCTGATGGTGTTACAGTGATAGATTTCGCGTAGTTAAATAGAAAGTTGATATTAATGACTTAGTTATGAAATCTCGGTATCCTTTGTAATCTGTCTAGCCACTGGATGAAGTGATATATGTCTGTCTGTAATGTGGGAGAGAAAAGAGAACAAGACAGACAGACAGACAGAGAAGTAGATAAGCATATAGACAAATATGAAGATAAATTTAAAAAGACAAAAACAGAACATGATAGATAGTAATCCAGTTACTAAGACAGACATTTTTACTGTCATTCCGTCCTGACAGTCATAGACAAACAGAAATTTACAGACACATAGACAGACAAACAGAAATTTACAGACATATAGACAGACAAACTCTTCAAGACATAGACAGAAAGACCCTCACAGACATAAACATACATACAAAGAGACAGAGACTTATAAAGAGACAGAGAGACTTCCAGAAAGACAGACTTACAAACAGACCAACAACCCCTCCCCCCACCCCACCCTACCCCACCCCCCGGTCGCCACCTGCGGACGGGCGCCCGCAACCGCACGCATAGATTGAGGACCTTCGACTGCCGCAGGAGGAAAACCGCAGCTCACGCGACCTTCGATAAATCCAGAGCAACTTGCGGCGTATTGCAAACCAGACGCGGCTTCTAACATAACTCCAAAATGTCTAGAAATGGAGGTATATGTGGGTAATTTGCAATACTGCAAGTGATAATCCGACGAGATATGGGAAGATAAGGAGAACGAAGACTTGATAAGAAATAAATACTTCAAAAAAATACGATTCGCAACAAATACATCTTGCAAAAAAGCGTGTATATCACCCGCGGCTGAGGATTTGCAACTTCTGCCACATTGCAGGAAGTAGGAACACACTAACCGAGGATGTTCTCACCAGAAAGGAAAAAAAATATATAATTACACGAAGACGAAAAAAAAAAAAAAATGGCCGCTCGGTGAAGGTCGTGGAGGGACAGATGTAAGGAGGAGGAACATGAGGAAAGATGAGAAAGAGGAAAGAGAGATAGAAAGAGGAGAAAATGAGGCACGTGAGAAAGAGGAAAGAGAGGTAGAAGGAGGAGGAAAATGAGAAAGAGGAAAGAGAGATAGAAAGAGGAGAAAATGAGGCACGTGAGAAAGAGGAAAGAGAGGTAGAAATAGGAGGAAAATGAGGAAAGAATGAGGCACGTGAGAAAGAGAAAAGAGAGGAGGAAGGAGGAGAAAAATGAGGAAAAAATGAGGCACATGAGAAGGAGGAAGAGGAGGAGCTGGAATAGGAAATGGGGTGGAGAAGGAAAGGGAGGGAAAGTAGGAGGAAAATGGGGAAGAGGAGGAGGAAAGTGAGGGAAATGCGGAGGAGGAAAAGGAAGAAAAGGAGCAGGAAGAGGAAAAAACAGGAAGATGATGAAGAGGTGAGGAAGGGGAGGAGAAGAAGAAAAGAGAGGAGAAGGAGGAGGAAAAGAAGAAAAGGAGAAGAGAAGGATTGATATGAGGAAGAGAAAATTAAGAAGGAGAGAGGAAATGAGGAAGAGGAGAAGGAGGGAAGGGAAAGAAAGGAGGAAAATAAGCAAAAAAATAAAATAAAAATAATAGTTCGACCATTATCATTGGATTGTAAGTGCCAGTAATGACAATAATGATAATAATAATGATGATGTTTATAATAAAGATAATAGTGATGATACTTATGATAACGATAATGATGATTATAGTGATGATATAACAATAATGATAATTATAATAATGATATTGATAATAATGATAAAGAAAATGATGATAATGATAATAGTAATGATGCTAATGATGATGATAATATTAATAATGATAATGAAAACAACAACAACAGCAACGATCATGATGTTAAAATAAAATATATTATCTTAACCTCATCTACGGCCGCTGTTTACCGACAAACACCAAAACTGCCACGAAACTAAACAAACTAACATTGACATTGCTTGCTTCTTGATTTATTTGTTTTTATCTCTCTTCCGACCCCCCCCCACCCACCTCTTCCTTTTGTTCTTCTTCTTCTTTTTTCTCCTTGTTTCGTTTTTTTTCTTCTTCTTCTTTTTCTACTGGTTTGTTTTCGTTCGGAGAATCATCAAGTGTGTTTTAAGCTTTTATTTTTCCTGATAAGTGTAATAAAAAAGGGGGGCAAGACAAGAAGGGAAAAAAAGGAAAATAAAAAAGGGGGGCAAGACAAGAAGGGAAAAAAAAGGAAAATAAAAAAGGGGGGCAAGACAAGAAGGGGAAAAAAAGGAAAATAAAAAAGGGGGGCAAGACAAGAAGGGAAAAAAAAGGAAAATAAAAAAGGGGGGCAAGACAAGAAGGGAAAAAAAAGGAAAATAAAAAAGGGGGGCAAGACAAGAAGGGAAAAAAAAGGAAAATAAAAAAGGGGGGCAAGACAAGAAGGGGAAAAAAAGGAAAATAAAAAAGGGGGGCAAGACAAGAAGGGAAAAAAAGGAAAATAAAAAAGGGGGTTATTAAAAAGGATGAAAGAAGATTGCAAACAATAGACGCCTGCAACGGGGTGGCCACAGGCGATCGTGAGGGCAACACAGGGGCATTCGAACCGTTAATTGTGATGGTGTCGCTCGCGGTCGAGGGGGGGGGGGGGGAATATAAACTCTTTTGAAAGGTGTTCACTGGAGGGGAAGAGAGGAGTGGGGGGGTGAGATGGAGGGGATGGGGGGTGGGGTTGAGATGGGGGGTTGTGGGTGGGGTTGTTTGGGGGTGGGGGTTGGGTTGGTTGGTTGGTTGGGGTTTTGAGGGTGTGGGGTGGGGGGAGGGAGGGGGTGAATATATAAGAAGGGGGGTTAGTTGTTTCTCCTATGCTAATGCTGGGGGGTGGGGTGGGGGTTGGGTGGGGATGTGGTGTTAAATCGTCCTGTTTTGGGAATCGAAAACAAATGAATATTTGTACTATCGTTTCAAATTCTATGTTTCTCTTTGTTTACGCGTCTTTAATAACATGTTCGAAACATGTTTTTTACGGGTATGTGATGGCATGTTTTGCTTTGTTTTTTTTTAAGGGGAAACTACAGTCTTTCGGGTAGAATAGTACGGTATTTAAGGAGGGAAAACATAAACGGAGGCGCACATGTATACATTCATTACGCACACACGTATACACAGCGAGGCCTGAGGGCGTGTTGTTGGGTCTGTCTACCAGAAATATGACACGGCTCCGCTTACCCCCCTCCTTCCCCCCTCCCTCCCCCCCTTCCTCCTCCTTTCTTCCTCCCCTTTCTCCCTTCCTCTTTCCTTCCTCTTTCCTTCTCTTATGGATCGTTTCCCTCCCTCCTCCTTCTTTCCTCTCCTGGGTCCTCCCCTCCTCCTCTTACTCCCTCTTTCGTCCCTCCTTCCTCCTTCCCCTCCTCCTCTCTTCCTGCTCCTTCTTTTTTCCTTTCTTCTTCCCTCCCTTCCCTTCCCCTCCAACTTGTTTCCCTCTCCCTCTCTTCCTCTTTCCTTATTCTCCCCCTTGCTTCCCACCCTTTCTCTTTCTCTCTATCTCTCTCTCTCTCTCTCTCTCTCTCTCTCTCTCTCTCTCTGTCTCTCTCTCTCTCTCTTTCACCCGTTCCATTTTTCCATCTTCTCCCCCTCCCTCCCCCTTACCCTGTACCCTCCCCCCCTCACTATTCCATAAGCACTATGACCTCTTCTCCCCCCCCCCTCCCCTCCCTTAACTCCCCTACCCCCCTCCCCCCCCCCCCATCCCCGGAACAAAACTCAGCCCCTCCCCCTGAAAGGCATTCGATCTCTCCATAACCCAAACCGGAATTAACCGACAGACGTCAAATCTCGCGCCTTTTTTTGCCCTTCCTCACTCTTTCTCTCTCTTTCTCTCTCTCCTTTCTCTCTTTCTCTCCTTTTTTCTCCCTTTCTCTCCTCTTGCGCTATCTCTCTCTTCTTTCTCTCTCTCTCTCTTTTTTCTCTCTCTCTTTCTCTCCTCTCTCTCTTGTTCTCTCTCTCTCTCTCTCTCTCTCTCTCTCTCTCTCTCTCTCTCTCTCTCTCTCTCTCTCTCTCTCTCTCTCTCTCTCTCTGCGAAATATAAGTGCGAATAACAAGCGAAGGGCGAGAGACGAGAACCGGAGGGGAGGGAGAGGTGGGGGGAAGGGGAGGAGGTTCGAAATAACGGGGTTCGACACTCGCCTCGGAACTAGCTTTACGCAGCAGTTCCGGTGGGAGAGTTGGGGGAGGGAGTGAGGGAGAGGGATAGGGGAGGGGGTGGGGAGGGAGTGAGGGAGAGGGATAGGGGAGGGAGTGAGGGAGAGGGATAGGGGAGGGGGAGAGAGTGAAGGAGAGGGATAGGGGAGGGGGGGAGGGAGAGGGCGAGGGTGAGGGAGAGGGAGAGGGAAGGGGGAGGGAGTGAGGGAGAGGGATAGGGGAGGGGATGGGGAGGGAGAGTAAGGGGAGTGAGTGAGGGAGAGGGGGAGGGAGTGAGGGAGAGGGGAGGGGGAGGAGGAGGGCGAGGGGGAAGGGAGAGGGGAGGGGTTGGGGGAGGGAGGGAGGGAGAGGGATAGGGGGAGGGAGTGAGGGAGAGGGATAGGGGAGGGGGAGTGAGTGAGGGAGAGGGATAGGGGAGGGAGTGAGGGGGAGAGGGGTGGGCAGGTACAGGGAAGAGAACGAAAAAAAAACGAAAGAAAGAGAAGGAAGACCAACAGACAGACAGACAGAGAGAAAGACAAAGAAATAACACAGAGAAAGAGGGAAAGAGAGAGAGAGAGAGAGAGAGAGAGAGAGAGAAAGAGAGAGAGAAAGAGAGAGAGAGAAATAAGACAGAGAAAGAGGGAAAGAGAGAGAGAGAGAGAGACAGAGAGCCCATGGGTGTGCTGCGGGTGCGTGTAGCCGCTACGTCGCCGTGAGTGCAACATTTACGATCCTGCAACATCTTCACTTCATTGAGGAAATGTTCATCGGGGTGGGGGTTGCTTGCAGGATATAGCAATTGTTTAGATTTATTTAATTGTTTACATTTGTTAGATTAACAATACGGGCTGTGTATAGTTATTTTGATAACTACATAAAATATAGTGAGTTTATTCAAGTATAACTATATACATTACTACAATCGTCTAAATAATCCAAACGCCAATTGAATTAGTAATATAATTATATAATATAATTATAATTATATGATTATATAGTAATATAATTAGTAATAATCGAAAAAAAAACATTACATTCTCTCGCATTTCCGAAATTTGGAATCGAGATTTTTTTTTTTTTTACCAGAAGTAACGGAAACGAGTGACGCTAGCCAGGATCACTCGTGCAGGATAAAGCTACTCGCACTCGGCTTCACTATTAGCTTAACAGTTCTCTCTCCTTTTAGAGTGCACACAGGGTTTCGTTTTGCAAGACTCATCATTGCGAAGGAAATTATCTACTTTTTTTTCTTTTCTTTTTTTTTAGTTAGTTATTCGGATGAAAAGGGGAGGTGAGATGGTGATAAGTTTGTAATTTCGATGTAGAAATAAAGTAGGTCTAAGACGAAGGGAAGACGAGACAAGGTAGAAACGAAGAAGAAGGAGGAAGAGGGGAAAGAGAAGAAGGAGGAAGAAGAAGAAGAAATAAAGGAAATGCCATGCAATTTTTCTCATAATCGTACCAGATTTTCTGTGATTACGACCATTCGCTTTGGTGAATTAGAAATCACTAGATATGTTCTTAAAGTGATATAAAATAACCAACCCTACGATTAAACAACCCATTCAAACAACAGAAAATAAACACAAAATCTTGAGTTAGATTGTGGGTATCAATTAAGAACAGCAAGTGGTAAAGATGGCAGCGTTTGCTAGCTTAGTTCCGGTCTAGCGACTAGCCTCGACGTGGGGGGGGGAGAGGGGGGCAGGGGTTAGAGGAGGAGGAGGGCCTGTGGCTTTGCTAGAGGAACCTGTTGTTGTTGAGGGCGTTTAGAGTGAGTAAGAAGGTAGTTGATACTGAGGCATGTTATGTATGGAGGGAGAGTTGTGTGCGTGTGTGTGTGTGTGTGTGTGTGTGTGTGTGTGTGTGTGTTAATGGGGTTTCGTATGAGGTTATTAATAAATGGTACATACACGAAAGAATATGAGTAGAAGAGAATGCTTGATGCTAAGAGATCTGTGAAGTTTTTTCTTCTTTTTTTTTGCATAATTTCAGGGTATGATCAAACGGAAACGAGGGAAAAGCAATCAAGTTCTCTAGAAAACCAGGAAAACTGACCGGTGAAATTCTCGCACAATCATCTGAGAAAGTTCGAAGGAAGCGCACAAAGCGAAGATGAGAACGCTAACAAACAACAGCAAATCGCCCGTGGAAGTGTCACTGAGACGAATGACAGTAGTTCGGACAAAGAAAATCACCAAACGACCCGTGAAAGAGAGAGAGAGAGAGAGAGAGAGAGAGAGAGAGAGAGAGAGAGAGAGAGAGGGAGGGAGGGAGAGAGAGAGAGAGAGAGAGAGAGAGAGAAGGAGAGAGAGAACGTGAGCGATAGAAAGAGAATGAGAGAGAAAGAAAGAGAATGAGAGAGAGAGAGAGAGAGAGAGAGAAGGAGAGAGAGAACGTGAGCGATAGAAATAGAGAGAGAGAATGAGAGAGAGAGAGACAGAGACAGAGAGAGAGACAGACAGAAAGACAGAAAACTTACCTGAAAACATACACAAAATATAACTCCCCCACGAGAAACTTTTTCACAAAGAGTATATATCCATGTTGCTCTCTTCCTTTCACCGATATAAATCTCCAGTGAAAGAACAATCACCCCCCCACCAAAAAAAAAAAAAAAAAAAAAAAAAAAAAAACGAAAAACCCAAAGACTTCAGGAGGCTCGTGGGAACCGAAAAGTAAAGTGCGTGAAAGTCAAAACTGACCGAGGGAGTCTTTTTCTTTGCCTCTGCATAATGAGTCTCTTAATGGATGTGAAGTTGTGAATCCACCGCCCGCTTAGTGGAAAATGGAGGCTCTTTGAGAATTTGGTTGTCGTGAGTTGATGGGGATTTTTATTTTTTCCTTTTTTTATTGATTTTATTGTGGTGGTGATGGTTAGATTATTTGAGAGTCGTGTGTTAATGTTTTTTATGTTGTGGATGTCAATGTCAGTGTGGTGGTGAATTATTTAAGAGTCGTGTGTTATTGTTTTTTTTATGTTGTGGATGTCAAAATATTTGAGTGTTTTAGGATTGTCGGGTTCGTGGAGGGTTTGTGAAGTGTACAATTGGTATAGGTTTCTTAGTTGTTCCATGCATGCGTGTGTGTGTGTGTGTGTGTGTGTGTGTGTGTGTGTGTGTGTGTGTGTGTGTGTGTGTGTGTGTGTGTTTGGGTGTTCGTGTGTATGTGTGTGTGTTTGAGCGTTTGTGTGTGTTTCAATGAGAGTGAGAGAGAGAGAGAGAGAGAGAGAAGAAATACATGCATACTACCTGAATAACACAAAACCAGAAGGCTCAAACTCAGCCTACGAAACTCCCAGTCGGAACTCTGAGAGGCGGAAGCGAGCGCCCGCGCAAGTGACGCGTCCATCGCAGGGCCCCCTCTACCCCCCCCCCTTACCCCACCCCCCACGATGACCGCCGACTTTCCCCCGTAATTCTCCGGGTTCCGCGGTGAGAGCGCGCCGTTCACGATCGCCCCGTGACGTCACAAGGCGACACATATATGTCACTCATTGAGGGGAGGGGGAAGGGGGTGGGGGGGGAGGGGGGGTTGTGTAGCGGCCGAGTTCTTGCTTGGATTTTTTTTTCTCTTTTTCATTGTAGATTTTTTTTTCTTTTTTTTTCTTTTCTTTTGGTATTCTTATCTCTATCTCTCTCTCTCTTTCTCTCTCTCTCTCTTTCTCTCTCTCTCTCTCTCTCTCTCTCTCTCTCTCTCTCTCTCTCTCTCTCTCTCTCTCTCTCTCTCTCTCTCTCTCTCTCTCTCTCTCTCTCTCTCTCTCTCTCTCTCTCTCTCTCGTAGTCAAGTACGAGGAGGAGGAAATATATTCCAAATAGCTAAAATAAAGATTAAAATAATTATCTACATATAACTGCGCATGTTCATTCCCCCAAGGAAAATGCCAACAGATGGCTCTGCATAATCGTAACTCCGTGTACTTTCTTCGTACCAAAAAAAAATTAAAAAAATATAAAAAATATATATCCAAAGACATCTGTTCTCGCAACAACACCCACTAAATATCTTCCTTTTTAAAATATATGTGGAAACCCAAAAATAAAAAATAAAAACAAGTATACGCATATTTCACGAATAGAGAAAGAAATATGTGAGCTAAATGAGGGCGCGGGGGAGGGAAGGGGAGGTAAGGGGGGAGGGGAGGGAAAAAAAAGAAGGGAGGGAAGCGCATACTCCTTCATATTGTCACCTCACTATGACACTTCTTTTCCCGTAATGATTGTAATTCCTGGTCTGTGGCTGCAGGCTGGTTCGAGCTTTTGATGGGTTGAGACAATTTTCCTTTTTTTTATTTCTTTTTTTTCCCCTTCTGTTCTCTGGTTCTGCTTTGGGGGAGATTGTAGGGTAAGGGGGAGAGGGGAGGAGGAGGGGGGGGTGGAAAAAGGGAGGGGGTGGTTAGAGGAGGAGGTGGAGTGGGTTAGGGAGGGGAGGAGGAGGGGGAGGTGGAGTGGGTTAGGGAGGGGAGGAGGAGGGGGAGGTAGGGGGTAAAGAGGGGAGGAGAAAGAGAAGGAGGAAGGAGTATAGAGCGAGAGGTATAGGAATGGGAAGGGAGAAGGGAGTAAGAGAAGTAAAGAGAAAATTAGGTGGCGAAAAAGGTGGAGGTGGAGGGAGAGAGAGATCGAGGTGGAAGGGAGTGGGGGAATGGGGGCGGAGGGGTGGGGGAGGGGGAGGAAGGGGAGTCAAAGGGTTGTATATCACTGTCTTGCCCATGACCCCCTGAACCTCATTCTTGTCTGAATTCACACTCTGAAGTGTTATTGGACAGTCCTTGAATTTCGTGTTTTATTCTGCTTTTCATTATTATTATCGTTATTCTTTATTATCATTACTATCATTGATATCATACTGATGATAATTATCATTATTATCATGGTAATAATAATTATTATTAACATTATCATTAGTTTATTTTCATTATCATTAATATGGTTATTAGTAATACTCTTGTCATTGTCATTATCACTGATATTATTATTAATCTTATTAATATAATTTTATTACTATTATAATTATTATTGTTATTACCATTACTATTGTTATTATCATTATTTATACTTATATTTGCATCTGTATTTTTCTCCTCATTTACCACACCATTTCATATCCACATGTTCGAAGTCGACGTTTAATATCCACATGGTCGTAGTCAAACAACATACCATAATCATTTGATACCCGCACGCTTTATATCAACACATCAATATTCCTACAACCGTAACCAATCCATATATATAATATCCACACATTCAAAACCCACACAACATTTAATTACCACATACACGCAATCAAACAACAACCAATATCCACACGCCCATAATAAAATAACAATTCAATATAACACACAGTTCATAAGGCTTTCATATCACAAAACATCACCCGCGCATTTGAATTCCCTGAACCCGATCGAGCTTGTGCACCTTGACCTAGTTTCTCGTGCAAGGTCAAGGCAAGGGCGTCTGCAAAGGATTTCCAAAATGACATCGAAATTATCACGAAGGAAGGATAAATGATGATGATGAAGAAAATTGGAAAGAGAGACAATGTGATATTGCGTGTAGTCTCGATGTGAATGGTATATTCTGGGAATTCGAGAGAGAGGGAGAAGGAGGGGGAGAGGAAAGGGGGAGAGAGAGAGAGAGAGGAGAGGGGGGAGAGAGGGAGAGGGAGGGAGACGGGGAAGAGAGGGAGAGGGAGGGAGTGAGAGAGGGAGAGGGAGAGGGGAGGGAAAGGGAGGGAGGGAGGGAGAGGGGGAAGAGAGGGAGAGAGGGAGGGAAGGAGGGAGAGGGAGAGAGATAGAGAGGGGGGAGGAAAAGAGGGAGAGAGATAGAGAGGGGGGAGGAAAAGAGGGAGAGGGAGAGAAAGGTGAGAGAGAGAGAGAGGGAGAGAGAGAGAGAGAGAGAGAGAGAGAAGAGAGAGAGAGAGAGAGGGAGAGAATGAGAGAGGATAAATTTAAAGAAAAAATAGACTGATAAGACAGATTGAGAGAAAAAGAAATTGGAAAAAAAACGAACCACAGGTATCGCCATAAAGCAATATGGTGTACCGGCGTTACGTTATATATATGTTCACTTAATATTCAGTGACACGTGACAGATGAGATACGGAGAAGCGCCCGTAATCCTGACACGCGACACTTCTTGTGAAATGCGTGTCATGACACAGTCAAAAAGACGGTAAAATAAGGATTAGATTTCTCGATTGTGCAATCCGGATAAAGGACGTAAACAAAGATGGAGATCGCGGTTTCGGTTTTGGAAATTGCTTTTATTTCCTTTGTGTGTCTTCCTTTGACGTTGGAACGAATAGGTTTATCTATCTCTATTGCGTTTGGTCTCTCTCTCTCTCTCTCTCTCTCTCTCTCTCTCTCTCTCTCTCTCTCTCTCTCTCTCTCTCTCTCTCTCTCTCTCTCTGACTAATTGGCAACAAACAAAAGTTTTCCCTGAACCGAAAGAACAAACAAAAGAAACACACACACACACACACACACACACACACACACACACACACACACACATATATATATATATATATATATATATATATATATATATATATATATATATATATATATATATATATATATATATATATATATATATATATATATATATATATGATTGCTTACTCTTTATAGATATATTTTTCGGTTAGAGGAAATGAAAATGACAGATAGAAATGTAGTTTGAAGCCATTATAGCATTACTTCAATCAATAGTTCGTAACACCATGACACAGTAGGGTCTGGTAATTGCGATACAAGGCTATAATTTGAACCTTATGGCATTACCTCTATCAGCAGGACAGATAAAAAAAAATGTGTATATATATATATATATCATCTCGCGTTACGTAAACACATAACAAATCCAACGATCTTAGAAATACCCTTTATATTCACTCTTTTTATCATGTTTATCCCCTTTTTATATATATATTTTTTTTACTTGTAAATTAAAGTATTACTTACGGTCAACCTTTCCGTTGTCTCGCCGCCGATATCCAATATTCCCACACCCTTTAAAACCGAATTATTACCTGCTGTCGTTGAGGGGACTTCCTGTTTCCTACCCTTTCGCTCTCGTGGTCTTTCTGCAGTGCTCTTTCGCCCATTCGCTCGCTCTCTTATTCTTTCTCTCTGTGTTTTTTTTTAGTCTTGGTTTATTGGTTGTTGTTTTTTTTCTTTTTCTGTGGATTTGTCTCTTTCTCTCTCTCTGTCTCAAATTCACTCTTTTTTTTTTTTTTTTCTCTCTCTCTCTCTCAAATTCTCTTTTATTTTTTTTCTCTCTCTCGCAAATTCTCTCTCTTTTTCTTTCTTATTCTCTCTTTCATCCCCCCCCTCTCTCTCTCTCTCTCTCTCTCTCTCTCTCTCTCTCTCTCTCTCTCTCTCTCTCTCTCTGTCTGTCTATAATTCTTCTACCTCACCATCTATCTATCTACTTATCAACTGATCATCATCAGCTTTCGCGGCAAACCATCCTCTTTACCTACCCATCACCGTCTACCCATCCAGTCGAATCGGCGCTCCCACCCAACCATTCAACCTACCCTCTACAGTATCTCCACCCCATCCCTGCCCCCTCCACCCCCCCTCCACACCCCTCCCGACGCCCCCCACCCTCCCCCTCACCCTCCCGACGCCCTACCCTCCCAACTCAACTCCCTCTCTCCCTCCCTCCCGACGCCCCTCCCTCTCTCCCTCCCTCCCCCTCTCCCTCTCTCCCTCCCTCCCTCTCTCCCTTCCCCCCTCCCTCCCTCTCTCCCTCCCTCTCTCCCTCCCTCCCCCACTCCCCCTCTCCCTCCCTCCCTCCCTCCCTCCCTCCCTCCCTCCGGCGTCTGAGCGGAAGTACCGGCGACGAAGCGGTGCTACGGTTAACTCCCGGCAATTCCGTGGCGCTTTTCGCTTATGGAGCCAGGGGATGGGATGATGAATTTCGGTCTTTAAGCATTTTGGGAAATGGGTTTGCTTTTTGATGGGATTGATGGAGGAGAGGGAGGGGGAGGTGGAGAGGGAGGGAGAGAGGGGGAGGGAGAAGGGGAGGGGGAGGGGGAGAGAGGGAAGGGGAGGTGGAGGGGGAGAGGGAGAGAGTGAGAAGGGGAAGGAGAAGGGGATGGGGGAGGGGAGGGAAGAAGGGGAGAGGGAGAGAGAGAGGGGGGGAGAAGGGGAGGTGGAGGGGGAGGGGAGAGAGAGGGGGTAGAAGGGGGAGGGGAGAGAGAGGGGGGGAGAAGGGGAGGGGAGAGAGGGAGGGTGTGTGAGAGAGAGAGACAAAGAGAGCAAGAAAAGAGCTAGAACAAGAGAAACAGAGCGAGCGAGAAATTTAGTTTCTTTACGAATAGATACGCAAACAAATACAATTAATAATCACAAGCCTCATGAGATTATGAGATTATTTAAGCCGTCTATTGTTTCGGAATTGTAAGCGTGTGGGAAAAGGGGGGAGGGGGGGGGTGCCGACGCCCTTTTTGTCTTTTTTTTTCCTCGTTTTTTTACAATGCAAGTGGAATTACACTCGATTTATTTTGAGGAGTTTCCGACACGAGCTCACGAGAACGCTTACACTCCGGATCTTGCTGCAATATTCTCTCCCTCTAACTCCTCCCTCCCTCCCTCTCCCCCTCCCTCCTTCACTTTTCCTTTGTCACTTTTCTCATTCTCCTCTCTCTCTTTCTCCTTCTCTTTTTTTTCTCTTGTTCTCTTTCTCTCTTTCACTCTCTTTATTTCTCCCTCTCTTCTCTCTCTCTCTCTCTCTCTCTCTCTCTCTCTCTCTCTCTCTCTCTCTCTCTCTCTCTCTCTCTCTCTCTCTCTCTCTCTCTTCTCTCTCTACCTCTCTCTCTCTCTCTCTCTCTCTCTCTCTCTCTCTCTCTCTCTCTCTCTCTCTCTCTCTCTCTCTCTCTCTCTCCCTCCCTCCCTCTTTCTCTCTCGCATCCAATAAAAAAACAGGACAATTTAGAACAAACCAAGTGATAAATGCGCAGCGTATGTTTGCGTGTGTAGGGGGTAGGGGGGTAAGGAGGGTTCGAGAGAGCGTAAGGGAGGGAGGAGAGGAAGAAGGAGGAGGGGGGAGGGAAAGAGAGAGAGAGAAAGAGAGAGAGAGAGAGAGACAGACAGGCAGACAGAGAGAGAAAGAGAAAGAAAGAGAAAGAGACAGACAGAGACAGAGACAGAAAGGTAGATAAAAAAAACAGACAAACAGAACACACAAACAGTTAAAATCCCAACGACAAACGGGAAGACATCCATCATTTTCTCCCGTTGGCTACACGAGCCGAGATTTGATTATGTCACCGACGTGTTAATTAATTCGATTTAGTCGTAGCCTCGGACTGGCTAACTTGACAGCTGCTAACTCACACGATCTGTCAAAAGAATTGGTCAAGTGGGAGTTAGGAAAGGAGGGGGAGAGAGGGGGTAGGAGGGAGTAGGAGGGGGAGAGGGGGGGAATGGAGATAAAGGGGGGGCAGGAGGGGGTGAGGGGGTAAATAGAGATGAACGGGGGGGGGGGTAGACGGGGTGGAGAAGGGGAAAGGAGTTCATGTAAGGAATATGGGGAGGGAGGATAGGAAGGGAGGGTAGGGGAGGGAAAGGGAGAGGAAGAGAGAGAAAAGAGAATGGAGGAAAGAAAGTCAAAGGGGACGGGGAGGGGGGGAGGGGAAACACACTCGCACTCGGACAGGAAAAGAAATTATATGATTAAAATCGTGACCTTTTCGTGGGCGAAGGGGAGTTTTCCTGCCACTCCCCCCACCCCATATCCCTCGGACAGGATATTGTGTGTACAACGGAAGGTCGGGGGGGAGAGAGAGAAGGAGAGAATGAAGAGAGGTAGGGGTAGGGGGAGAGAGATGGAAGAGAGGGAGGGGAGGGGAGAAGGAGAGAGGAAGTGTAGGGAGAGAGAAGGATAGAATGAAGAGAGGGAGAGAGAGAAGGAGGAGAGGAAGAGAGGGGAGGTAGAGAAGGAAGAAAAGGAAGGGAGGGGAAGAGAGAAGGAGAGAAGAAAGAAATGGAAAGAGAGAAGGAAGAAAGGGAAGGGAGGGGAAGAGAGAAGAAGAGAAGGAAGAAAGGTAGGGATAGACAGAAAAAGAGAAGAAAGAAATGGAAGGGGAGAGAGAAGGAGAGAGGAAGAGAGGGTAGGAGAGAGAGAGAGGGGGGGGAGGGGAGTAGGAGGGTGGGGGAAGGAAAGGAAGAGAGGAAACTTACTGGTTCACTCCAAAGGGACTTCTCTTATGAAATTGGTACTGTATTGTTAATGGTTGGGTGTGGGACGCAGCAAATTGGCCGCGGAGTTGTTGGAGTGCGTGAGAACGGGGAGTTTTTGTGGTGGTCTCGCGTAGTGTGCCCTGTGATTCTCTTTTTTTTTACTTTTTTTTTTTTTTTTACTTCTTGTTCTTTTCGTATTTTTACTTTTTTTGTGTGTTATTTTCTCCTTTTTTTCTTGTTCTCTTCGTTTTTTTTTTACATTTTTCTTCCTGTTCTTTTTACTTTTTTTTATGTTTTTATGTTTTTCTTGTTCTGTTCCCTTTTTTTTTTTTTGTGCCCCTTTTTGTTCATTATTTTCTCTGTTTTGTTGCATAGGTTTGGTTGCATGACTTTTTTTTGCAAGAGTTAATCTCCCTTTTTATGTAAATTCTATTTATTTGTGAAGATTTGCATGACTTATTCTTCTCCTTTTTTTTCTTCTCTCTCAATTACTCGTGTCTTGTTTGCATGGTAATCCTTCTCTGTAAAAGTCTTGCTTGCATGACAATTTTATTTTTCTCTTACATCTTACATCTAATCATTCAAAACTCGTACGATAATTACGACAATCCTCATGCATATAAATTAAATATTTATAAAAAATAAAAAATAAATGAATAATAAAAAAAAACATAAAAAGAAACATGAAAAAAGAGACATTGCAAAACCGAAATCTAAATCCCACCCCCCCAAGAATATCATGCACAGTAATCATGCAATCTTAAAACTCCATCATGAAGCGTGCGACTTCTCAAAAAGACAGAAATTCCATTCGTGGCGATGCCTTTATTGCTTCCTTCCTTTCGCTTGCTAGTTGCTCTGGTATTTAGATCAACATTGCAACACCAAGGGCTGGGTTGGTCTCTCTTAACATCTCTCATTCTCGGTCTGTCTTTCTTTATTTCTCTCTTCTCTCTTCTTTTCGAGCATTTTCTCTCTCTTGGTCTGTCTCTCGCTCTGTCTCTCTCTCTCCTCTTTTCTAGCATCTTCTTATCAATCTCTCTCTCTCTCTCTCTTTCTCTTTCTTTCTTTCTCTCTCTCTCTCTCTCTCTCTCTCTCTCTCTCTCTCTCTCTCTCTCTCTCTCTCTCTCTTTCTCTCTCTCTCTCTCTCTCTCTCTCTCTGTTTTATCGCCTCTCTTTCTCTTATGTTCTATCAGCTCTCTCTCTCTCTATCTATCTATCTATCTAACTACCTATCTCCCTTCTCCCTTATTATTTTTTTTATATTTCCCTTTTTCCTCTTCGCTTTTCATTCGTTCTCTCCTTCTTCCCCTACTTTTTCTTCCTCTTTCCTTCCTCTCCTCTTCCCATTCCATTTTCCTTCCTTCCTTTTCAGTCCCTTTCTCCCTCCCTTTCCCTCCCACTTCTCCGCTTTTCCTTCCTTTTCTTCCTCCTCCCCCTCTCTCTCTCCATCCCCCTCCCCCTCCCCTACTCCCCCACTCTCCCTCCCACCCCCCACTCCCGCTTTCTGACCCACAAACACCTCTTTTTCATGCAACATATGTTTGAGTTTGCATAGACCCTCTCTGCCTTCATCATTTTCCTGTCGGGAGTAACGTACAAGATTTTTTTTTCCTTTTTTTTTGAGGGGGGGGAGAGAGATTTTATTATCGGTAAGACTATGCCATGACCTTTTCGGATCAAACTTTAGTCTGGTTGCTTATTTGCAATATGAAGACAAAAAAAATCTTTGCAATTTTGTGGTTGTGGTGGATCTGAACTTAAAGCCTCGAATTCGGAACTAATTATTTTTATGAAAGGTGAGGCGTGGATATAACACCACTTTTTTTTTACAGGCAGGTTGTTTTTGAATGATTTAAGTGGAGGTAATTTTCTTTTAAAAAATAAGAAAGCGATGATGATAATGGTGGTAATGATGATAATTTTAGTGAAGAGACGATGATAACAATAATGATATGATAATGATTATATGAAACGGTGATGATATTAATGATGAAAATTTTAGTATAATAATTTTTATATGAGAATGAAGACGACGATGATATTGTTTTTTTTTCTTTTAATAATGATAATGATAATAAAAACATAAATGCATATAATGGTAGCGGTGATGATCACAGTAATAATAAAAAACAATGATGATAAAACAATACTAATCATAACATCAAAAAACATAACTACCTTCCGCCAAAAAGGTGAAATTCCACGCCAGTTAATTGTTCTTCCCCAAGGAATTATTCTCTCTCTCTCTCTCTATCTTTATCTATCTCTCTCTCTCTCTCTCTCCTTTACTCACTCCTCTCCCTATACCCCCCTCCCCCCCCTCTCTCTCTCTCCCTCTCCCTGTCTCCTTCTCTCCCTATATCCCCCCTCCCCCCTATCTCTCTCTCTCTCTCTCTCTCTCTCTCTCTCTCTCTTCCTCACCCTCTCTCCTTCTCTCCATATATCCCCCCTCCCCCCCTTTTTTCTCTCTCCCTCCCTCTCTCTCTCCCTCTCTCTCTCTCTCTCTCTCTCTCTCTCTCTCTCTCTCTCTCCTCCCCCCCCCCTCTCTCTCTCTCGGCCAACCTCCTCGGAGCGAAAGAGGTGAAAGGAAAAGGGCCCTCAGCACACGCCACGAAAGTTCTTTCTTTTCCCTCTAAAACACTCCCCCGTGATTAAGATTTTCGCTGTAATGTCACGGCTGCCGACTCGAAACGGTTTTATGTTGGCAAAGAGAAAAGAGAAAAGAAGAAAAAAAAAACGGAAGAAAAAGGAAAAGGAACGTAGATTGGTCGGTGTTGCGTAAGTGTTATGTAAGTGTGATAAGTATACTGGGTAAGTGTTGTGTCGTAAAACTGTAAACACTTGGGTTTCCGGTACTTTGGGTATTGGGAGATGGCGAGAGAGAGAGAGAGAGAGAGAGAGAGAGAGAGAGAGAGAGAGAGAGAGAGAGAGAGAGAGAGAGAGAGAGAGAGAGAGAGAGAGAGAGGAAGAGGAGAGAGAGAGAGAGAGAGAGAGAGAGAGAGAGAGAGAGAGAGATAAATAGAGAGAAGGGGGGGAGAGAGAGAGGGAGGGGGGAAGAGAGAAAGAGAAAAAAAATCAAGAACAAACGATAGAAAAAAAATCGACAATTTTTTTTAAGCCTAGAACAAACAAAACATTAAGAAAAATGATAAAGAGAAACGTGAGCGAGAAAGATTGAAGGAAATAATAATGATGAAAAAAATAAAAATAAAAAACAAAATTTTCGAATGGGGAAAATAAAATAAAACAGGGTGACGACAGCATGCGACCAACAAGTCTCGAACATCAGCCCAACAACAGACTCCGCAGGAATTCTGACAGTATCTCCTTCCATCTTCTCTAATCCATTTCCTCGACTGGTTTTCCGCCATTTCCCGAGCCGGGTCCCTCTCATAATTCATTTGGGAATATTCTGTTCCTTCTAACTAGGCTGTGAGAGGTCACGTGCTGTCAGCTGACCTCACATCAACTCAGGTCGAATGTTGGGAGAGTGTTGCCATCTTTGGGTCGTTTTTGGCGGATCGTCACACCTATCTGAGGTGATGTTATTTATTTATTTTTATATTTTTTAATCTATTTACTTTTTGTTTTTGGAAATCCGATACATTCACAAGTTTCAACATATAGTATCAAACATTTAGCTACATAAGATACTGATTAATGAAGCTCAATCATTGATTAATTCCAACGGCAACTCAAGTGAGGAAAGCAGCTGAGGAAAGGGCGGTGGTGGCGGTTTGTGAAAAGAAGAATCCAACCCCTTTTCGTCCCGCCTTGTGCCCCCCAACCCCTCTTCCCCCTCCCTCTCAGCTGCCAGGCTATTTAGCATTAGTTAGAGATTGGCTTTCTTTGCCACCGAAGCAGAATTTGCGCGAAATAGTTTTTGGTTATGAGATAGCGACATTTAGATGCGCTTATTGTTGTTTCGATGGGTTCGGAAGCCAAATATATGGCATTCGATTCCAATGTAGGTGACGTCAGCGACTGGATTTTGTTTTCGTTTTTTATTGGAGCAGGAGAGAGAGAGAGAGAGAGAGAGAGAGAGAGAGAGAGAGAGAGAGAGAGAGAGAGAGAGAGAGAGAGAGAGAGAGAGAGAGAGAGAGAGAGAGAGAGAGACAGAGACAGAGACAGAGACAGAGAGAGACAGAGACAGAGACAGACAGAGACAGAGACAAACAGAAAACCGGAGAACCAAAAACACATACCCACATACTAAAAAACAAACTCACACGCAGTCCAGTCGCAAAACACAAACGTACCTGAAACGCAGAACGAACCAAAAGAATAAAACCGCAAGCAAAGAAAAATCAAAGAAAAATCAAATAAAGAAAAGAAAAAAAACTCCCACATTTGTCCACCGTAAGTCCGAATGATTTGTTTACAAAGGGATAACAGTTCTGGGCAGGGGGTTGCGGTAGAGGATCCACACCTCTTTGGTGGTCTCGACGGGGTGTCGGAGACGCGGGCGTGCAGTGTACAATACGCTTTAAGGGGGATCCACATACCTACGATAGGATTTTGTTTTTTTTTATTCTTCTAATTTCTCTCTCTCGTTGCTCTGCTTTGAATTGTTGGTTTTTCTTTTTTTTTAGGTAGGAAGTTCGGGTTGTGGTGATTTTTTGGCGGGGTTTTCATCTATTTGTGGGTTTTTGTATGTATTTTTTTTAAAGATTTTGCTTATAGGAATGTATCATAATTATTGTCTTCTGGGTCCCTATCTCTCTATCTCATATATAAGTAAATTGATGTGTATCAGAAATTCCCCCAATATTTCATATATTAAACACCATCCAGAAAATTATTAAAAAGAAGTCATCAAGCCACCGTAAAACATATCCTTCATAGAAATTCGCCCCGCCAATTCACAATTAACGGTAAATTAATCTCCAGAACATTCCATCAAAAGCCCCCTCCCCACCCCCCACCCCTCCATCCCCCATACCCCCTCTCCCTCATCCCCCTCCCCCCACCCCCCTGTGGCGATGGCATTGCCCGGTTTCTGTGCCTCTTTTCCCCAGGCTCAGTGGGAGGTCGGTTAGACACCGGTACAGAAATGCGCTTGGCCGATTTCTTATTTATTCATTCCCGTTGGATTTTCGTTCGGATTTGTTTGCTGGTTTGATTTTCACGTGTTTTTTTGTTGTTGTTGTTGTTGTTTGTTTTGTTGTTGTGTTTCGTTTCGTTTAGGTTCGTGAGGAGGAAAATATATATTGGTATTTTAGTTTAGGTTTTCTCTTCTCGTTACTTAAAAGGGGGATACGTATACAAATAAGTCATACGACAAAGGACACCATTAGTAGAATAATCTAATCACCTCACACAACTACCTAACCTAAACTATTTTATTAAAAGCCAAAGAGAAAATACGAAGTTTCAACACGTTTTATACACGGGTGCAGAAAGCGCTCTCGATAAATGCCTAACCTACCGTTCAACTCACGAAGGGAAAGTCAGATACTGAAAACCACATAATTGACTCGTGTTCAATTGCCAATCTCTGTCCAATTGCCTATTGTGCAAAGTGGAAAAATGCTTCGTTGTCCGTGTAAGACAAGAGAAGAAATGGGGGGTGGGGAAGGGGGAGGGGAGGGGGGAGATGAATGGTGGGGGAAGGGGGAGGGGATGAATGGTGGAAGTGAGGGAAGGGGGAAGGAAGGGGGGGAGATGAATGGTGGAAGCGGGGGAAGGGGAAGGGGGAGGAGATAAATGGGGCAAGGGGGAAGGAAGGGTGAGGGGATGAATGTGGGAGAAGGGGAAGGGGGAGGAGATGGATGGGAGAAGGGGGAGGATGAATATGGGAGGTAGGGGAAGGGGGAGGTAGTGAATATGGGATGAAGGGGAAGAGTGAGGGAAGGAGGGAGAAACAAGAAGGGAAGAGGCACAAAAATACCTTTTGTCTCCCAAGAAGAGAGATTGAGGGAATGTTCTAAAACGTTATTTATACACATTTCATTCTTAAAAGTGTGGAATAACTAATATCATATTTTAAAAACAAAACCTTTACTTGTAACTCTTTCTGCTTTAAAACTAGCCAAGACTTTAAAGTAAGTTAGTCTTATAAGATAGAGAATCGATTTTTCTTTTTTACCGTCACACATTGAAGCTCCGTTGGAAGAACATCACAAAAGACACATTAGTCTTACTTAAACTGACACATGAGTAACAATTCTTTCACAGGTCTAATGTTTACTTTACTTTCCCCTTCCTCTGTACAAAACATGACCGCTATATATATTGTTGTCGAGAACTGTTCTTTCAGTCGTTTTCTTTTCCATTTTGCTGGTCCCGTTTTCTTTATTTTTCTTTTTTTCTCTCTTTTCTCATGCCTTTCCATTTTATTTTTCTATCTTATTTGTTTCTTTCTTTCTTTCTGTCTATGGTTGTCTGATTTTCTCTGTCTATGTTTTTTGAATCTGTGTCTGTCTCTGTCTGTCTCTTTCTCTCTCTCTCTCTCTCTCTCTCTCTCTCTCTCTCTCTCTCTCCCTACCTCTCTTCCCTTTCTCCTCCCTCTCTCGTTTCACCTTCCCTCTCCCTCCCAATCCCCTCCCTCTCTCTTTACCTCTCTCTTCCTGCCTTTCTCTCTCTCTCCACCTCCCCTCCCCACCCTCCCCCTCCCCCCTTTCCTCTCCGTCCCCCACTTCACCGGCAGCTGCACTGTACCCCCACGAGACGAGGGCACGTGGCCGGTAGGACGGTACCCTTCTTCAGGATATTATGTCAATGTTTATTTTGTCTTTTGTTGGCTCTCTTCCCCCCTCCCTCCCTCCCTTCCCTGGCCCCTCCTTCCTTCCCTCCCTCTCTCTCTCTCCCTTCCCTCCCTCTCTCTCCCTCCCTTCCCTCCCTCCTTCCCCTCCCCTTCCCCCTCCCTTCCCTTCCCTCCCTTCCCCCTCTCTCCCTCCTTTCCCCCCCTCTCTCTCCCTCCCTCCTTCCCCCAACCAACGTGCTACCTTTGTTATTGTTGTTATTCTAAGGACAACGGTTGTGGTTGTGGTTATAGCTACGGTGGCATCTCCCTCTGTGACGTCACTCCGTTTGTGGTCACGTGACAGTAGGAGATGGGGTGGTTGTGGTTGTGTGGTTGTCTGGTTGACCGAAAGATGTCATTACTAAGGGAAGGATATGCTGATGTACTGTAGGTGTAGGCTTTGGGGAGATAACTGTGATGTGCTTGTGATGTTAGTTGAGAAGCGAGGTTGAAAGATGCAGGCTATCTATCTATCTATCAATCTATTTATAATTATCTATTTTTCTCTATATCTTTGTATATATATATATATATATATATATATATATATATATATATATATATATATATATGAGTGTGTGTGTGTCTGTGTGTGTGTGTCTGTGTGTGTGTGTTTGTGCGTGCGTGCGTGTAGGTAGGTGTGTATAGACAAATATATATATATATATATATATATATATATATATATATATATATATATATATATATATATATATATATATATATATATATATAGATAGATAGATAGATAGATAGATAGATAGATAGGTAGAGACATATTTGTTTCATGAAAATGAATAACGCTTCAAGATCAATCTATTTATGACACACTCAAAATATTTGTAATCCATAACCCAACAGACCTTCTCAAATCATTAATCACAGCTGTAGGTCTTATTTGGAGAAGCCAATGGTAGCAGCAGTACCACCACATATGACCTGAACTTTGACCTGGCTTCAGATGAGCACAACAGCTGTTCCTTTTCCCTTTCTGAGGTCACCTGCCTGGGTCTCCCTATCAGATACGCTCTTCTTCGACCTAAATTAGATACGGGCATTTAATTATCAAGCTTATAATTTTCCCGAGTGTAATATAGTGATTAGTGTGAGATGATTATTGATGTATGGTGTATGGTGTCTATAGTGTGGAATTATTGGGTATTAAGTGAGACGTTAGGTCGAATCTTGTTGTCGACGTGTTTTCGGTGTTAGTGGTGTCTTAATTAGACCGATTGAATATCTATTTCTATCTGTCTAGCTATTCATCTGTTTGAAAAAAACGGCGTAAATAGTGTCATGTTACGTAATATCATATCAACCATTTGTATAATTATATTTTATCAATACGCTCATATATATAATTTATACAAAATAAAACTTTTAAAACATTATCCACATATAAATTAAAGTATAGCGATCAAAACACAGAAAGTTAGAATAAGTAAAATAACCAAAAATTTCTTACGAAAACTAAACGTGGATTTCTGAATAAAAGTGCTTTGTAGTAGATGGAGTGTTATAGCTGTTGTACTCTATAATTTTTGTTTGGCGATTTTGTTTTTTTTAAGGCCTGTTACGGATTTATTTGTATTTCTATAAGTCCGGTAAGTTGTATGATGTCTCGTATATCATTGTGTTTGGTTGGTTAAAGAATTGTTATAAGATCGAAGTCTGAAAACAGTGTTAAAGGAATGGCAGGTTTTGTTTACAATTTTAGATAAGTGTTGAAAGAAATGTTACTTGAAATTTTATTAGTTTTATTGATGTCTTTTAAATTTATTGAAGAATGAAAGTATGTAGGAATTCAAATTATATTTAAGCGTTTATCTTATTCGTTTGATTACTACAATACCCGTTATTAAGACCACATATAACAGTAACAACGAAAACTAATATTCTATGTCCTATGAATCAACACAATCCTCAAATTAACACAAACCTTCGAATTAAAAAATAATAATAATAAATAAATAAATCCTTTACTTACAATCCCTAAAACATTCCCAAATACCCCACCCCCCAAAAAAAAAGAAGAAAATAATAATAATGAATAAAATACAATAATAATATTAATAAATAAATAAAATAATAATAAAAAATAATAATCAATAAATGAAATAACAAAAAAATAATAATAATAATAAATAATAAAAAAATGAATAAAATAAAATAAAAAAACGTCTTCCTCACACTTAATTCCCAAAGTCTCAACGAGGGAAGAATCTAAGCTTTAACACACTCAATAATCCCAATAATCTGCTAAGGGGACAGACACACACCCACACACCCATCAACCCATCAACCCATCAGCCGGTTCAAAGGAGACAGCTGGTGAGCGAAGCCTTTTAGCAACAGCCGGTTCGCTATCAACGGAGAAGGGGGGGAGGGGGAAGGGGGGGAGAGGGGAGAGGGGGAGAGAGATGTCGGCTTTTGATCAAACTATGGCTTTGTTTTCCTATTCGTGTGATCGATTTTTGAGGGAGAGTGAGAGAGAGGAAGAGAAGAGAGGTAAGGGGAAGGGTAGAGAGAGAGAGAGAGTGGGAGAGGGAGTGGGAGAGGGAGTGGGAGTGGGAGTGGGAGAGGGAGGGAGAGAGGGGGAGAGAGAGAGAGAGAGAGAGAGAGAGAGAGAGAGAGACTGGGACGGGAGAGGGAGAAAGAGACAGAGACAGAGACAGAGAGATAAAAGAGACTGGGACGAGGGAGAGAGAGAGAGAGAGAGAGAGAGAGAGAGAGAGAGAGAGAAAGA
The DNA here is from genome assembly GCF_977035675.1 of Penaeus japonicus. Taxonomy (NCBI): domain Eukaryota; kingdom Metazoa; phylum Arthropoda; class Malacostraca; order Decapoda; family Penaeidae; genus Penaeus; species Penaeus japonicus. Next base: position 2,945,708 of record NW_028234406.1, read on the forward strand.
GAAACAGAGACAAAGAGATAAAATAGACTGGAACGAGAGACAGAAAGAGAAAGAGATATTTATAAACTTACAGCATTTCCTCAAATAAATATTTTTGACAGATATCAAATTAAAATCAAATCACCGAAGATTCTGCTCCTCCTTTTTCTTTTTTTAATGGAAGTTGCTTGCCATATTTGACGTCACATCCGGGCTGTCGGAAGTCGACGGTGCACTGTATAGGCCTCCTTTCTACACCGTTGACTTTGGGTTTTGATGTGTCATTCCGTCTGCGGGTACGGCACAGCGCCTCAGGTTAGATGACGTGGGTCACCTGGTCGGTCGTGGGTTTGTGAAGAAGCGAGAGTGAAATGCCATTCATGGTATTAGTAACACTTGGTTTTGCAATGGGCCGTTCGTGATGCCAGGTCGACCCGCTCGTTGAAATCTCGATGCGGGATTGAATATCGTGGATTTCTATGCGAAATAGGTTTTGAAAAATCGTTCATCGGTTTGGTATTCATTTGTGGCTAAGGTGAATAGCGACGGGAGTCTTTTAATAGTCATTTTTTCAATGGGTAACGGAAGAGTTCATTATAATGGGGTCAAGCGCAACAAACAGGTGAGGAACGTCACGCGCACTTAGTTGATGAGATGAGATGCCGACTACTCATTTTATCGTGATCAAAATGATGCCATGCGAGACTTAAACACGTTCGCACAATTTTTGACAGATGCAAAATACACCACCAAAGCTAATCTCCCTTACCTGAAAAAAAACAAACAAACATTTAGATATATAAAACTCCAGGAACGATAAATTCCCACATATCCCAGAGATAATTCCGAACAGGCAACTCGCGTGCGCTCTAATAACCACCATGATGCACGCGCGACGCCGGAGAATAGGCAGGAATAACACTCGATTTATTTCTCTCCATGGCTAAGAGGTTCGATAAACATTATTAAGAAGGCCGAGTGATAAAGAAAAGAATGATGGATACGATAGGTAAATAATAAACACTGACCTCGTTATCCTAAGCGCGTAAGCGAAAATCATCTCTTAACGAAATCGATAAATTAAAAGCATGTGAGACAAGCCGGTTAATTTACTTACACGTTCCTATTATTCGCTATTTGTCTCACGCAGACCAAACCAAACAAAACAGAACAAAAACAACATCAACAATAACCATGGATCTCATTAAGATCTATTACAAATAAGGTCAGCAAAGAAGTAGCTCATTTGACTATGAAATGCAGGACAGACTAGGCAGGTGGTCAGAAAACAGGCCAGGTCAGAATACAGGCTTTCCGGATGTGAGGTGAGGAAGCCTTTTAGTGGAGGGTGGAGGGAGGAGGAAGAGAGGAAGAGAGGAAGAGAAAGGAAGAGAGAGAGAGAGAGAAGGGAACTTCAAAGTGTTTGGTATTGATTTAAGGATGGAAGCTCCGTGGCGTTATGGTTAAAGAATAAGAATTATATATGTTTATATATATATTTTTTGGTCTGATTTGATGTTTTCTTTCGAATGAGGATTTTTGGTGATTTGCAGCGTTGGGATATATTATTGACGTGTAGTAATTTATATATTTCGTTGATTTGCATTTTTTTTTAAGCTCATGGCCATCGACGCATTGAAATCTCTAAATGGATATACTGATTTTGTGTATGTTTGTACACACACGCACACACACACGCACACACACACACACACACACACACTTACACACACACACACACACACACACACACACACACACACACACACACACACACGCACACATACATACACAAACACACACACACACACATACGACATAGACTTATATACAATACAATAAATATAGAAATTAATTCGCAAAATATACAAAGTCTACCAGCCTCTTCCAATAAAACTCGAAGTCCCACGTGAATTTTCGAGCCTCACCTGCCGACCGATTCTATAAGCAGACCTTTTTTACGACCATCTTCCCAATTTCCTTTTCAATTGCGCCTCCACGCCTGCCATCTGGCGGTCGTAAGGGACACTATCGCAAGGAGCGCCATGTTGGTTACTTACGCGTCACGTCTGGAGTTGTTTTATGGTTTGGCGTCTTAGTTCTAACACGAGTTATTACGAAATTTTAGAATTTCAAAGTGTTTTTCATATTGTATTGATTCTAAGTGTTATTAATGTCTTGGGTAATTTGTGAAGATTACGTAGGCCGGATTCAAAACACGACTTCAAACATCATCACAGATACAGCTCTTTGGTATTAACCCACTCAGAAGTAAATACATGAATCAGCAAATTAATGACTTGCGGAGAAAGTAACTGGCATACAAAAAAAACATAAAATGAAAGAAGGGGAAAATAGTCTAAACACTAGCACGATCGCGTTAATGATACATAAACGTCGAAATACCCCCCCCACCCCCTCCTCCCTTCCCCCCTCCCCTCTCCCCCCCTATCACGATAAGTAAAATAACCACGAGATTATCGCAAATTACAACCATTTGAAAACGACAGTGGAGAGAAATAAGACGGAGAACTGTCATGTCAAGTCACGTGTCAAGGTTCAGGAGTCCCTCTCCCCCTCCCCTCCCCTTCCTCCTCCTCCTCCTCCTCCCTTCCTACCATGCCTCTCATCCCATCCTCTACCCCCCCTCCCTCCTTCCCCCCTTTCACTGTTCTTTGGTGCCTCGTCATTACAAGACAATGACATTGATAATTACTCTTGTATATAAAACGACAGATGGTTGTTGTTTCAGGGAGAGAGAAAGAGGGAGAGAGAGAAAGAGAAAGAAAGAAAGAGAATAAGAGAGAGAGAAAGCAAGAAAGAAGTAAGAGAGAGAGATAAATAGAACAAGAGAGACAGAGACATATTGTCAAGCAGACAGAGCCGGACGAACACGGATAGACAGAGAGAGAGAGAGAGAGAGAGAGAGAGAGAGAGAGAGAGAGAGAGAGAGAGAGAGAGAGAGAGAGAGAGAGAGAGAGAGACGCAGAAAGACAGAGAGAGAGAGAGAAAGGTTACAAGTAAATTAAGGACAACACAGAAATCCTAGACAGGTGAAGACACTCGGACCTGACAGCATCCCCTATTAAGGCTCATCTGCGCGGGTTGTAATACCAAAGTCCCGACCGTAATGTACCGCGGCCGCTAATGTACCGCCATCTGTACCTGTCATGGCGACACCTGGTGGGGGCCACGCCGCATGTACCGCCCACTAGATCGGCCACATGTACCGCCATCGATGACCCGTTTGGTTTTCACTATTGGCGTTTGTACCGTTAATGTTTTTTTCTGTTTTCTGTTTTTTTTTACGCTAGCAATTGTTGTTGTTGTGATGAATGGCCGGTACTGCTATTTGGGAACGCTGTTTATATGCTGGTGTGTTTTTTGTTTTTGTTTTGTTTGTGTGTGTGCGTGTGTGCTTGTTTGTTCTATTTTCGAGGAGGATCTGGGTTGTTGTGAGCTTTTTTGTGTTTGTGTGAGTGTGTGTGTGTGTATGTGTGTGTGTGTGTGTGTGTGTGTGTGTGTGTGTGTGTGTGTGTGTATCTGTCTTTCTGTTTGTGTGTTTGTGTGCCTGTGCATGTGTGTGTGTGTGTGTGCGTATGTGTGCATCTGTCTGTCTGTTTGTGTGTGTGTGTGTGTACGTGTGTATATGTGTGTGTGTCTGTGCGTGTACGTGTGTGCGAAACCCGCGCGTGCCTGCGCGTAAACATTTATCCTTACCTCCATCTTAACAACAAAACACATCCGTTCTATCCCTGTACTCCCATCGTATCAATTCATATCCATATAATCCCATCCACATAACAATCATACGCACAACCCACAACCCCCCAACCCCCTTATACCAGCCTCGCCTTACCCTATCCTATCTCACCCTATCACCCTTCCCCCTACGGTGCCTATACCCTATCCTATCTATTCCCCGCACGTGGGCAGGACAGATGCTCGCCAGCTGTTATGCGCACTTCCTCTCTCTCACCTGTGCAAGGAATCAGCAAGGAAATGATTAAGGTCTGTCGAGCGTCTTGTGATCCGCGTGTTTTATAGAACTTGTGTGGTGGGGAAGGCGTAGAGGGGGGAGATGTATGGGTGGATTGTCTTTATTTATGTGTATGGATATGTTTTTTGTATCGTTTTTTTTCGTTAGTTCTCGGGGTTATGTCTTTTTGTCTTTCTCTCTCTCTGTCTTTTTGTCTTTCTCTCTCTCTCTCTCTCTCTCTCTCTCTCTCTCTCTCTCTCTCTCTCTCTCTCTCTCTCCCTCCCTCCCTCCCTCTCTCCTCTCCCTCTCTCTCCCTCTCTCTCCTCCCCCCCTCCCCCCCCCCTCCTCTCCTCTCTCTCTCCCCCCTCTCTCTCTCTCTCTCTCTCTCTCTCTCTCTCTCTCTCTCTCTCTCTCTCTCTCTCTCTCTCTCTCTCTCTCTCTCTCTCTCTCTCTCTCTCTCTCTCTCTCTCTCTCTCTCTCTCTCTCTCTCTCTCTCTCTCTCTCTCCCTCTTCCTCTTCTCCCATAGCCCCCCCTTCCTCTAATCTAATAATCTTCGATTCTTTATGATCTTATCATTTATCATTTGTGTGTGTGTTCTCTTTCGTTATCTTTTTGTTTTCATTTTCATTTTTCTTTGTTCGATGTTATCAATTTGCAGTTTT
>NW_028234406.1:2955328-2957828 GCF_977035675.1 Penaeus japonicus
TACACTCCCTCATCCCTCACACCCTCCCACTCTTCCCTGACCCCCTCACACACTTTACACTTACAAAGGGGAGGGGGGAGGAGGATACAAGATAACCATTTAATCATCACACTCGTTGCTGTTGAAATGTTGCACTTTGCAAGCTCCCAGACCTTGAATTTTACGCTTTGATGCAACAGTAAAGAGCCTGCAACGGCTGTCCTCTGCTCTTGCCCTTCCTCTTGCGCTCCCGATGTAGCGTCTTCTTCTATTCCCCTTGTTTCTTGTCGGTGTGTTGTTTTTGTTGTTGTTGTTGTAGTTGTTGTTTTTGTCGTCTATGCCTCTGTTGTTGTATTCGTCCTTCTCATTGTTTTTCTTTTTTTTTTCTTTTTTTTTTAGCCTTTTTGTGCTTCGTCTTTCTTTTTCGTCTTCATTCACCTCATTCTTCGCCTTCTCTTTCTTCTTCTTCTTCTTCTTCTTCTTCTTCTTTTTCTTCTCCTCCGTTTTTTATTCTTCTTCCACCGATTCCTCTTCCTCTTCATCCTCATATTCCTCATGCTTTTCCTTCCCATTTATCTCTTTCTATTTATCCTCCTTCTTCTTCTTTTTCTTCTTCTTCTTCTTCTTCTTCAGTAGCAAGATCTTCAGTACTCGAGAACTAACAGGAAGGGAGGAAGGCAAGTAGACAAGCAGACAAGCACAAAGGCAGGCAGACAGGAAGGAAAGCAGACAGAGGGTCCAAAACAGACAAGACAAGACAAGCAGACAGTCACTCAAACACACGCACACAAAAAAACAACAACAACAACAAGTCGTAATCCCTTTTTTTCTGTCAAAACCGAATCATAAGTTATATTTCAGCTCTTGACGGAATCTCTGGCAGAGGAAAACCAGCTCTGGGGCGTGGTGGCGTAGGGTCGGTTTTCCTCTGGCTGTAGGGAAAACCGTCTTCTGGGGGGAAATGCATGTTCTTCCCTTATGCTCTGTCGATGATGCTTGCAATTGACTCACGCTTTCGAGTTTTGTGAGATTGGTCTAGTCACAAAGAAGAAAAGATTGCTGTCTTGTTTTTTTTTTGGGGGGGTTGGTTTCGTCTCTGTCTTATTCTCTTTGTCTCTCTCTGTCTGTCTGTCTGTCTTATTCTCTCTCTCTTTCTCTTTCTCTCTATCTCTGTCTGTCTGTCTGTCTGTCTTATTATCTCTCTCTTTCTATTTCTCTCTATCTCTGTCTGTCTGTCTGTCTTATTCTCTCTCTCTCTCTCTCTCTCTCTCTCTCTCTCTCTCTCTCTCTCTCTCTCTCTCTCTCTCTCTCTCTCTCTCTCTTTCTATCTCTCTCTCTATCTCTCTATCTCTCTTTATGATCACATCTTGCATTATATGAATAATTATGTGATTATTTCCTTTGTTTATTTGCGATTTTATTTCTATGTGATATTTTTCAAAATCGGAATCGTTGTATCCTCATTTTCTATATCATGCGATTTTGAGAAGAAGAAAAAAATAAATCGGTGATCTGTATATAACTTTTATATTTTGGCTTTATAGTTGAAATATTCTGATACGCATAGGTAGATGAAAAAAAAAGAAATCCTCAGTGTTCAGTAGCATAGAATGTTATCATCAACGCTACATGGTACTGTTGTTTTTTCAGCTCTGTTGCATCATCTTCTGTGTCTTCACGATTTTTTTTTTTTTCATTTCTTTTTCAATATCAAAATCATTCTCCCTATTTTTTCCCCTTTTTTCAATATCAAAGTCATTCTCCCTATTTATTCCCCTTTTTTCAATATCAAAGTCAACCTCCCTATTTTTCCCCTTTTTTTCAATATCAAAGTCAATCTCCCTATTTTTTCCCCTTTTTTCAATATCAAAGTCAACCTCCCTATTTTTCCCCTTTTTTTCAATATCAAAGTCAACCTCCCTATTTTTCCCCTTTTTTTCAATATCAAAGTCAACCTCCCTATTTTTCCCCCCTTTTTTCAATATCAAAGTCAACCTTCCTATACTTGCCGTTAGGAACTAGCTCAAGAACCTGTATGAACCAACTATTGAACCATCTCAACAGCTGATTCATAAACGAAGTCATGAACCAGTTGATACTTTAAGATAACTAGTAAATCTAAGAACCGGTTCGCCGAAGAACAGATTTCTGAGACTAATTTTAAACAGGGGAGAAAAATATATTCATTTAAAATGTCCCTTCTAGTAGAATCAATCAATTTATAGACCACATAAAGTTAATCCAAGAACCATCCAGGTAACAATACCATAACAATACCACAATGAGCCATCCCAACCTCACACACACAGCCGACAACACCATAACAATACCACAAAGAACCATCCACACCATAACACTACCACAAAGAACCATCCCAACCTCCCACACACAACCCACAACACCATAACACTACCACAAGGAACCATCCTAACCTACAACCCACAACACTATAAACAACACCTCTAGGAACCATCCAACCTCCCACACACAACCCACAACCCCATAACACTACCACAAAGAA
>NW_028234406.1:2965328-2977828 GCF_977035675.1 Penaeus japonicus
CGCGTGTTTTATCACGGTTGAGTTTTTTGGATTTTGTGTCAGTGTAGGATAAATTGAAGGAGCAAATGAGCGGGTTTTGTATAGGTTTACACTCGCATGCACACGCACACGCATACGCATACGCACATGCACACGCACACGCACACGCACACGCACACGCACACACACACACACACACACACACACACACACACACACACACACACACACACACACACAGAATATATTATGAATGATGTGTATTTTCCTACTTTTATTTTGTGTGTGTATTGCACAGAGCAACAATCAAACAGCGATTTACTTTAATATTCATTCTGAGCAAAAACCTTCCTTTTTTTACATCTTTTATTTCCCTTCTCATTCTGTTTCTTCATTTCCAAAATTACCTCAACAATGCTTTCATCATCGCCATTATATAACCCCCCTTCCTATCCCGCCCCTTCCCCCTTCCCCCTTCCCCCTTCTCCTTTCCTTTCTCCTTCTCTTTCTCCTCTCCCCCCGACTCCTTCTCTTCTTCTCCTTCTCTTTCTCTTTCTCTTTCTCTTTCTCCCCCCTCTCCTTCTCCTTCCCCTCTTCCCCCTTCTCCTTCTCCTTCTCCTCTTCACCCTTCTCTTTCTCCTCTCCCCCCTTCTCCTTCTCCTTCCCCTCTTCCCCCTTCTTCTCCTCTTCCCCCTTCTCCTTCCCCTCTTCCCCCTTCTCCTTCCCTTCTTCCCCTTCCCCCTTCTCCTTTTCTTCTTCCCCTTCTCCCTATCCCCGCCCCTTCACAATTACAATTCTTCAATTCTTCCTCTTGCCCGTCCCCCTTCCTCTCTCTTCCTTCCCCTTCCTTATCCCCCCCTTTCATTTTCTTCTTCTCCCTTCCCCTGTCCACCCTTCAGTTCCTCCTCCTCCCCCGTCTCTCTACCCTTCCCCCTCCCCCCTCCCCCTCCCCCCTCCCCCACCCCTCACTTCCCCCTTACTTCCAAGAATCTATTATGTCTCTTCTGGCTTTAGCTTCTTACGAAATATACTTTTATGTATAATTTTGGGTGGTTTGAGAGACCCCCCTACTCCTCCTCTTCCCTTCCCCCTCCCCTTCCCTCCCCACCCCTCCCCTCCCCTTCCCTCCCTTCCCCTCCCCTCCCCTCCCCTCCCCTCCCCTTACATACCAAAGCCAACCGTAACTCACTTGTGCGTGTTTTTGTCTGTCTGTCTGTATATGTGTATGTATGTATGTATGTATGTATGTATATGTTAGTGTTTGTGTGTGTGTGTGCGTGTGTGTGTGTGTGTGTGTGTGTGTGTGTGTGTGTGTGTGTGCGTGTGCGCATTTGTGTACGTATGTATTTATGTATGTATGTATTTCCATTCCTGCGTGTCTGTGTGAATTAGAAAGTAAAGAAATCCACAGACTTAATCATCTAACATTTATCAGAAGCTTAATGCATTCCCGTTGTTGTTGTTTTTTTTCACTTCATGTTGCAGAAATCAATCTCAAAAAAAGAAAAGAAAAGAAAAGGGCCAGAAGAAAGTTTGAAATTCCCTCTTGTATTTGAAGAGAAAATAAATCAAGCCACACAGAGCCCAAAAAAAAGAAAAAACTAAAAAAAAAGATCCGAGCGTTTGAGCCCCCCCCCCCCAAAAAAAAAAAAAAAGATCCGAGCATTTGAGCCCCCCCCAAAAAAAAAAAAAAAAAAAAAAAACAGATTCGAGCGTTTGTTCTTGAAATCCTGTACAGTGTGTCGGATTCTTGAGAAAACAAGTCGAAGAAACAACATGGTGGACACGCTACATCCGGTCAACGTGTTCCGACGCGACTGACATATTGTAACTATCTACGACGCTTCAAAAGTATTTCTTTTCTCTTACGTACGTAGATATACGAGAATAGATTAAATGATAAGTATATATTTGTTTAAATACGAAAATACATACGCGGGTACCGATAGAGAGAGATTTTATGTAGAATTTTTTTTTTTGACATTCGAACGAAGCCACATCCGTCGCCTTCGGACACATGCAAAGCCAGGTCATGGTACTCGTGTCAGCTGATCTGTCAACACGCGCCGACTGCTTTTTTTTTTTATTGCAATCCCGGAAGGAGCAATGACTCTAAATCTATTTAATTTTTATAACTTTTTACTTTTTTTTATCAATCAGCCATTACGTGATGCGATTTTTATTTTTTTTTTTTTTCCTTTCTTTCTTTCGCGAGATGGAAGAGATTGTCTCATTCCGTGTGTGAGATTAATGGCTTGGTCTTCGGTTGTTCCGATGCTCCGTGTTTAGAATGGAAGAATAAATTTAAGGTAATTAATTAATTAGGGAAATGAGGAATGGTGATCTGTGTTACATTCTTTAAAGAACTAAAGTCTGGTTAATGTTTTCACTTTGTCAGTATATGTAGACGGTATATCATAAAAATGTGTGTGTGTGTGCGTGTGTGTGTGTGTGTGTGTGTGTGTGTGTGTGTGTGTGTGTGTGTGTGCGTGTGCATGTATGTGTGTGTTAGTGAGTGTGCGTGTGTGCGTGTGCGTGTGCGTGTGCGTGTGCGTGTGCGTGTGCGTGTCAAAATGGACATCCGTGTCAAGACCACTTCACATCCGGAATTTCCCCTCAACTTAACAGATGCCAAACTTCTCTATCCCAATCGCTTCTGTTTTCTAAGATGTATAATCTCCGTAAATATCTATTGTTTGTATTCATTGCCTCTATTGTGTTTCCTTTGGTGTAGCTTCAGTGCCTCTGTTCTTAGATTTCTGTGCATTTCTTAGGTAATATGCTAGATATCTACACTTTTCTCTTGTTCCTAGTATTAGTATGTTAGATGTTTATGCATTTATGTCAAGGTTAGTCTAATATATTTCTATACATCTCAATAAAAAAGACTTATTAGATAGTCTGCATACATCTATATACATTTCATCTCGACATACATACTACAGATTCATACATTTCTATTCGTCTCAATACAATAGCTCTATATAGATCACCATACGCCTCAACCCTTAATATAATAGATATTTATATTTTCCTATGCCTACCAACCTATCTCTCTACATCTCTCTATATCTCAACCTCTGTCTTTACCACCTCAACCTCTGTCGCTACCACCTCAACCTCTGTCTTTACCACCTCAACCTCTGTCGCTACCACCTCAACCTCTGTCTTTACCACCTCAACCTCTGTCGCTACCACCTCAATTCTCTGTCTTTACCACCTCAACATCTCTCGCTACCACCTCACTCAGCCTCTATCGCTACCACCTCACTCAACCTCTGTCTTTACCACCTCAACCTCTGTCTTTACCTCCTCAACCTCTGTCGCTACCACCTCAACTCTCTGTCTTTACCACCTCAACATCTGTCTTTACCACCTCGACCTCTGTCGCTACCACATCAACCTCTCTCGCTACCACCTCACTCAACCTCTATCGCTACCACCTCAACCTCTATCTCTACCACCTCATCTCTCTGTCGCTACCACCTCGGTCCGCGTACCGTACCGTACCGTACCAACACAACAGCTGGTACGCGAATACTATTACTACCAGTCACGGTTCCCACGCCAGGTCCGACTGTCCAGATTCCGGTCGCGGCGATAGCGGAAGTCCGTGAGTTAGAGAGAATTGGAAACTCGGGTGATAATTCTATTGATTTTCTTGAAGGCGAGCGATTGTGGAAACAGATGTTCTGCCGCCGGTGGACATGGCGGTTTCCGAGTCATGATAGAAAAAAAGGAAGAAAGAAAGAAAGAATAAAAAGATATATATGAAGTAAAATCGCGGATATGTATGTATGTAATGGGGAGATTACTTTGCGTTTTTCTTGTAGTTTTTTCTTGTAGTTGTATTGTATTTGGTGTTGCTGGAATCTATTCGAAATGTATATGTACGTCGAGGAATATAGTGATAGTTCAGTCCCCCCAAAAAAGAATGCCCTATTTTAAGTCAATAAACAAGAATGTCAATTTGAATCCGAAAGTGCATGTCACCCAAGATTTTCCACGATTTTTCATCATCATCAGAGGAACTGTCATGCATAAAACATATCGCGACACAGTTCAACAACCGCCATTGCAAAGAGAAAATAAAAGAAAAAGATTAAAAAAAAAGTTATATATCAAACTATTTATCTTTTTTTATATAGATAATTAAAGACTAAACATACAATGAGTCAGATGATCGGAATGCTTATTTAATAAAAAAAAGAAAAAAAAAGAGAGATGAAACGCGTAAAAAAAACTAGTCACACGAAGGTTTATTTTCTATTTTTTTTTATTTTTTTTATTTTTTTTTTATTTTCTTCTAAATCCCCGAAGCAGACAGGAAAATATCTTGGTCGGACGTGTGGAATCTCCCTGGGAAGAAAACGAGGTTAAATGATGCTCACGGGAGGGCAGGGAAATAAGAATTTTCTCTTGCTTTCTTTCTTTCTCTTTTTCATTCTTTTTCTTTTTCTTTCTCTTTCATTTTCTTTCTTTGTCTTTCTCTTTCTCTTTCTCTCTCTCTCTCTCTTTCTCTTTATCTCTCTCTCTCTCTTTCTCTCTCTCTCTCTCTCTCTCTCCCTCTCACCCTCTCCCTCTCTCTCTCTCCCTCTCTCCCCCCCTCTCTCTCCCCCTCTCCCTCCCACCCCTCCCCTCCCTCTCTCTCTCCCTCTCTCCCCCATACCTCCCTTCCTTCCCCCCTCACCCTCCCTCTCCCTCTCCCTCTCCCCCCCTCACCCTCCCCTCCCTCCCCCTCACCCCCCTCACCCTCCCTCTCCCTCTCCCTCTCCCTCTCCCTCCCCTCCCTCCCCCCTCCCCCCCTCCCCCTCTCTCTCCCCTCCCTCTCCCTCCCCCCTCTCCTTCTCCCCCTCTCTCACCCTCTCCCTCTCTCTCTCTCCCTCCCCCCTCTCCTTCTCCCCCTCTCTCACCCTCTCCCCCTCTCCTTCTCCCTCTCTCCCATCCCCACCCCCACCCCTCTATTTCTCTCTCTCTCTCTCTCTCTCTCTCTCTCTCTCTCCCTCTCAGGTTGATGCTCCTTCGAATCGTTCTTCTACTTTATTACGGGAAATAGCTCCGGCCGGAAGTCGCTATCGTTGGGTGACGAACGTGAGAAGATTTGTCGAAGGGAACCGAGGGAGGGAGGGAGGGAGGGAGGGAGGGACGCAATGCTTGCAATGTGGCAGTGTTGCAGTGTGTGTGTGTGTGTGTGTGTGTGTGTGTGTGTGTGTGTGTGTGTGTGTTATTGGCGATGTCGTTTGGAGTTGATTCGGCCGGGGTGGGGAGCGGTTGGGGGGGAGGGTGAGGGAGAAGGTCTGTGCTATTGGAGTGATTGCTTACGTTGGACGTTGGGTTGGTTGATGGATAGATGGATGGATGGATGGATGGATAGGTGTGTTTGTGGTTGTGTGTGTGTGGTTGTGGTCGTGTGTGTCAGTGTGTGTGTGTGTGTGTGTGTGTGTGTGTGTGCGTGTGTGCGTGTGTGTGTGTGTGTCTGTCTGTCTGTCTGTCTGTCTGTGTATGTTTGTATATATGTATGTTTGTATGTATGTATGTGTGTATGTATGTATAGTGGTTACGTACGTGCTTATAGGTAGATAAACTTATAGATAGATAAGTAGATTGAAAGATAGATAGAGGGTATATACGTGTATGGGTGTGAGATAAATGATATTCACGTTTATGTCGGCGTGTTTGCAGTATATTGCTAAGAATATGCATTTAGACATCTTTGTAACAACAGCGTTTTGAAACTAATAAATCTCTTATCAACATTTATAATAGACGAATTACAATGACACTTCCACTTCGAACTCGACCCAAAAATCAACCAAAAAAACAAACAAACAAAAAAACGACAACCAAACACCCAAAATGAAAATGAAAATACAAACACCAAACGATAAGAAGATAGAGAAAAGAAGAAGGAGAAGAAGACGAAGACGAAATAGAATAAAAAAGAGATAAAGACGAGAAGAAGAATCACATAGATAGAAGAAGAAGAAGACGAAGAGGAAGAAGAAGACGAAGAGGAAGAAGAAGACGAAGAGGAAGAAGAAGAGGAAGACGAAATAGAATAAAAAAGACAACAGATAAAGACGATGAGAAGAATCACATAAATAGAAGAAGAAGAAGACGAAATAGAGAAAAAAAAAACAGATAAAGACGAGAAGAATAATCACAGAAATAGAAGAAGAAGAAGAAGAAATAGAGAAAAAAAAAACAGATAAAGACGAGAGGAAGAATCACTTAAATAGAAGAAGACGAAGAAGAAGACGAAATAGAATAAAAAAAAACAACAGATAAAGACGAGAAGAATAATCACATAGAAGAAGAAGAAGACGAAGAAGAAGAAGAAGAAGAATACGAAACAGAATAAAAAAAACAACAGATAAAGACGAGAAGAATAATCACATAGAAGAAGAAGAAGACGAAGAAGAAGAAGAAGAAGAATACGAAACAGAATAAAAAAAACAACAGATAAAGACGAGAAGAATAATCACATAGAAGAAGAAGAAGACGAAGAAGACGAAGAAGAAGAAGACGAAACAGAATTAAAAAATACAGATAAAGACGAGAAGAAGAATCACATAAATAGAAGAAGACGAAGAAGAAGAAGAAGACGAAATAGAATAAAAAAAACAACAGATAAAGACGAGAAGAATAATCACATAGAAGAAGAAGAAGACGAAGAAGAAGAAGAAGAAGAATACGAAACAGAATAAAAAAAACAACAGATAAAGACGAGAAGAATAATCACATAAATAGAAGAAGAAGAAGACGAAGATGAAGAAGAATACGAAACAGAATAAAAAAAACAACAGATAAAGACGAGAAGAATAATCACATAGAAGAAGAAGAAGACGAAGAAGAAGAAGAAGAAGAAGAATACGAAACAGAATAAAAAAAACAACAGATAAAGACGAGAAGAATAATCACATAGAAGAAGAAGAAGACGAAGAAGACGAAGAAGAAGAAGACGAAACAGAATTAAAAAATACAGATAAAGACGAGAAGAAGAATCACATAAATAGAAGAAGACGAAGAAGAAGAAGAAGACGAAATAGAATAAAAAAACAACAGATAAAGACGAGAGGAAGAATCACTTAAATAGAAGAAGACGAAGAAGAAGAAGACGAAATAGAATAAAAAAAATGATAAAGACGAGAAGAAGAATCACATAAACACACAAGAACAAAACCTCGACGACAAGATGAGACAACCGCGTCTTAAAAGGAAAAATAAAAAAAACGAAGAAAAACGGAAAAACGAACGAGCGAGGCAAGAAGTCCTCGCCGTGTGGAAGTTATGTCCGTAATTACACGCAATCTACTTGATAATGCTCGCCCGTATTAAGAGATATAAAAATGTTTGGTCGGCGGGGATATCCTTGTGGTGTGGGTGGGGTGGGGTGGGTAGGGTGGGATGGGGGGGGGTCGGGGGCTGGTTTTGTGTGCGTGTGTGTATGCGAGAGAGAGAGAGAGCGCGCGTGTGTGTGTATGTGTGTGTGAGAGAGAGAGAGAGAGAGAGAGAGAGAGAGAGAGAGAGTGTTGTGTGTGTATGCGTGAGAGAGAGAGAAAGGCAGAGACAGAGACAGACAGAGCCAGAAAGAGACAGACAAAACGTGAGAGAAAGAGAGAGAGAGAGATAGAGCGAGAAAGAAAGATTAAAAGACAGAGACAGAGAGAGAGAGAGGGGATGGGGTGGGAGGGGGCGTGCTAGCGGTCAGAGAAGACGTAGATGAATAGAGTGCGGGCGAGGGTGGTAGAGGGAAGCGAGGGTGCAGTTAGAACTAAGGTTTCGTAATGGGGCGAGATTGCAACACTGCACAAATAACGTCAAGATGATTTACACGGGTTCTGTGGCATGTTATATTCAACGTCGTGGTGTTTTATTTATATTTAGGGGGGGACGGGGGCGGGGGAGGGGTCTTTTAAGTAAGATGATGCCCCCCCCCCTCTCGATCTCTCTCTCTTTCTTTCTCTTTCTCTTTTTCTTTTTCTTTTCTCCCCCCCCCCCCTCTCTCTCTCTCTCTCTCTCTTTTTCTCTCTCTCTCTCTTCTCTTTCTCTTTCTATCTCTCTCTCTCTCTCTCTCTCTCTCTCTCTCTCTCTCTCTCTCTCTCTCTCTCTCTCTCTCTCTCTCTCTCTCTCTCTCTCTCTCTCTCTCTCTCTCTCTCTCCCTCTCTCCCCCTCACTTTATCTCTCTCTCTCCCTCTCTCTCTTTCTCTATCTCTTTCTCTTTTCTATCTCCCTCCCTGTCTCTCTCTCTCTCTCTCTCTCTCTCTCTCTCTCTCTCTCTCTCTCTCTCTCTCTCTCTCTCTCTCTCGTCTTTGTTCTTCCCCCTCATTCTTTGCGGTTTCATTCTGATGATTCTCATTTTCAGTTTTATATCTATAATATATGCGCTTTCGTACCGCCATGATGTCTTTTTTTTTATGCAGCGCTTTAGGAGACGTTTTTTTTAATGTTGATCGTGCAACTGCAAGTCAATTTCTGTTTGGGAATTGACCTTCTTTTGAGGTGAATCTGAATAACTTTAATTTTTTTCTAATTGGTGATTTTGGCATGTCGATTTCTAGAAGCTCGTGGTTGCGCATTCACATCTGACGTGCTTTCGAGATTTTAAGGGAGGGAAGGAGGGAGGGAGGGAGGGAGGGGAGAGGAAAGGAGTATTAATTATTAATATTAATGATTATTAATGAGTATTGTTAATGACTATTAATGAGTATTATTAATGAGTATTAATGAGTATTAATGAGGAAAGGAGTGAGGGAGGGAGGGAGGGAGAGAGGAAGGAAAAGAGAGAGAGTGAGAGAGAGAGGGGGGGGAGGAAGAGGGCGAGAGGGAGAGGAGTGAGAGGAGCAAAGTAAGGAGAGGGAGAAATAGAGGGAGGGGAAAAACTCGCAAAGTGCAAGGTGCAAAAATTTTAAATCAACACGCGAACCCACATTAAAAAACTCCGCACAATTCACAACAGAAATAAAACTCCGCTTTCCTATCAGAAACAACCCACACTCTATCAACCACATTAGACCCATCTAGACTACAAACAAAATCTCAAAATTACACCCATCCCCCCCACCTCCACCCTCTACCCACCCTCATCGCATTTAAATCTTTCCGTCGCATTTCACCTTCAATCAAATTTCACAGCCATTTTTTTTTTCTCTCTCTCTTCCCCCCTTTCGTAGATGTACAAGATCGAAGAAGGAACTGGAAGTATTTTCCTCTCCCTTTCCTACGACTCAACGTGTATCAACAAGTTGCATTCTGCGTGGGAAGGATACGAGACTCTGGTTCTTACGCCCACTGCGCCCAAACCGCCCGCTGCTGAGGTAAGTTGATTTGGATGTTTATTTATTTATTTATTTATTTATTTATTTTATTTTTATTTTTTATTTTTTTTTCTTTTTTTTTTGTAGGTGATGTGGTCGGATATGTGTATAGGAGATGGATGTATTTCTTTTAGTTTATGGTATTGCAAGTTTAGTGTTTGGTCTGTACGTTACGCTGTTTTTTTGTTTTTTTTCTATTCTTATGGGGTGGGGTCTTGTGTTTTTGTTTTTTATTAGACTGTGGATGTTTTTAATCACATAAGAAAGCATAATAATATGGAATAGTTTTTTTCTTTCTTAATTCTCATGGATATTTTGATTAATAGCAAGAAATGAAATAGTGCCAATAGAACATCAAAACAAAACGATTTACAGAATAACATTTTTACCATGTAACATTCAATTTTCCAAAATATTACAGCATTCATATAACATCAATCCCGAAAAAAAAGAAACTTAGTATAAAAAGCAACTTAACCCCAACGCCCATTTTACCTCCCCCGGTGCCACAGGCGACGGCAGCAAAGTGCCAGTACCCAGACTGGGCCCAGGGACAGTGGGAGAACCTGAAGGTGGAGGGCAACCAGCTGACATACACCGACCTCATCTCCTACAAGACCTACCGAGCCTACTGTCTGGAGGAGGAGATAGCTGGCCTGATCCCCGTCTACACGCAGTCTCAGTGGTAAGTGGGTTGTTTTTGTTTCGAGAGACGGAGTTGCTGTTTTCTTTGAGTGCCGTGTGTGTGTGTGTGTGTACATATATACATATATATATATCTATGTATGCATGTATGTATGTATGTATGTATATATATTTATATTTCTTTTATTTATGTAATTATATACATATATATATATATTTATATATATAATACATACATATATACATATATACACACACACTTATATATGTATATATATGTGTTTTTGTGTGTATATATATATTTATTTATTTATTCATATGTATAGATATACATATACATATATATGTATATATCTATAAATATATATATAAATATATACATATATATATATTTATATTTATATTTATATATATAAATTCTCACATAAGACGAACCTCTCCTCGCTTAACTTCAGCCACTTGGAAGGCAATATTAAACGTCCATACATTTTTCGTTAGTATATCTGCCCTGACACAAAGCGCCCGTCTCTGCAAGCGCCGTGTCACGTGCTGACGTCATGGCTTCCTGGCACGAGGGACAAAGGACTACAAGGGCGGCTAACCAAGCATCGCGACGCCCATAAAACACGCGCGGGCGGGGCTACCTCGGATAATGCCGGAATGTCGATGTGCGATGAGATATCCGACGACGGCGACGAGTCCGGAGTGACCTTGGCAAGGTCATAGACTCCTTCGTTTTGTTTGGTCGATCGATGCAAATTTTGAGGGATATTTTTTTTTTTTTTTTTTTTTTGCTTGCTTGCTTGCTTGTACTTCAGTGGTAATTTCGTGACTTTTTGTTTTCTTGAGATGGTTTGGTTTTGGTGGTGACGAGCCGCCCATCAACTTCAAAGCATTCGCAAGCATTTTTTTTTTAAACCCGTCCTTTATCAATACTCTTTAAAAAAAAAATCAAAAATCCAATATCCACAATTAAACTAGACCCAAAAACAGAAAGAAAAAAACAAAAATCCAGATACGAATTTAACAAAATGTATTAAATACGCCAATGTCTTACCGACAATAAGATCAGTCGTGTGTGAACCAACAGTTTAGACACGAAATAGATCACTTCGCCGGGAAATCCTTGAGGCGGTGGTGATTAGAACTAAGTGGCGGTGTAGTTAAGGGTAGTTAGCTAGGCCAAGCTACTGAGTCAGGTCCTGTGGGGTTACACGCCCTTCCGGCTACGACGTAGTCCCTGTTTCCTTTTAACCTTTTTTTTTTTTTTTTTTTTTTTTGCGAGCGCGTAGTTCCGGAATGCTTGAGGACTGAGGACGAGCTATAGTATCCTGAGATATGTTTTTTTTCTTTTCTTTTCTTTTCGACGAAGAATAAATCGGGGAAAAAAAAATGTTCGTAACTTTTTTTTCCAAAATGTGTCCGAATATATATGATATGTAACACCCGCATCATAACGCTATTTCTTCCCACACTTTTCTGGACGTTGGATTATCCCTCCAATAATACTGACCCTCCAATCGCCCCTCCCTCTTCCGCCCTCCTCCTCCTCCTCTCTCTTCCTCTTCATCCCTCCTGCTGTATCCCCTCCCTCCTACTCCTCTCTCTTCCAACCTCTCCTCCTCCTCCTCCCTCCTGTCGTATCCCCTCCCTCCCTCCCTCCTCCTCCTCCCTCCTGCTGTATCCCCTCCCTCCTCCTCTTCTCTCTCTTCTTCCTCCACCTCCTCCGCCTCCTCTTCCTCCCCTCTCTCTCTCTTCTTCTTCCTCCTCCTCCTTCTCCTCCTCCTCCTCCTCCTCCTCTCTCTTCCACCCTCTCTCCCTCCTCCTTCTCCTCCTCCTCCTCCTCCTCCTCCTCCTCCTCCTCCTCTCTCCTCCTCTCTCCTCCACCCACCTCCTTCCCTTCCCGTCCCGTCCTCCCTCGGGCTAAGAAACAGAGGGAGAGACAGACGCCTGCCGTAGGGACGCCAGGTACCAAGGGACGCGTGGCTCCAGGATGGGGGAGGAGTTTAAATGTCCCCGACCAGAGAGCGAACATATATTTCCGTAGGTGTTAAAGGGTGGACAAGTGAAAGTTGGAGAGAGAGAGAGAGGGGCGTGTGTGTGTTGGGGGGGTAGGGGGGGCGCTTAACACCTTGACTATACGACTGCTTGTAACGACGCCCGGTCACCGTATGGGCTATAAAGTTTACTTGATTAAAGTTGTGTGAGTTATTATCCCATAAATTAAGACATTGCGCTCTGAGCTATATTTACGATCTGTTTGGTCTTCTGTTTAGGGAAATTTTTAGGGAGACTTCGATGCGGGTGGAAATAGTGATCCAAAATTATTATATCCCTTCTGCTCATCGTAGGTCTTGATGTTATGAATTTGTTTTGTAATTGGGGTCGCTTATTTTTTATTCTCTTTTCTATGCTTTTTCTTCTAATGAAATGAGATATTATATATGTTATTATAGATGTTTTTTTTTTCAATGGGAATTTAGTACTTTTTAACGGTTTAAAATTGAGTTTATTCCTAATTTTAGATTTTTTTTTCTCACTGTTGATATTTCTATACTT
>NW_028234406.1:2985328-2990328 GCF_977035675.1 Penaeus japonicus
GCAATTTACATTACATTAGTATCCCCTGCGATTAGCGTCAATTTCGGAGGACGCGCGTTTTCTTTCTTTTCTTTTTTTTTCCTTCCCGTTTTCTGTTTCCATCGTTTTCTTTGTCGTCGCAACACAGGAAGGTCGTAAGTGCATTAACCACTTGTCTATTGCGTCCTCTTCCTTTCCCACTGCACCCACTTCCACTGTGCAACATGAGACCGGTGGCAATTACGAGGAGGTTTCGTGCAACGTTGCGAAATCGCTGCACATGAGAAAAAAAAGTAAATGTGAACAGTTGATATCCGTTGAAAAAAAAGAACGATTTTTCGGTTATATTTGTATACGCGCCGTAATTCACAGAATTTATATATATACATACATACCAAATCTAATTCAGATCTTATCACGACTAACCAAATTTCAAACCTTCCACGAATTTAAATAAATAATCACCATTATAACCCTAACCACACTAACCCTTTTTTTTTTACAGGCGTCGACAGGTTCAAGCAATCCCCCTGTCCTGTTGCAGGAGAATACACGGGAGTTATCCCCGATGCACCGATCCTATGCGCCAAGTTGTATTCAGACTGCAATAACCCGGAGATCATGTTTTACACGGTGTTTTCGTGTTATAACCGCTCTGAGGTCATTGAAGGTAAGGCTCTCGCCCGTTTTCTGTTGTCTGAGGGGGGGGGAAGGGGGGGGATTCCCGTTTTCTGTTGACTGTGTGTGTGGGGCGGGATTCCCGTTTTCTGTTGTCTGTGTGTGTGTGTGTGTGAGGGGAGGGATTCCTGTTTTCTGTTGTCTGTGTGTGTGGGAGGGGGATTCCCGTTTTCTGTTGTCTGTGTAGGGGGGATTCCCGTTTTCTGTTGTCTGTGTAGGGGGGATTCCCGTTTTCTGTTGTCTGTGTGTGTGTCTGAGAAGGGGAAATTCCCGTTTTCTGTTGTCTGTGTGTGGGGGGGATTCCCATTTTCTGTTGTCTCTCTGTGTGTGAGGGGGGAGGGAATGGGGATTCCCGTTTTCTGTTGTCTGTGTGTGTGGGGGGGATTCCCGTTTTATGTTGTCTGTGTGTGTGTGTGTGTGTGTGAGGGGGAGATTCCGTTTTCTGTTGTTTGTACAGGGGAATTGATTGGCTTTGCGACTTTTTTTGTGAGAAAAGGGTGGAAGTATTTCGAAATTAGTGATTTGCATTGTGTTTGTTTGGTTGAGAAAGCATTCGAGTGAGTTTGTAAATGAAATTAAATACGTAAAACAAAACTTGGGACCAAAAGGAATTAACAACAATATAAAGATTATTATAATAATGATAATATTAAATGAATCAATGAGTAATTAAACGATTTGATCCAATAGGATTCAAAATCAACCCCCTCCTTTTCCCCCCACCCTCTCCCCTTTCCCCCTCCCCCTCCCCCTCCTTTTCCCCCTCGCTCTCCCACTTCCTCTCACCCTCCCCCCATCCTCTCCCTCTCCCCTCCCCCTTCCTCTCCCTCTCCCTCTCCCCCCTTCTCCTCCTTCTCCTCTCCCTCCTTCCCCTCCCCCTCCCTCTCCCCTCCCCCTTCCCCTCCCTCTCCCCCCCTTCCCCTTCCATTCCCCCACCCACTCCCTCTCCCCACTCCCTCCCCCTCTCTTAAAAGAAAAAAAGAAAAAAAAACACGAACCTTCGTAACCGGGCCTCCCTCTCTCCCTCCCTCGCTCCCTCACTCCCTCCCTCCCTCCCTCACTCACTCCCTCCCTCCCTCCCTCTCTCCCTCACTCACTCCCTCTCTCCCTCCCTCACTACCTCCCTCCCTCCCTCACTACCTCCCTTCCTCACTCACTCCCTCCCTCACTCCCTCCCTCCCTCACTCACTCCCTCCTTTCCCTCCCAACAGAGCGCGAGTACCGGTGCCTCGGCCAATGGAGCGAGACGACGGTCACGTACACGTACACGGAGCGCCGCGACCAGGCCGGCTACGAGTGCTTTGCGGGCGTGGTGGTCAGCGACGGCGAGATCTACATCATGGAGGCGGGGGTCAACTGCCAGAGGGGGCTGGAGGCGCTGTCCTTCGGCATGAAGTTGGTCAAGCAAGGTCAGTTCCGGGGCAAGTTTTTGGTTTTGGGGGGTGGATGGTTGAATTCTTCTTTCTTTCTTTCTCTCTATTTCTGTCTGTCTGTCTATCTATATTTTTATCTGTCTTTCTCTTTATCTCTCTCTATTTATTTATCTATCCATCTTTCTCTATCTGTATATTTCTCTATCTATCTCTATCTATCTATCTATCTATAGGTTTCTCTCTCTCTCTCTTTTCTTGTTTCTGTGGATTTTCTTGTTTGTTAGACTGATTAGTTTCGGTCTTATTTGCTGTGCAGTCAGGTTTTTTTTTCATTTCTTTTTATTTCTTTTTATTTATTTTTTCTCTCTCTCTTTTAGGTAACTCGTATCCATCATTGATATATAAAAAAACGCCCTTATACTAACCCTCCCTCTTTTCCACAGCGCCCTGCCTGAACGACGCCGCCATGGCCCCCCGCCCCTACACGCCCCCGCCCACCCACACACCCTGGTGGAACGGCACTCGAAACCCGTGGACTAAGAAGGCCTCCTCCACCACGCCCAAACCCGCGTGGAAAGACTCTCCGAAGGGCGGCGTGTCTCCCAGAGCTCCCACGCCCGTGCTCGTCACCGTGGGCGTGCTGCTCGTGCTCTTGGCTTGCGGTCGAGTGCGGGCGTAGGCGGAGGAGGGAGCTCATCATGACGTCATCAAAACAGACCAAAGTTTAGTCGTGTTTTCCGTCCATCTATTTTTTTTTTTTTTTTTTTTTTTTATAACAAACCCAAATCGCTTGCTTTGAATATAAGATATATCTTTCTCTCAGAAATGACAAAGAGATAGATATCTACACTTATTTAAAGCATAAAGCGATGAAATTAGAGCGAACGAGAGTTTGAATCTTGAAGGACGGTTAGCGTCTGTCTGTTTACAAAAGGAACGAATAATTTTCTCTGAGTGATATTGAATCTTGCTGTGTTGTATATATACGCGTACTGATTATCCAAACAGTTAACACGGTAATTGGAAACATGAATCTCTTTCATTAAAATTCGCTTTGTTTGCCGGGCTTCTTGGGGAATTCACGCAAGCTTGATAAAGTTATTCAAATACGGACATTTTAACTGTCACTCCGACCGCACCGAAACCTGAATCCATTTTAGTGTCGTTAGTTCTGTTTATCTTTGATTTCGAGGATTTTGGGATCCGTTCTATGCTTGTTGTTGTTATTATTATTATTATTATCATTATTATTATCATTATTATCTTATTATTATTATTATTACATCTGTTGAAAGACAGTTGTGATGAAATCATCAATTTGATTTCTCTTTTTGAAAAGCTTCGTTGATCTCTTGTTTCAAATAGAATAAAAAAAACTCAAAAAAATATATAAAAAAAAACAAATATATATATATACTTGGGAAACGGCCACTCTAGTCTGGCAAAAAAAGTGTATGACGAGATAGACTTAATTGAATATTCTATTGCACAATGATATTTTTTTCCCCTCCTACGTCACTGCTCAAGAAAATATTAGTTTGTAGATTTAATTGATTTGTAGCGGAGGTCTCTCGGGGTAGGACGCTTGAGGTGCAGTGTTGCGAAAAAGATAAAGGCATTAGATTTTTAAAAGAATATATATATATATATAGTTCTTTAATTAGCTGAAAATGACGTATTTACAAATTTTTTTTTTTTTTTTTTTTTTTTTTTTTTTTAATAATGTAATGAGTCTTGGTTTGAACCGATTTATAAAACGATTGTTCAGTAACTCAAAATAATTATTTAATATGATGCAAGTGCCTTCATGTTCCCTGGTCTATGATAATACAACCCATTCACTTCACTAATCGCTATGGAAATATTGCGTCATTAATTACATAACGATAATCATTCAGTTCAAAGATATTAATCATATGCTTGTTATCAAAAGATTCTATCATCTTTTTAATATTTGATAATTAAATATTTCAGTTCAAAAGCTAATCTGCCTAACCAGATCTTGGTTACATCTATAAGCTTAAAAAAAGGGAACTTAAGCCGTCAAACATTCAGCTCAAAGGTGAATTCTACCATAGAACCAGCTTAAGTTATATTCCAAAACTTAAGAAACTCCATAAAGTTCATAAGTTATATTCCAAAGCTTAAAAAACTCCATAAAGTTCATAAATTATATTCCAAAACTTAAGAAACTCCATAAAGTTCATAAATTATATTCCAAAGCTTAAAAAAAAAACTTAATAAAGTTCAAAGCCTAAACACAAGCCAAAGGTTTGTTTCGACCCCGAGAGTCAACACTGCTTCGACCAAAGGTACTGGTTAAGTTGGCCTTTTTTTAGTCATTCAGCTTTATAAGTTACTTCAGTATTACCCTTAGGTTAGTAGGATTTTCCGTTTATGACTTTATGTTCTCTTCCAAGTAAACGCGCGTTTCCACACCGTAGATTTTTTTTTTTTTTTTTTTTTTTTTTTTTTTTTTTTTTTTTTTTTTTTTTTTTTTTTTTTTTTTTTTTTGAGATAAAGTTTTTTCATCAAATATAAACATATACATTTACGCTTTGGGGTTATAGGGATGGACTTACGTAATGCACCTGTTAAACTCATCAATAGCCAGTGTTATTGTTTTTATTTTTTCAACTTCTTATTAACTAAGACTCCCATTACTCCAATACATCAAAGGAAATATCAAATACTCAAACTACCTGTTAAAAAAAAAAAAAAAAAATACATATCACGATTCAGAAGAAATAATTTATATCTGTATCCAAAGTGGTAGACGAAAGGGCATTCTAAATGTTTATATATTAATCCCAAATAGGTTTTATGGGTATAAATGGAGTTATTTTTTTATATATATACTGTCATTTGCACTGAAATTTTCTATATTGTATTCATAACTTGTGTACTGTACCCACACCCTTTATTGTACACCCTATGTGGATATGTATTGTGTGTATGTATTCATTTTGA
>NW_028234406.1:3015328-3022828 GCF_977035675.1 Penaeus japonicus
TCATATCCACTTTGGTTTCCATCTCAGACACCTGTTCTTTTGCTCGTGAGAGGTCAAGTGAGGTCAAATGGGCCTAGAGGTGATAATTAACGTGGTAATGTGGTGTTTAGTACGTTACCTATCACACTGTGCGTAATTCACTGAACTACTGAGCACTATCAAAACAGCAGAGATAGAGTTATCAATGTAACTGCTGGAAGATATACATGTGTAATTAATAAAACGCTGCCACAGTGTTTTATTAATTAATTAATTCTGTTATGTGCATGTTACTGTGTTTGTGTTTTTTTGTGATTCATATACATACACACACACACATATATAAATATATATATATATGTGTGTGTGTGTGTGTGTGTGTGTGTATGTGTGTGTATAATTATATGCATGTATGGATGTGTGTGTGCTAATCTCTCTCTCTGAATTATGGATGTTAAATCTATACCCTTTAGTGTATATATCCACTGAACTGATTGACAGATTATTGAGAAGTATCTGCCGCGTCAACATAAGTACACTGAAATAGCATTTTTTCTATACTTCGCTCTTATGAACCAAACGTCACTTTCCCACAAATTTAGTCCTTATGAAATAATTGCTCTGATGGGTTCGAAGAAGGGCGAAATTTCCTTGTCTTCAATAGATCTTACACTTATAACATTAAATCATATCCAACCCTTTTCATTATAGAAGTTCATATCCGTCGCGTGTTTTACTAACAACACACACGCGGAGAAATGTTGAACAATGGAGTATTAAGGTATTCTGTTTTAACAATTAATAGTTTTGACATTGTATTTGTGAATACATTTATTTACAAAGTCGAACCGGAAATTGCCATAATGCCAATTATTCAACGTACATCTAGTTGACTAATGTCCAAACACCATCTTATAGTCAGCAAATAGAAGGAAATCTGATATTAGATTATCAACACTCAGATATTTTTTCTTGTCAAAGCTCTAACTATATATGACATATTAAGGAGTAGATGCATACCATTTATGATTTTTTTTAAAGTTATAGCTGAGGGTATATTTCCTCTTTCATCTTCTATCAATGTATTTTCATATTCATTGAAAACCTATATCCAAATGTTAATACATCACACGATAAAATTAATTCTTCCTAAACGCAACTGCTTTATTCACAGTTTCCAAAATCGCAAAATGGTATTGAAGAAGAAAAGGACAAGACTTTGGCAATCGCTGCGATCCGAGATTAATTAAATATACATTTCCTGGAAAATCCACTGAGTTATTCACTCCATTTAATGGATTTTGTAGTCTAAAGATAAGTTATTTCCAGTTACATATATTACTTGTAATTAAAGGACGTAGCAGGATTTATTTGAGCGCCAAATCATTGAAAAAGAATTTTAACATTACCTTAGTATCTATACGAGCATTGGTATAGCTACAAATGACTAAAGGATTATGCAATTTTAGGCACGTTAAGGCATTGAAATATATCTAAATGTCCATATGCTCCACATGGCTGCATTGCTTACATTCCGCCCACTCCGACGATGTCCTTGATATTGTCATAGTCCCAGTCGTTTTTTTCTCTTATTTTCTCTCACCTATAAAAAGGGATTATGATGCTCTACCTAGTCAGTGCCGTCAGTCCGAAGACGAGAGCAGAAGGCGCTTCTGGTCTTGAAACTCTTGGTATTCACGTGCTTTGTGTTCAACCCGTCAAACTATGTTCAAAGTTTATAAAAAAAAATGCGAATAGTCGGCATGAGAAGCGGACAGTGGACCATGACCTTCCTTTACTATTGCCTCAGACCAATGGCCAAAAGAGAAAAAAACTCATAGAAGGTTTATGAAGGACTAGCAACCGATGGCATGGTGAAAAGATGTTTGCGTGGCATTGCATTGCATTGCACAGAATTTGGAGGTATTGCCCTAAAGATACTAACACTCCAAAGAAAATGTTGGATTTTTGCAACCGCCCAGGCACCTAGTGGCGATAAAGTTGGATAAGTGTCTGGGAATCTTCATGAAGTATTATGCATTCCTTACAAGATGACTGTTGAAAAAAAACCGGTAACAGTGAAGAGGAAAAATGAAGAACAAGCGACTGCAGAAGGACATTTTCTACAACCCTGGAATCCACGTTTTCACAAAACATGAGTCATTGGCCTTTAAACCAGTACTACCATGTTATTTTGGTCAGCATGGCCTCCCCTTTTCTCACACAATTATGCTCCACAACATGCATCGAGAGAGAGAGAGAGAGATAATGAGAGAGCATAAATTGCTATAAATTCTGTTTATCCTTTTACTAACATGCTCAGTGGCAAATTGATTGCATAAAGTATAAACGTTGTATATTAAAAACAAGAGAGATAAAGTAACGTGCAAATGGAATCTAATTCCTCCGCGTATTGTTCAGCGGCAAATTAATAGGTCACATTATTCGTTTTCCTTCTGCGGTGACAACCGGTTGACCTCAATGACCTAGCGGCGAGCGCCTGCATCCCTGACATGACCTGAGCGAGAGGGAACGCTGCCCTTCGCGAGCTTAAAAATCCTCGCTGCCTGACGGAGACATCACATCGCTCTGCTCTCCAGTTCCGTCAACAACACCTGCCCGCCTCCTTAGCAATGGACCGTTGCACTTTCAACCAAGTCGCCGCCAGCCTCGCCAGGATCATGCAGGCGCCCTCGTCCTTGGAGGTCCGACGGGTTCCTTCTCCAAAGGACGTGGTCGTGGTGGCGATCCTCGGCCAGCAGAGGCGCCTTCGTCAGCGTCTGAGCCAGCCGGTGAGTCGCCTCGAGGAGGAACCGACCGCCACGTGGCGCCCTTGGGAATGAGATTAGTGTGAAGCCCTTTGTAAATTCCTGTATATATAAATGTTTTATTTTGTAAATAAAAAAGAATCTATGACGTCCGTCCCTTAATAACTTGTGTGCTATTTATATCAGTAGTTACAGAGGCCCTGTATTTATAAATCGTATTAATGGCTATATTGTTTCGCAAGATCGACAATTAATACTCTTATTTTTACCTAAGGCGGTATTGTGCTCTTGTTAATTTGGAAACTACGTACGTGCATGACTCATGAATGAAGAAAGACTGTTTACATGTATTTGATATGCGCTCTCCTATTCATCATGGTCGGTCGACGGTCGGCCGTATCCTTCTCTCCATAAGTTTATCACCCTTAGGACTTTTGTGTATGGATGTCCTCCTTCCTTCCTATGTCTTCCTGGGGTTTCGTTTCCCGTTCGTCATCCTCGAAACGATGCTCCTAAAGGGTTCTTCTGCTCCCTCCGGATATACATGTTATCTTAGTCGCCTCTCTTTGCGAGTTAATCTACAAAACCTTTCTTGCCAAAACTCACGTTTCAATCCGTCTAACAATACAAAATATGATTTGTAAATTAGTTCCAATAAGTGAAAAATCCTTTCTTACCTCAATTGTTTTATCAGATTATCAAATATATACGAAATGGACTAGTCAATTGTGCTACGTAAATGTTCTATGACTTTCAATATCTTTATGCAAGTTGACCTCAACCCTTGAGTATAGACGGATTTACAGTGTTTTAATGCAGCGACTCAATTTATACAAGTATATATATGCGAAATGTGCAACTGTATATTCTCATCGTACATGGCCTGGTATTAACCCATTGCGTACGGGTGTCATGACATACATGACGTAGGAGCTTTGGCCTGACGACGGGCGTCATGACGTACACGACGTTCGGGGATTTTGGATCACTGTGCTATTTTATTTTGCTATGAAAAAGGAATGAGTAATGATGGCTACTGCAGTCCTAATTACTATAATTACCGTAATATCGTGCAAGCTTAACGTCCAAAACCTAGATGGCACCACTTTTTTCTAGCACCAGCAGGTGAGAGAGCCTTGAATGGCACCCGTCCACGGTCTCTAGCATGCACTGTCTCTATAGAGCGATGGCACACACTAAGTTGATGAACCCTTGCTCTAAAGTACCGCCGATGAAGGATGTGCAGGCAGAACGAGAAGAGGAAGGTGACTCAATCCATACCCAGTGTCTAAAATGTGCTCCTGTGCCAATATGGATGTCTTTCACTGTGGCACTCACAGTCACAAGCACAGGTTTCATTCCTCTTCCCTACCTCTTCTTGTTATCTTTATTGTAGGTGGTTATATGTTTCGTATTCGTTCATGACAGCACAAAAAATACGAAAAAATAAAGTTGCCTTTTGTCCTCCCATAAAACAGCAATACTTCTATCACATTGAGTATAAAGAAAATAATGAGCTAGTATGGATAACATACTACAATTTTAGTCAACTGCAGCACTGATAGAGCCTGTCATACGGCACATATAAGTCTCTAAACTCAATAAAACACACAAAAAAATAAAACACAAAAACCGCTCTAGTTTTACAATGAATGACTGAAAGAGATTTGGATGCTTCAAATTATATTGCTTCAAGTGGTCTCTCTCTAAAATAAAACCTATCCTGGAGGCTGGGCAAGCAAATTTATCTCCGTCTGCAATGGGTTAAAACCCCTTTTGGTTACATATGTGGCAAGGGTATTTCAATGCCACGTGCCACAGGGTAGTGTTTTCAGGCAGAATAATTGGGTTCTCTTTCTTCCTTGTTGGAAACATTCATTCTTGCTAAATCTTATTGCAAGAATTTTATACACATGGTTTTACAAAATCGCAAAATAGAATAAAAGATGGATGGCGAAAGTGGAGGAGGAGATGGAGGAGATGGAGGAGGAAAGAGAGATGTAGGTGGAGAAATGGGAGAATAGGGAGTAGAGGGAGATGAGGGAGGAGGGAAAAAAAAAGGAGGAAAAAGGAGATGAAGAAGGTGAAAAAGACAAAGACGAAGATGACTTTGGCAGTATGTATAATCTGATATTTAGCATACATTTCTTGAACAGGTACACTGAATTACTCATTTTCATTAAATAATTTGTTTAAAACACAAGGTTCTGTTGCCTAAAGCTGAATTATTTTGTCAATTTCTTATAAAGGCATAAACACAATGGTTCCTTTTCTAAAATTTATTGACCTGACATGTACAATTTTATGAATAGATCATAGGAATTGGCATCTGTCAACGACAGAAGCATATATACACGAGATTATCAAGCACCCGTCAATTCTGAAAGATGCTATAAATATATCTTTTTTTTCCTTTAGGCTATTGAGTTTTTCCTAACCCTTCTTGGGGAAACTCATATCATAAATGAATCCCAGGGTCATGGTGAGGCCGACAGCGTTGAGGACACAGGTGCTCATGAACAGGAGGTTGTCGAACACGCCTCCCTTCAGGTGGATAGGCATTCCGTTGTCAACCTGCAGGAAGAGAGGTATTGTTGTGCGTCACTGTCAGCTTTGTGAGGATGTGATAATGACGCATACATGAAATATAATGTGCGGGCTTTATTCATCAGTTATTAAAAAAAAAAAATCAGCCCCTAAATAAATATCTCGGTCATTGCAACAAATACAATAAATTGTAAACTCATGCAGGAATATATGCAACCACATAAACCCTCTTTTCTTCAAGAAATCTGACTGAAGGAATCATAAAAGAGGAATAAAAACATGAGAAAAAAGAATATTCCCATATTCTTGGTGTGGACTCTGACCTGGTATTTGTTCATGGTGCTGCGGATCTTGTTGTAGCCAGGGTGAGTCTCCGTGGTGGCTCGGCGGACCGAGCTGGAGGTGAAGGTGCGGACAGCAGCCTGGAGGAGAGAAGTGTTGGTTAGATGACATCCATGGCGATTCTTTCCCCAGATTCCTCCTCCATCTATTTTGTTTTACTTTAGTTTTTATTTTTCACATTTTCTTCACACATCTCTCTCAATTTTCTTCTACTGAACTGTATTCCCTATTCTATATCTGTTTATCTCTATTCAGTCTCTCCTGTACTTACAAAATGTTTCATTTGTGTTAGGGGAGACTATTCAAATTCAATCTCACCGTCAATCTTTATCGTATTTATCCCAATTCCCTGATTTGACGTGTTTCTCAGATATTTCCTCATTATAAACTGTTGTGAAGATTAAAATTAAGTAGGCATTAACTAATTCAATCTTTTTCTTTTCTTTTCTTTTTCATATAAAAAGTATCAATTTACACTAAATCCACTACATAATTACTCAAATATTAGTCTCATCCAAAACATAATGACAGACATATTACATAAGGGATTGCAGAAGCACTTGCATATTTGCTTTTAGCAGGAGGTTGTAATGTGACCAATATCACATGTATATTCTTAATGAAAGTTTCCAATCAAATGAATATTCAAACAGTCCATTAAATTTTTTTTGCCTCTCTAAATATTTCCAACAAATTTTCACTATCACTCTACATGGTCACATCTTTCCTCTTCATCTCTATTCTATTTCCATCCTCCCCACCCCCCCACCCCCTTCCAAGAACTTAAAACTAAATCAAAGCATTACAGGGTAGCATCTTATATAAACATCCACAAAAGCTTTAAGCTGACTATGGCAAGAAGTGGATCAGGGATTCCCTAATAGTTTTTATAATCTTTCTCACCTTGTATACATTTGTTTATTTGGTAACAGTGCTGTAAGCTCAAGAATTAATTTTGTGAACAGACAAGACCAATATCGTGTTTCTAATTTCATTGAACAATTAGGACAAAATCCATGTCATCTATACAGATCTCATAATTTTGCATAAATTTGGATTCTTCTGCAGGTTTTTTGTCAGCCAGATCTTCCATATACAATACAGACGTGGCTTAAAGCACTCCCAGAAATCACTCACCACAAAATTCTGATAAAACCAATGATCAAAACCACATTTAAAGGAAGAAGCTCCTTTTAATCTCTTCAATGCACCTAATTACATTAACCCAAGTTATGTAACATCTATTAATACAAGTTAAAAATAAATAAAACAAGTCTTCAACCTTTAAAAAAAACAAAAAAACTAAATGCAGTGAAGAGATTGAAAGATCAAATGTTACAGGCATGTGGCAGACGATATACTGACCTGCTACCTGTCATTTCATCCATTCCTGCAACAATTTCTGTCAGGGGTGTCTTGCATGACAGCTTAAATACCTACATTTTATGCTGAAGGCATTCTTGTTTTGATGTGATTTACTAACATCCTGTTCACCAAAATAAAAATAAAATTACAACTATAAACAACACTTTCTAATAAAATAAAATGAGTCTTGGGCACATTCCCAAACAATGTTCAACATAAGAACTGAAGAAAAGGTTATCAATAAAATTAATATTCTCTAACTTCTTTAAATCATGCAATTCTATTTCTCGTAAAAGCTGTTGGGAAGTCGTTCAATAGTATTCCAGTTCCTCTAAAACCTTAAATAATGCTGGAAAGCAATCTTTGATTAGCACAACAAAAAGGATATCTTACTAAATCTATTTCTCCTTAAATCCCCCCCTTTTATCCTTTTTAATAAACATGCTACATTCTTTCCTTATTGCAAGTTCCAATTATTCTTGCAGAAAAAAAATATATA
>NW_028234406.1:3027828-3032828 GCF_977035675.1 Penaeus japonicus
AAACTGCACAGGTCAAAGGTGAATGACAGTCAAAGATGAAGATTAAGCCTTGATTTCAAATTTCCTTTTTCTTATGCCCTATTCTTTAGAAAGTACTAAATGACAAACTAATCAATCAGAGTAACTCCTACTGTTGAAATTTTTGGAAGGGAAATCTTTAATCAAAATGTTAATTAGATAAATAATAAGATCTAACTTTAGGTTCCTACATCTGGATAATTCTCATCTAAAGTCTCAGTTAGCAAACCTCTTACAAGAACCTGGCTTGTATTTTGAAAAATGATTGACTTTGAATTTGTGTCTAATCTTTTATTGCTAATTAATGGCATGTGTATTTGATATAAATGTTGGGTCTTTTACCTTTACAAGAAAATATTGCTGCAAAGTCCATTTGTCTTTTAGAAAAACGTACAGGGTTAATAATCAGACTTTTGTACTAAAAGTGTTTATTTATTTACACATCTACCCCTATCATTCCTGAAAACAATTATCAACTCTGTGTACATCTTATTAAGAGGAATTAAATACCAAAACTTTATTACCATTAACTCAATCACTATGAATTTGTACAAGTTATCTACTCACACATCAAATATGAGCAACAAAAACAGCTAAATATTACAACTGTTAATCACAATGAAAAAAAAATTACAGTGTCTCAGCAGAAGAGCAACCTTAGAGAAACTGTAAAGCTACCAAATGAAGTCAATTATGAAAAGAGAGAGAGAGAAAAAAATGCCATGATAAAACTTTACATAACACTACTCCTATAAAAATAGTTATCTAATCCATGACTATCACAATAACTAGGCTGCTAACTAACTCCAGGCATAAAAACAGTAACTACAGAAAGGAGAGATTCAGTGACATAAATTTGATACCCCAATATTGCTGCCATGCCTGAAGGAACATGCCATTACTGTCTACTAAACTACTCTTGAGAACATATCACATATTAACCCTAATGGGTACTATTCACATTCATTAACCCGATACCATCAGCCGCCGGCCACAGACGGCGATTATGTAATATGCATAGCGCCGGGTGCCGGCATGTGGTGTCAATCGTATAATTGATTTAGGCCTATGCGTTCGAGAGCCCCAGCATTGCAGCCAAAGATGGAACAGTGCCGACGGGAATGGGTTAATTGGTTTGAACTTTTTTTCTTTGTTTTACTTTGCACTTGAAAAATATGAATACGATCCTGCTCTGCTTCTTTTTGCGTGTGGCAGTGTTGAGCATCGAGCATACCATAGTCTTACAACCCTTCCGATTAATCCATCCACTAACCATATTCAACTTTGGAAAGACTAAGTACCTGTAACAATTTCTACATCAATATAGTTTTTTTTTTACAGATAATTGTGTGAGGTGCTACATACCAATATCCCAATATAATTCAGATACCTGAATAACACTTAATGTTACAAGCAATGGCACACAGTAGCATAAAGCATCAGATATATACCCACTGAAGACCTGCAGTACAAAAATATGGACAGTAAGTGGCACAATAAAATGGCTCCCTACATCCACATTAAACTAATTGCTCAACAATGCCATTATTTCATGTGAACAATCATAGTAGCAGGGTTTTCCAGGAACGATTTCCAGAGGTTGGAGAAGCGGGCCATGGTTGCACCATCAATGACGCGGTGATCTGCTGACCAGCTGATCTGCATTATGTGCGCTTTGGTTACATTCCCTGAGGAATCAAATCTTGGTAGAATCTGTAAGGAAGAAGAAATTGATAAATAAATACAAAATATATATCTACAAAGCCATGACAGGCTTGTCTAACTCTATAAACACACACACACACTCAAACGCTCTCAGTCTCACACACACACACACATGCACACACACACACACACACACACACACACTCACACTCACACTCACACACACTCACACTCACACTCACACTCACACTCACACTCACACTCACACTCACACTCACACACTCACACTCTCTCAGATATACATTAATACATATATACTATACAAACATATACCAAGACACAAATAAATAACAACATAATAATGTCTCTAAAGGTTTTTAACACTAACCTGTATTTTACCAATAGCACCAATGGCAACTTCAGGAGGAAGAATCACAGGCTTTGCATAAGTGCCCCCAATCTGAAATGTACAATAAGATCTTTTTCATATGCATATCCTATAACAGTAAAATATAGAGATAAAAAAAGAGGAAAAAAGGAAAAAATGAAAGGAAAAAGAAAATCAATGTAAATACACTTAAGAAACAACAAACGAAACAAGAAAACAACACTTAAGCACTTACCGTCCCAATGTTGGAGATTGTAAATGTGCCGCCGGTGATGTCCTGCGTCTTAAGGCTCCCCCGTAATCCTAGCTCCTGCAGTCGGTTTATCTCGGCTGCAACCTCCAGAAGGGTGAGTCCTTGCACCCCCTTTACGTTGGGTACGACCAGGCCATCGCTCGTGTCCATGGCCACTCCAATGTTATGGCTGGCCTGTGAGCAGTGGGATTTTTCCATAATAATCCATTGCGACAGACACTAATATTCTTGTTTGCATGATAATAGTGTTAGATTCTATGTAATGCCAGGTATATAGTTTGGGAGATTTGAAATTTAAAACTGAGAGTGAAATTAAAATGGTGAGTGTAAGTGTGCATGTATGTGTGTGTGTGTAGGTTTGTGCTTGGGTAAGTCACAATTTGAGGAAATGAATGAGTAAGTACGAGTGAGTGAATTAGTTAGTGAATAAGTGTATGTGAAATCTGTATGCGTGTTTACATTTGCATACTGGCTGTGTATGTATGTATGTATACTTTTATTTTGAATGTTATCATTCAAACCTGTGAATTATATGCCTAAGTTTGTACATATGTATAAATTCAAAACTCCCAATCATTATTTTGTCCATTATAAAAGCTCACCTTATAAGTAATATTTTCACACTTTTCATCCACAGAGGCATTGAGAACTGGGAAATGGGACAAGGCCATGGAAGCTGCTTTGATAAAGATGGGCATGTACGAAAACCGAACCCCGTGCACTTCAGCCATGGCTTTCAGCTCTTTCCGCAGTCCAACCAGGGCCGTCATGTCGATCTCGTCGCAATACCCAAAGTGAGGTACTTTCTGAAAATAACAAAAACAATGCAAAACTTCAAAAAAAGAAAACCTAATCTCTATTCATAATGAAAGAGACCTTCCTTCTCATCACACAATAAACAGAAGAGATTGAAAGTAATTACATTAATATAAAAGCAAAAGAGAAAAGAGATAAAGACAAAAAGAAACAAGAGAGAAAAGAGAAGAAAAGGGAGAAAGGGGAGAGAAAATAGAATAAAAACAAATAGAGTAACTAAGAAAAGGGAGAGAAAATAGATAAAGAAAAAATAGAGAAATAAAAGAGAGAGCAAGAGAAAAAGTAAAAAGAAATTGAGTAATAAAGAGAGAAAATGAAAATGAATGAGAAATAGATAAAAATAAAGAGAAAGAAGAAAGAGAATGCAATGGAGATAGAATAGCGAAACAGAGAGGAAAGAGAAAAAGAAGAGATAAAACAGAAATAGAATAAGAGCAAGAGAGATGGGCAAATTAGAGAGACAGAGAAATGAGAGAGAGAAAAAGAAGAAGAAGAAGAGAGAGAGAGAGAGAGAATTCTTATTCCATTTCAACACAACTCAATCAATGAACACCCACCATCGCCTGAGTCATGCTCTTCACCATCGCTCTTTGGAAGCCCTTGATTGGAACCTGCTTGTCTTCGCCGAGAATGACTGGCATGGATGGCGGAAGCTTTGGGGGTGCTTTGGGGGCAGCAGTCGGAGGTGGAGATGCTGGCTTGTCTACGGGTTGTGGGAAGTTTGCAAAAAAAGAAAAAGCCATTAGGTAGAATTTTGGTGAGATGTACAGCTCAGGGCGGAAGTTGTGCCATGGATGCCAAATGTACACGGAATCTAAATGAGTTGCCATTTAGAAAGTTCTTTAGGTTACCCTAAAATGTGTATTTTCAGTCATTGCTGTATTACTACATGACTTGTCCAGACTTATGCCATCATGTAGATGTGTGCAGGGCATACACATGGAAACATGAAACTGATTTTATTGGGCACTGTACAATAGCTACCAAAAGTATCTTTAACATGATTTGCAGTGCAATCTGAAACTCTAAACAAATGATAAATCTGACTATCTGCCTACTTGTGCTAAATGAAACTGTTAACTGTTTCAGACTGTACAGTACATTATTTTAAATATATTTTTGGGAGAGGCTGTACACAATTGCTTAAACACACCTTTTTTAGTGCTATTTCTATAAAACATTGACTGGACAGTACTTATATCAATCATAATTGTGTTAAGAGTTGTTGTAATGATGAAGGCATTGTTCAGTCCTCCTTAAATTGTAGGAATATCCAAGTTTGTGTTCACATATATTACAAGTTCTATTTCAATATGTTTACTGGACGAATGGTTAGTTAAAGGCATTTGAAATTCTGTAAAATAAATATGAGACATGTACGAATATAATTATCGTTTTTAATCAGAGCTTCTGTGAAACTTTCTAGGCAAATTCATTTTCTACGCAATACAAAAAATATCATCTGGAAATATTACTTAAAAAGCAGAAGCATGAAGGAGAATCAACAAAACCAAATATGAGGATATGTAATAATCTTAACCCATTCACGCCGGGGCAGTTCCGGCTTTGCGCGGTCGCAATACCGGGGTTCTCGAACGCGTAAGCCTAACGCCTCGAGATTCTCGGGTGCACAAGCCGCAAGCCTCGGTTGCCCGCTCGCTCTACCCGAGCGCGCGGCTTCCCCTCATAGCGCATCCAGGGCGTCTGACGCGAAAACCACAATACGTGCTATCACGTCAACCGGCGTGAATGGGTTAATACTATCACATTATTACCCTGTCTTTAGAGCAGAGCTTCCTCACACACACAGAATAGAGAAAGCTGAAGGATTTACCTGGTGTCGTCACAACAGGTCGGGTT
>NW_028234406.1:3055328-3070328 GCF_977035675.1 Penaeus japonicus
TCCTGAGGTTGTGCCTCCAGATCCCCACGCCAATCTCAAGCCGTCCTCAGATGCGCCCCATCACAACGAGCTCCACCAGCAAGCCCACGCAAAACACCACCACTAACCACGGGATAAAGCCGCCCAGCTACTCGAAACGGCTAGAGTCATCGGGGCCGGCGGTGACGGTGTTTGTGGGCAACATCACGGAGAAAGCCCCAGATGTGATGGTGCGGCACATCCTCAACACGTGTGGCACGGTGTTGAGCTGGAAGAGGGTCCAGGGGGCATCCGGAAAGTTGCAAGGTATGAACTCTCCGGGAGAGGAATGGATGATGTGTACGGTTAATTTGGAGAATGTAGGAGTAGATGCTGAGCATGCAACTCTTCTGTTGTGTAATTCAAATTGTTGATTATGTTATCTTTAGAAAACTAATGTGAAATATTTGGTTTTGCTGAGAATGAACTACATAGATGAGATTTAGCATCAGATACAAGTAATGAAACTTTACTTATTCTCGTATTAGAATTACTACAATTCGTTTCTCCTTTCAGCATTTGGATTTTGTGAATTTGGCAATCCGGATGCAGCTCTGCGGGCAATTCGACTTCTTCACGATTATGAGATAGCAGAAAAGAAGCTGGTTGTCAAGGCAGATGCAAAGACCAAAGAGGTTCTGGAGGAGTACAAAGGTACAGATCTTGCAAGTTTCTAATCAGAGCATACCCACACTTATAAACTTCTGTGTATATTATGTTTGCATATAGATACAGAGACATGAATATAGTGATATGAATGTAGATGTTCCCTCCCTTTTTTGTTTTTTTTACAGTAGATTTAATTCATGTACTCCAAACAAAGGCAACATCTGTAAGTGTTTTCCATGGGAAGCATGTATATATAAAGGTCCAAGCCTTTGTTGTGGCATGGCTCCCAAAATACTTAGTTATGATTTATGGATTTGTAGATGTTTTTACGATAGCTCTGTAACATGTTCACGTATGTAGAGAAGTCATTGATAATGTTTGTGCCATGTTTTAATTTTTTTTTTGCCTGTAGATGAGTATATTAGCGTATGGAGTGGATTCTATAGTTCTTGCATTCATGTTCTCGTGCACAGAGGCTTCATCCTAAATACGTTTTCTTTTGTTTTGGATATTGACTTGTTGCTATCGATGTAATGATTTATATACACTCATATGGTCATTCTTGAGAGGGATCTCCGCATTTATTAACCGGCAAGGAATACGTATAT
This sequence comes from Penaeus japonicus, assembly GCF_977035675.1. Taxonomy (NCBI): domain Eukaryota; kingdom Metazoa; phylum Arthropoda; class Malacostraca; order Decapoda; family Penaeidae; genus Penaeus; species Penaeus japonicus. The sequence goes on from NW_028234406.1 coordinate 3,056,564, forward strand.
AAATATTTTTTAAAGTTTGATGTTTGCACTGTGCCAGTACAGTGGCAAAAAAAGAAAAAAGTGTCACCTATACTTACCGCACCATTTTGTATAGTGGGAAAGGCTTGTGTTGTTTCAGGAAAAATGTTAGGTAAAGTAATGGTTTAAAATGTCCATTTGTTCAATTTTTATGGGCAATAATTTTGTAAGAAATGATGTCCACTGTACATCAAAAACTGCGATGACCATTTCATAACCTTTTATAAGTGAATGTTGAGTAGTAATAACAAATGGTATATTTACAAAGGTAAACTTCCATGCTGTGAAAATGGTTCTTTGAAAGTTTGATGGATTTAGAACGTATATGTAATTTTTTTTATGACTGGGATAAAAAAAATCAGAAACTTTCAGAGAGAATAAATATTTTTACACATTTACTTAACCCTCTCTGATTGGTACACCTCTTTATGCCCCTTGATATATTTGATGCCGTTCTTCCCATCAGTCAAGCCTTTGAAATTTAAAGTTGTATCCAGTGACTTTGTATTACAGTGTTATTATTAGTAATAGTTGAAGAATGCTCATATCAGTCTATAGAAGAAGAAGCACCTTCTGAATGATAATTGTGGACACCTCTTCTTATATACCTCTAGTTAATAATTCTCCACATTCTGCAAGTTTGGCATTTCTCTGGTAGCACTCATGCCTCCACCCTTTGTTTTGTGTTCTCTGTAAATGTGCCATAAACGACAAGTTAATCCTGCGCTTTAGAAGGAGTAGCAAGCAATCTTCCATGTGTGACCTGTTGATCCTCCTCACCCCCCTTTGCCGTTTGAAAGACAAAGCAACCTCTTGGTCGCATGACCTTTTCTTTTCCATTTTGATAATTGTTTCCTCTGCTGTTGTTTTTTCCCGGAACAGAAAAGAGAAAAAAGGCCAAGCAAAACGGCGACTCGTCACCCTTGCAAGATGAGGTGGACGAGGGCGATGACTATCTGGATGAGGACATGAGGGTGGAGGACACGGCCGCCCTCAGCCGCATCAACAGCATTTTGGCTGACCACAAGAAAGACATCATGAATTATGTCCCGCCCCCAAACAAGCACGACATGAGAGAAAAGAGGATGTCAAGGGTCCAAGAGAAGCTTGTTGCGCTCTCCAGTGGGGCCGATATTGCAAATATCCCCACCACAACCGTGAGTATTAGTGTGTCTGCCCAACTTGGGTGTTTGGTTGACTTGAAGGAGATTTGTTGTGTGTTTTTTTAGGTTTTATCCTCTAATAATTTCTTCTATTTAATGTTTTTTTTCAAGAAAGAAGCATGGAAAAGTAGTAACCAAATTTTAATTGTACATCTTTGGATTTTAATCTTCTTTTAAAACATCCTGTGTATCCAACAGATACCTAAAAGTCAGCAACAAATATGTTCAAAGTAATTGTATACTTTTTCCAGTACAATTTTCACATTATAGAGAGTGAGAGAAAGAAAGAAAGAAAAGAGAAGAGACCTTCCATTGTTAACCTCATTTCTCTATTTTTTTTCCCCCATCTGTAGAACTTAGATGACATGGAGGATGTGGAGGAGGGAAAGAAAGAGCTCATCACGCGTGAAATCACCCAATTCCGGGAACAAATGAAGGTATGGTACCCTAGCACTGGTTCCGTTCCTCGTCTAGGAACTTGGGCAGGCAGGAAGCATTGGATGCGTTGCCTCAACCCTGAAATGAAAACGCGCGATGTAGATCAGTGTCATGGATTCGAGTGAGTCGTTTACTTTCACGGGGATGTGGGTTTTTATGTTTCTTATTTTGAAATTGGTATAGCTCTCTCTCTCTCCCGGGTTTCTCCACACACCCAGTGCAAGCATCAATGTGTCTGCTGCCCCAAGTCTAAATCAGAACATTATATAAATTTTCTTTAATCCTCCCTTCTCTTATAACAACTTAATATTATGTGGCATTATCAGCTTTTATGAGGTCAATGTAACCAGTCAAATACTTAATCTTCCTTTGATACAAGGAATATTAATTGGATGCTTACATACCTTATAAATGGTGATCTTGGTTCACATTATATTATATAGATCCAACTAAGTTTCCATATTACATTGATTTAAGATAGCAATTTTTACAGCTTTTGCTGTTGTCAGTTTTTTTGATTAAACATTAAAGAAAAAGCACTCAGTATGTGTTTATACATTATTAGATAAAGATATAAATAGAATGAAGTATTCCCCAGCTCTTGATATAGTGTGTATGACCAAAATGTATGCATTACAATAAAGAAGGAAGATGGAGCAGAATGCAACTCATTGGATTTATGGCTGAAATTGTCTCGTGCAGAAGGAGCTAATTTGAGCCATATTTTTACACCCAGACTTGGCTTTTTTACTTCTCCAGTTGTACCTTTTAGGATAATTCTGAAAGAGACTTCCTTTTTGCTTCCCTCCCCTACATTCTATTGTGAATCTCTACCAGTATAATCTGGCATTCTGTCAGGCCTTTAATTTCTCTTGCTTTTTAATGATTAAAAACAAAAAACAAAAAGACTTTAAGATAGAGAGACAGGAATAATGTTTTTTTTTTCTGTGCATTATCATAATCACTTGTAACTTGTATTTTTAAGATTATTTCGTTGATTATGTGAAATTGATAACCTAGTGTTTTTCGAAAAGAAGACACAAACATAATATGTAATTCTCAAACATAGGCAGTCATAGAGTTCACACGCGGGCAGACGACAACTGTCATGTATGTTTTGTGCCAGCGACGGTGAGTACAGCATCTAATAAAGCACTTTAGTTTGTAACAGAAACAAAAGTTTATTTTGGCTAAGGGCAAGGCAAGGCAGTGCAGATATACTTGCAGTGATTTTAGCATCACGGCAGCCATTCCAGTGAACCCTCTCTCTCCCTCCCGAGGACGAGATTTGACGCGAGTGGTCTTGTCCTGTTGCTGAAAATCAGTGCAGTATTTCTGCTTCCTGTTGACAGCCAACTTTCTCACTCTTGAGATCTTACATCTGGTTTAGAATACCCAAGAGAGTTGGTTCTGAGGAACGTATGGTTGAGGCCTGCCAACCTTGCTTGGGGGGACTCAGCCATATGTTTGGCACCTCCTCCTCTGTGGTATGTTTTTGATTTTTGTTTTTCTTTTTTCTGTTATTATTATTATCATTATTATTATTATCTTTATTATTATTATTAATTATTTTGAAGCGGACGTGTTACCTGTAGTCAGTCATCTACCCGCTTGGTCCAGCAACTTAACCTGCTATCTCCTTGACCAGCTGATGCCACCACACTGACCCATCTCTTGTTTAGCACTTGGTCCATTTTTTCCGTACTTTTTCTCATCACGGTGTATCTGGGGATGGTTGAATATAGACTGGTTGGAAAACTTGCTAGATCTCTAAGAAGGAAAGAAAAAAAAAAGAGAGAGATTGTAGAGACCGACTGCCGTTCTGTGTTTTCGTGCGGTTGAGAAGACAGTGTTTCATCGGCCATCGGTTGTGGGACACTGTTGGATCGACAGCGAGACCGGAAGGAAGTCGACTGTCACTCGCTTTTCTGACGTCTGTATTGCCATAGCCGGTATTACATTTGCTTGATAAGGATTTCATCATAGTGTAATTTGTATCAGTTTCCCCCCTTTACTTTGTTTTCTGATTTTTTATTTTTTTTGTTTGGTTATTATGATTTTTATGTATTTTTCTTATTCACTATCTTTCTCTTTGTCTAATTAAAAGCATAGTTCTTATATGACTGCCGTCTGTTGTCTGTAATGAAAGATATTTTGTCACTAAAATTGAAGTAATTCAATTTTTTATTATTATAATTTAATGACTATCTTAAGCTTTAATCCATAAGATACGCAGAGAAGGAAGTCAGTGTTGGTGATGTTTGAAGCTATTGTGTTGGAGCCTTGTTTATTAAATTATATATATATGATTTTTATATACATAGTTGTGAAGCGTAACATTAGTCTTGAGGATGTAATAGCACTTGGTAACTCAGTGCCACTTGATATATTTAATATTGTTATGTGGATGTTTTATGGGGGGGGCAAAGTTCGAAAGAGAGGTGTGCCTAACAGGTAAGGAATGCCATTCCACACTTATGATGTGAGAGAGACTTTCAGAACTTGAATTACAGTTGCTTGTTGAATAAAATAATGGACGAAGAGAACACTAAATGCTTATAATGTTTTCTTCAGTCAAAAAGCATGTACTACACTTGAGGTAAAGTTTACATACGAGTGCAAGGGGAATGGATGCAAGCTGGTAGGCATAAGGATGGAAGATTACAATATGCATAATTGTAATTGATGCAAGTAAGTTCATGGATTTACTGGCATGTCGGCTCACAGTGAGTGAAGTTGAGGCTGTGGAGGGGAGGACAAGGCTTGGGGGCTCTTTGGTCGTGCGTATGTCGTGTAGGGAACGAAAAAGACTTTATTTGTCATTGGCACATTTTGTTTCCCCTTTTAAATGGAATCTTGAAAGCTGAGGCCAATGTTGAAGGAAGCATTCAGATTTCATCTCAAAAATTCTAGGATTTGTTTTCCTTTTATTTAAAAAAAAATTAAGATTTTTTTTTCTTTTATTTACAATACTTTTCACTGTGTTAGAGAATTTATATAGTCTCATATAATAGGAATGAAATATAATTTTCTATTAAAACTATGGCTTTACTTAAAAAAACAAACAAACCTGTTTTTATTTCTTTCTCAATAATTCTCAAAATTCTTAGAGAATCATATTGACTAGAGAGACAAGCCTTGTTCTTCATCAAAGCAGTTTGAAATTCAAAGAATTACCTCCTAAGAATTAGTTTTTTCTTTTTCTTTTTCTTTGTACTTTTTGCAGTAGAATTGCCAGCATCATACCATAATTGTCATCATCCAAGTGCCATTATTAGTGTGAGTGTTTTGAGGTTTCTGATGCAGGCGAGATGACGTTTTCAGTCAGTCGCATTTCGTCTTGTGTCCCTGCCAGTCTCTGGTCGAAACCCTGTTGCAAATGAAGGTGTTTGAGTATAGGAAGGAAGTTAGCTGTGGGGACAGGATGGCTTCACAAGAAATAATTACAGTGACATTAATTATATCTAAGCTTTGTTAGAAAAAGAAAAAAAGATAATATGCCAGACCTAAAGGAATTTGTAGTCTAGTTGCTACAGATGAATAATGAGCATAGCATATTTTGTGACATAGCCATCTTGACCCTGAGCTGCAAACAGTATAGGGTGAAACTTCCCCGTGGAAACTGTCGAGGAAGTGCATCTGAAGGGGGAGATTGAGGCCAGGATGTAGTGTTGGATCGTCCCCTCATTCTCCCCTCCCATCTCCCCACAACCCTGGACAAGGCTTGCCTTGTCCTACCTGACATCGACCCAGCAGTTGAGCCTTTCGCCCTAAAGCACAAGGCAAGTCCTGTCTGCCAACGGTAGCATCTTGTTCCAATTAGGGAAGGAACGGTTTTTCACTGAAATCATTTGGAATGGAAGTGATCAAACAAATTTTGGATAACTTTGAATTTTGCCCAAATTCATGCCGTGTTCTTTTTGATACAGTTCTTCATACATCTCAATAAATTCCACTGAAGATATAATTTTCACTGAATAGAGTCCCTATCTAATTAAGATTCCATTTGCTTGTACATATTCAGTTTTGGATTGTTTTGTCAATTTTTTGTAGCTAGGATCATTTTTTTGGATGCTTTTAATTCATACAGTTCAGACAGTTGTTTTGGAATGACGTCATATACCAAAACAATAATTTGACAATGTTTAATAAATAAGACAATTCGATTCTTTACCACGAATGTTAAGATCGCAAAAGAGCCCTCAAACCACATGAAAACAGTTCATATTTAATAGAATAAAAGGAATTAAAAAAATAAAAATATATTAACACTTGTTTTGTTTGCTTGTTTTAAATCTTGCCATCTTGCATAATTGTGTTGGATATAAAAGTTGGATTGAAAAGCCAATGATTGAACATGGTACTAGAGAGAAACACTCATTCATTTGCATACAAATGTTTCATTTTTACTTTTGTGTTTAACTTAAGTTCTCAGTTCTAATTAGAAAATAATAGTTCTCAAAAAAAAAAAAAAGAAAAAAAAATAATTGGTCACTCAGAGACTTTTGTTTTTATTTCTCAGTGCATGTTTATAGTTTTTGCTTCATCTTATAGTTTGCATTAACATTAATATGTAGTTATATGTTGATGTTATATATATATATATTATATACAGTATATATCCTTTTAAGGTTGTAGCTCTATGTAACTGAAAGGATATTGCCTCTAGTCTATCTTTTAGTGTAGGGCCAGCTATATCTTGTGGTCACTGTGTGTATGTGTGGGAGTGTACATGGCTGTCTGTGCGTATGTGCGTGTGAAACAGAAAACCAATATCTGAGGGTTTTTTATGCCTGTTGTTTTGTGCTCTTGGATATCCGTTAGATTTTCATGTTCTTTGAATGTGCCCTGATGATGCCAGTTTGGTAATCGATTTCTAACTTGTGCGACGTATTTTTTCAGAAACAGGAGGAAGAAAAGGAGAGAGAGAGGAGGTTGAGAGAGAACGTGATGATGGGAAATGACATGAAACACGGGGATTCACTGACAAAATGACATCCATGCTATACTCGTGATTTTTTTGATACATTGAGCGTGTTAATCTAATTTTCCAGGGCTTTTGATAAATTAATATTTCTCACTGATCAGTGCTTTTCTTTCAGATCAATATACAGAAAATCCATGTCTCATTCTAAAGATTGAAGTGAATTAATTTTGGTCAGTGATCATAATAGATTGTTTTTTATTTTTATTAAGTCTGACAAATGAACTTTTTCTTACGAGCAATCAATAGTTGAAATTGTGAAATCGTCTGTAGTCAAATTGTGCTTGGAAAAATAACTAAATACAGTTCCTGTTCAAATAGTCATATTAAATACCACGATCAAACATGCCGCAGACTAGACTTAAGCCAACATACAAAATATTAGGCTAAAGCGAACAATACAAAATTAAATATCATCGGGAAACAGAAAATGTTAATGATTAAATAGTATAACTTTGCTCTTGCATAGGGTTTTGTTGGGAACATTATGAAATAAAATTGTTTTTCTAAATTAATGTGAACACATAAGCACATCTTTTTTCAACTCCAGTGCATATGTGTTTTGTGAGAAAGAATAGCACATTATTTCATTTGTTTTTATTTCATTTCTTTGTGTTAAAATAATTTTAAAAAAAAAAGAAAAAACAGTATTTGTAGAAAAAAAAATTTTGCAAAAAAAAAATAATTTTTAAATTTTAGACTTTTGTTTTATTATTCACATATTCCTTTTATAGTTTATATATTATATGTTTATATTAAATATTTTAGGTGTATATCCTATTATATATATATATATATTATATACATACAGTAACTGAATACTGTAAGGTATCTTTTTCTGTAGGCCAGCTGATTTGCCTCTAGTCTATCTTTTAGTGTAGGGCCAGCTATATCTTGTGGTCACTGTGTGTATGTGTGTTGTGAGTATGTGCGTTTGAAACAGATGGCCGTGTGAAGAGGCTGATTTTTTTTAGTTTTTTTTATGCCTGTTGTTTTTAGCTTCTTGGAATCCATGCCAGTTTATGTGTGATATGTGGCCCCCCCAGATGAAAGTTTTTGGTAACTTTCGGTGCGACATTTGCAGTATCAGGGAGAGAAAAAGAGAAGAAAAGGAGAGAGAGAGGAGGTTGAGAGAGAAGGACAGGGAGCGGGAGCGAGACCGCGAGCGAGAAAGGGAGCGGGAAAGAGACAGAGAGAGGGAACGTGAGAGGGAGAGGGAGCGAGAGCGGGAGCGAGAGAGGGAGAAGGAGAGGGAGCGAGAACGGGAGAGGGAGAGGAGAGAGCGGGAAGAGAAGCTGAAGAGGAGGTCTCGTTCAGGTTCCCGAGGAGGCAGCCTGCGCAGGTCGCGCTCCCAGTCAGTGGAGAGCCGCAGAGTGAAGAAAGATAAAAGGTATTCCAGATCTAGGTAAGTGTTTTGAAGTGGTAATAACAAAACCATAACCGAGAACAAAAGACACCGGTCGCTTACTTGTAATTGTTTGTTTTAGGCAGTCATCATTCCTATACAGCTTTTTCACGTTTTTTAATTTTCCAATTTTACTCTCTAGTTTGTGGTGTGTTTTTTCTAGAATTTATTATTTACTTATGTATTTATTTATTCATTTTTATTATGCTTTGTCTTCCAGATCACCCTCACCTGTACGAAAGAGTGAGAGGGATTTATTAAGGGAAAAGGAGGAGGAAGCAGAAGACAAGGAACGCAAGGAGCAGGAGAGGAAAGTGCGGAAAAAGGAGATGCAGTATCAGGTACTGAATCTTGTCGTCTTGTTGAAATCTATGTGTGAATATTTTTTCGTCCCATTATCTCACCCTTTTCCTGTCTCCCCTTCTCTCCTCTTCCCTCTTCACCCCCCCCCCTTCTCCCTTTTTCCCTCCTATTGCCTCTTCTCTCTTACCTTCAACTCCCATCATACCTCTTGAGTCTGTCTTCCCTGCAATTCCTATCTTCTTCCCTTCTTTTATCATCTTTCCAACTCTTCTCTCTCTTCTTCCCCATTCCTGCTCTCCTCTTCCCCTCCTCCTCCCCTTTCTCCCCTTCCTCCCCTTCCTTTTTTCTACTTTTTCACCATCTGTCCTTCACTCTTCCCCCCCCACCTCTTTAACCCTTTTTCCTACTCTGCCTTCTTCCTTTTCTTTCTATATTTGATAAGAATGATTAGATTGTGTCATTTGTTAGCTATTCATCTAGATACCTATAGAGCTGAACACTTTTTTCTTTTCTTTCTCCTTTTTCTTTTTCTCTGAGAGAGAGAACTAGCAGAATTAACAGAATGTTTCAAGTGTGTCATTCATTCGTCTTGCAGTTAGATATTTGAATAACCAAACACACCCTATATTTCCCTTCAGGAGAGATTAAAGAACTGGGAAACCCGCGAGCACAAGAAACAGAAGGAGCTCGACCGCGAGAAGGAGAAGGACCGCATGAAGGAGCTGGAGAGAGAGAAGGAGGCAAGGAGGCTCAAAGAGTTCCTCGAAGACTACGACGACGAAAGAGACGATCCCAAATACTACAAGTAAGTTCCATAGGACAGGGATTTTGCCAGTTGTGTATATATATATATATGGTATTGTGTCTGAAGTTTGTCTTTGCTTTGGTGTGTTTTTGTTTACGTCACGTCATAGCTTTTTGTATGGTTGGTCGTATGCTGTTGGTAGATACTGTATGTATACAGGTTAAAGAATAGTTAGCCTTACATGCATTCATAGGTGCTTGCATTATTATAAAAGGTGTGTAAATAGAGTTGGTTTTTGAAATATGCACTGAAAATGAAATGTGAGTATATGCAGTTTTTCATACCTCTTTGCTTCTCAATGTGCAGAGGTCATGCATTCCAAAGAAGACTTATGGAGAGGGAGCAAGAGAAGGAGATGGACACCCGGGACCGCGTCAAGGAGAAGGAGGAGCTGGAGGAGCTGCGAGCCAAGATCCTTGCTGAGGGACATGATAATCCTGATGCTGCATTCCAGAAGGTGCGTGGGGGGAACTGGCAGTTTGGGAGATGCAGGTCTTATGGTTGCTAAAAGGGGAATGAAGTTATTAAGGGGATTCATAGAGTAAATGCTGTATTAGAGAAGACCCCAAGATTTTTAATTTTTTTACCTCATTGGATGAAACAGGCTAATTCTTCTCGTCGTTATTTCTTCTCACCAACCACAGGCTTGTGCGGAGAGAGAGGAACAGTACAGGCCGAAGCTGCTCGTGAAACCGGCAGAGAAAAAGATACCTCCCCCGGCCCCGGCCCCCGTGGAAGCCCAGCCGGCGCTACCCCAGGCCCCAGAGCAGCCGCCCCTGCCGAGTGTCCCCGCAGAGTCGGACTCGGATTCCGATGGCCACATGTCCGACGCCCCGCCTGAGCCCATGCCAGATATGGAGGACAGTCCTTCTCAGGGCGGCGATTATGAAAGTATGACATTACATTTGGTTGTCTTTGTTTTTTTTTTCCATTATTTTTTATTGTTATTCATAATTTATTATTATATATTATTCATTATATATTATATTTTATTACTGTTTCTTTGTAGTTGAATAGGAAAGGCTATAACGTATATTGCTGATTCTTATTTCTCATGATGTATTGTGAAGGGTTGATTTGATAAAGCAGAGCCACAGAACCGACCTGCCACCATGCTTTTGTTTTCCTAAACGAAAACCTTGCATCTTTGCAGATTCGTTCTTGTCGTCATCCGAAAGCACACGCCAGCCACCAAAGAGGAAGAAGTTGGATGTCAAAGACGTTTTTAACCAAGACGACGACGACATTCTGGCCAAAAAGAAGAAGCTGCCGTTACCAGGTTGGTGTAGCACGAAGAGTTTCTGTGTTAGATGATATGATGAATGATCTTTGATATAAAGTAATTTCTGTGAGTTTTATTTTTGCAGATGGTGTATTTTTGCCTCTTTTTTTATTTATTTATTGGCTTTTTTCTATTAATTTATTATTATTATTTTTTTATAAGAAGGCTAAAAAGGGGTTCATTTATGGTTAATTTATTTGTTTGTGTCCATTTGCAGAACGAACACTCACTGCAAAGGAGGATCCCCTGCAGAAACTATTGAGAAATACAATCGAACCAGGTAATGACAATTTTTTTTATTATATTCTTTTGGTTGGACAGCTTGCATTGTTTTTATGTTTTGCAACCGATCTAGAATAGATATTCACTAATGTTAATGAATTTCTCTTGCTAGTGGTATGCAAATAGTGATATAGAAAAGAAAAAAGTTCTCCTCAAATATAGGAATGTAGAAAATTTACATGATGATAATTTGTTATTCATTCTATATTTAACACTAGGCCATACCTCATAAAGATCTCATTTAATCCCAATAATGAGTACTTTTCCCATTACGTTTATACCTAATGTTATTGGCTGTTGCTCATTTAAAGATGAAGATTCAGAAGTTGTGCCCATAGTCAGGATATATGGTACTTCACACCCTAGAATTATATAAGGAGGTGGATAAATATATTCAATCCTATTTTCCACTTCAGGCAAGGACAAGGGTGGCAAAGAGAAAGGAGGTGGTGAAGAGAAACGCAAACATATCAAGAGCATGATTGACAAGATTCCCACGAGTAAAGAGGAACTCTTTGCTTATCCAATTGATTCGTCTCTTGTTGATAATGTAAGTGTGCTTATTACTAGATTTATTTATATTTATGTATATAAATATATATATATATTTTTTTGTAAAGCGAAAGCTTGATTTCTTCCTTTTTTTTTATTTTCCAATTAATGTACTATAATTTTTATTCCAATCCCATGTAAACCACATTTATTATCCTCCATTAAAAGATGATAGCCAACCTTAAATCCCATTCCCTCATGACCAGAAGACCTTTATTAATACGCACCTCTCATTCCACAGGTTCTAATGGAGAAGAGAATTCGTCCCTGGATCAATAAAAAGATCATAGAATATATTGGAGAGCCAGAGCCCACGTTAGTCGACTTTATCTGCTCAAAGGTTCTGGTTGGATCCGAGCCACAGTCCCTTCTTAATGACGTACAGATGGTAAGGAAGGCTCTCGGCGACATTTGTTCATGAAATAGACACTTAGAAAGAAATCTTTGAATGTAAGAGTGAATGAAGAGATTATGTAGATGAGTTGATACATAGATCGATTGGTGGATAACAAAATAATAAGACACGTGATAAGCAAAAAAACTCATGCATGAGTAGATCAATAAGAAACATACATGCATATAGATCAGTACACAAATTGATTCGATAAAAGATCATCCACGGTTCGCTTGCTACATGATCGGGTCATCATACCGTGAGCCCCTCATTTTGATTTATTCTTCTCCCTCTCCCCCCATACAGGTCCTCGACGACGAAGCCGAGGTGTTCGTGGTGAAGATGTGGCGATTACTCATCTACGAGATAGAAGCAAAAAAATTAGGTGCTGTAAAATCTTAATTCCTTTCCCCCCCACCCCCCACCCCCACAAACCCCCCACCCAATCCCATATCTCACCTATGTTAGGAGGGTCAATTTAGCCGTTGTAAGGTTATTTTATGTATCATATTACAGTAAAGAAAAAGTCAATCAGGGTACTGTGTTTTTATTGTACATATTTTGTTATATTAGTGAATGTGATTAAGACACCAAAACTGTTGGCTTCTTCAGGTATCTTGTTTATTTAGGCACAAACGTAATTCAGATTTGGAAAAAAAAAAAAAAAATCTTTTTAAAAACTAAACTATACAGATCGCGTTTACAAATTGTGCATTGACTTGAATTCTGTATTTTTTTTTCATGAGTATATACAACTAAACCTGTTGTCATTGTTATTATTTTTTCCATTTTTTTTTTTTTTTTTAAATATAGTTATGGTTATGATTATGATGATTATCAGCATCATTATTATATTTTTAAATAGGTATTTTTGTGTCATCAGGATAGAGAGAGAGAGAGAAAGGAAGAAACAAATTTGAAAAAAAAGAGAGATTTCATTAATTTAGAGAGATTTCATTAATTTTACTCAACAATGTATCAATGTGCTTTTTCGTATGAAGCAATCACACCTCTCTGATCTTGCAAGACCTTATTTTATACTACTATTTTCCCCTCTTAGACACTCGACAATACTTGATGATAACGATCGTTAACAATAATAAACTCACATGCCAATGATCTTGTTAGGCACACCTATTTCTACCCCAGAGAAGGTCTTTTCGATTGATTCTGCTGGCTCAGAATGCCCGTGTGCGGAAACGGTACCTGCTTTTCTTTCGTCATTCTATTTATTCCTCTTACCTTTTTTTTTTTTTGTCCACTCTTATTATTATTTTTTACGACCATAGGTTAGTGAATAGTGCGCGTGTGAGGTGTGACGTATGTGAAATGGCAGTGCCAACGTTTTGGAAAAATCATAGTGGGAGTTGAAAAGTTTCTTTCTTTTAAAGATTAAAAAAAATTATTTTCCCTTACGTGATTATCATCATTATTATTTTTTATATATGACCTTAGAAAGGAGAATTTTTGTAGTCACTACATTTGTATACAAGTAAGGCGTAGATGGAAATTTACATCCCGATGGTAATAATGTTATTATAGATAGAGAGAAAAAAAAAATGTAGTCCATTTGGTTACTTTTATAAAAGTTTTGAGTAATTCTGAATTATTTTTTCATAAAGAGAAGACTTTGGAGAATGTAGATGTGCTTGATACTGTTAACCTTTTTTATGTTAAAAAACTCCCATCCCTTTCAACTTTCTTTTATACAAATTCCAGATCTTGTTGAAGAAAAATCATCTTAAAACTCAGTGAAGAGAGAGTATGGGTATCTCTTTAGACATAAATTCATGGTGCAAACTCTCGTAATGGATACAGATCTCCCCTCTGAGGTTTACAGAATGGTGTGTGGATCTGTCCTGTGATTGTAAATAAAGTCAGGTTTACATATCTCGGCTTTTTATTTGGTCGTTCCTTCAATGAAGCTGCAGCTTGTTGGTTGTGTAATTCAGGAGGACGAAAGGGGGACCACGTTGTAATGCCCTTACTATTGAGTTTTTTTTATTGTGTGGATATTTTGGATTCACAATCAAGATCCTTTAGTTGTAATATAGTTTGTTTTTTTTTTGTTGGAAAATTCCAATACAGTTTTTTTGTATTCAAGGTTAATTTTGCATTTGTCCAAGTAATAAATCCATG
>NW_028234406.1:3082828-3085328 GCF_977035675.1 Penaeus japonicus
ATAAGGGAATAAGTGAATAAATGAATAAGTGAATAAGTGAATAAATGAATAAGGGAATAAGTGAATAAGTGAATAAGGAAATAAGGGAATAAGGGAATAAGGGAATAAGTGAATAAGTGAATAAGGGAATAAGTGAATAAGGGAATAAGTGAATAAATGAATAAGTGAATAAGTGAATAAATGAATAAGGGAATAAGTGAATAAGTGAATAAGGAAATAAGGGAATAAGTGAATAAGGGAATAAGTGAATAAGGGAATAAGTGAATAAGGGAATAAGTGAATAAGGGAATAAGTGAATAAGGGAATAAGTGAATAAGTGAATAAGGGAATAAGTGAATAAGAGAATAAGTGAATAAGTGAATAAGGGAATAAGGAAATAAGTGAATAAGTGAATAAGGGAATAAGGAAATAAGTGAATAAGGGAATAAGTGAATAAATGAATAAGTGAATAAGGGAATAAGCGAATAAGTGAATAAGGGAATAAGTGAATAAGGGAATAAGTGAATAAGGGAATAAGTGAATAAATGAATAAGGGAATAAGTGAATAAGGGAATAAATGATTAAGGAAATAAGTGAATAAGGGAATAAGTGAATAAGGGAATAAGTGAATAAGTGAATAAGGGAATAAGTGAATAACGGAATAAGTGAATAAGTGAATAAGGAAATAAGTGAATAAGTGAATAAGGGAATAAGTGAATAAGGGAATAAGTGAATAAGTGAATAAGGGAATAAGTGAATAAGGGAATAAGTGAATAAGTGAATAAGGGAATAAGGGAATAAGTGAATAAGTGAATAAGGGAATAAGGGAATAAGTGAATAAGGGAATAAGTGAATAAGTGAATAAATGAATAAGGGAATAAGTGAATAACGGAATAAGTGAATAAGTGAATAAGGGAATAAGGAAATAATTGAATCCTCAATCACTCTTTCACTTCTTTTCAACCTATGCATTATCGCCTGCAACAACTTGCACAATGCAGCTCATCAGCACAATACGTTCAAACACATTTTTCCAAGAATTTGTTATCTTCTCAATCACGGCTCTTCTCATGAGCAACTGTCTCCTTCATCACGATTTCAACAAACGCTGCAAATTGCATCCCTCACTCTCTACGCCTACACCAAAAGAAAAAGATTTATACCGAATGTTGCCAGCTTCCTATGTGCATTCCTTCTGTTGGATTCCATTCCCTAATGTTTATTTTTCTACTTTATAAAGTAATGTTATTATCATCAACACAATATGTCGTTATATCAATTCAATTATCTAAAGCTTCTCTGTATTGATTGGCGTATTATGATGATGATATTGATGATAATGATAACAGCAATGATAATGATAATGACAAGAATAATGGTAATGATGATAATGATCATATTAATAATGATCATATTATTATCATTAACATACATTGCAAACCAGGATCTTCTGCAAACCAACACCTGATTCTAGTAACTCTAGTAGCTTTTCTAGAGTCTTGTGTACATATCCTTCACATAAAATTTTGGGGTATAATTATGAATGATGATAAATGTCTGTCAGTTTTATTCTACTCTAGACACACGTGGCAGATTTTAGAATTTTAAGATGCAGATGAGTATAGTTCATGGCATGGAAGTATATTGCAGTTTATAACAAAGTATGTCGTTGTTTAGTTTAGATAAAGGGAGTCAAAGATATGCTTCTATGAGCGTTGAATTAGAATGTTCTGGGACATTTTTTAGAAATGTAAATCGTTTGGCTACAATGTATATGCATTCATCATTATCACTATTATTATTCAACATTTTGTAGTTATATATTTGTAACAGTAGCAATATTACTATCATTATTATTATCATTATTGTTAGCATTATCATTATTCATTGTAATAACAATACCGATAGTGGTAATAATAAAGAAAGAAATAACTTAGTAAATATATACATAAAACACGATCTCCTCTGCACTGAAATATATGCCTTATGCCAATGCTTCTCAAGCTTACAAGATAGAATACAATATTACATTTATTTCACTGTAAAATTTAGACACTAAGTACCACTCCAAATATCAATAACAGTAATAACAATGAAGATAATCGTGGTGAGAAAGTTATGATAATGATGATAATTATAACAGCAATGATAATGACAACAGTAATGATAATAATAACAACAATGATAATGATAAGAACAATGATAATGATGATAATAATCATATCAATAACAACCACAGTAACAGTAAATATCATAATGATAACAATATTATCACCGCTAGCAACATCAACAAAAACAGCAGTATCATATACAACAACAACCATAATACCGATAGTGGAAATAATAACGAAATAGATAAATGAATAGATAAACACATTAATAAATAGACGAAGAAAATATAAGCTGATAAACATCTTAGTCACGTACCCCCTAAAACACATCTTTCAGTCGCACACATCTTTACACAATCACAAACCCTAATTTAGGATCCACTGCCCTTTAATATTACAAGGAGAAAATA
>NW_028234406.1:3095328-3100328 GCF_977035675.1 Penaeus japonicus
CATTATTTGTAGGAGAAAGAAACGTATGAAAAAGATATGTCTAAAGAAAATACAACAAATTATAAGAGATAAAAATACTAAGAATAGACCATACAGAAAGTCATAATCAAACAAACAAACAAACAAACAAAAACAAAGCAACAACAACAACTACAACGTCAATATATTTACACAAACACAAGAGAAAAAAGAAAATCAAAACGAAAAGGAAACACCAATTAAAAAAAGAAGAAAAAGAAAAAACAACATACAAGCAAACACAAATAAAGATTACACTATCAAAATAAACAGAAAATACAACACTCTCAATACATCAACACCTCATTTATTCTCCGGCTCTCAACGGTAAGGTTATATACCATGGATCGAGATAAGAAAAATCATAAAGATTACATAATCCCACCTTTTTTTCACCTTTTTTCCCACGCGGAAGAATGACCTATTTGAGGCCGTATCAAAAGCCTCTACCTAGTGCATGCAAAAATCGTCCTTAGGAACATGTACTCGAAGGGTCAATTTGAGTCCCGCCGTGGGTGTTTATATCGACCCAGGGCCGGTGTCGTAAAAATGGAGGACGTGTTAGTAGCGATACCTGTGGAAAGAAGGGGGAGGGGGGAAATAAAGGTTATATATATATAAATATATCTAAAAACATATATATCACTCTAGATATACTTAATCAAAATGGATACTACATTAGGAATATATATTTAATTCTAACATTCTCTCGTTTACAAACCGTTTTTTTTTTTTTTTTTTTTTTTTTTTTTTTGGGGGGGGGGGGGGGGGGTTAGGTAACGTAAGGAGTGAATCATATCTGAGGTTAGCGCCATGAAAGGACGTATCTTATCGAAATGGATAAAAAAATGTCATTTGGGAATTTAGGGGTTTTGTGGTCCTGTTTTCTTATGATTTATTGCGTGTTATTATTAAGTGGGTATTAACATTTTCCTTATTTATAGACATATCTTTTCAAACACCCACGAACCCACCTTAGACACACAAACACACACACACACAGCCATATATATATATATATATATATATATATATATATATATATATATATATATATATATATATATATATATATATCACACACACAAAACACACACACACACACAAATATATATATATATATACATATATATATATATATATATATATATATATATATATATATATACATATACATACATATATATACATATATATATATATATATATATATATATATATATATATATATATATATATATATATATATATACATATATTATATATGTATACACACATATATATATATATATATATATATATATATATATATATATATATATATTGTTTTTTTTATATTTATATATATATATATATATATATATATATATATATATATATATATATATATATATATATATATATGTATGCGCATATATGTATCCATACATACATACAAACACACACACACACACACACACACACACATACATATATATATATATATATATATATATATATATATATATATATATATATATATATTTATGTATATATATGAATACATACATACATATATATATATATATATATATATATATATATATATATATATATATATATATATGTTATTATTATCAAGATATCTACGATCTTTAATACTAACACCACTAATTATTATTGCTGTTATTTCTTTTATTATAATGATCATCATAATTGCTATTATAATAATGATAGTCATCACCATCATCATCATCATCATAATCATAACTTTGATTGCATCTATCGCTATTTTGCAATCATTCCTATCTATCTTACTAAAACAGAATTATCAACATGCAACAAAATTGGATACAGCAACAACAACAAGAAAATAAGCATTGACCAATTAACTCCAATTTCATCACTAACGAACTAACTAAAACTTAACTACACCAAACTACGCATTCTACTAACAGCTGGTAACAATATCTCAAATTTTTATTAATATCACTGCCATACCTATATAATTATCTTTGTTTATTAATTCACTTTTCCTATTGACGGGATTTTCTTTCATGTAAGAGACGTAACTTGATGTCCTCAGTACATTTTTATTAGGTCTTCTTATCAATTTAATGAACTCAAATATTTTTTTTCGGTAATTTTTTTTTTTTTTTGTAATCTTCGGATTATTCATTTATCAGTAAGGCTATACTAATTAGTGTAGAAATTTAACTTGAACCTAACTTCATATCAGCTACAGTATAGATTCAAGATAATTTTCGTAATATAGCTTATCTTCACTATAACTTGAACTTCATTTTAGCTTCAGTTTAGCGGAAATCCAGCATATATAGCCATGCTATAATTTTAATATAACTTCTAAGAAACTACCCTGAAGAGGTTGAATAGTAATTTTATAATTATTTCAGAGGATTTTCACTATACTTTTAGCATACCTTAAGTGTACCAACAACATAGCTTCTTAACCAGTCTCTATAGTAAGTATAATTTTACAAAAAAAAACAAACTTTAATAGAACTTTAGTATGCATTCACGATACAGTACAAGTATTCGATCTAACTCAGTATATCTACACTGTAAATCTAATAGTTTCAGTACAACTTCAGCGTTAACATAGCAGTTCATGAATCTAACATAGACCCAGTGTAGCTTCAGTCTTAATTCAGCATAATTTCAGTATAGCTTTTGGGTTATATATTATATTACATATTATATATTACATTATTATTATATATTATATTATATTATATTATATTATTATATTACATATTATATATTACATTATCATTATATTATATATTACAGATCCAGTTAATTAAGGCTTCAGCATAAAAGAAACCGTAATTCAGCATAGATTCAGTACGCACGGCATCAGGAATACTTCAGAGCGAGGAGAGAGGCATTTCGGAAGATAAAGTGATTCAATATCCTTCGCTTTACAGGATTCTCTTGTGAAGGAATTCGAAGGAAATGCGAAAGTAGGATGTGATCTTGCCTCTGTTTTTTTTTTTTTTTTTTCTTTTAATCTTATGTCTTATACATTTTGTTGTTAGTATTAATATCATCATTAGCATCATTTCCAGCATCAGATTAATGATTATCATTCTTATTATCACATTTATCATAACTATTATCATTATCATCACATCTATCATCATCAATACTATCACATATATCATCATCATCATCATTATCTTTACCACTATCATCATCATCATTATCATCATCATCATTATTATTATCATTATCATTACCACTATCTTCATCATCATTATTATCATTTCCATCACGTATCTGTTTATCGACCCAAGGTAAACAATGATAAAAAAAAAAATAACTGGATAAGGAAGCAAATGTTCAATCAATTTACTGCTCACGTCTCCCTCCCCTACCTGGTGGGGGGAGGGGGAGGGGTAGGGGGAGGGGGTAGGGGGCCTCAGACTAGGGTAAGAGCCAATTTCAGCTTCAAATTGTCAATGAAGAGACATTTTCCTTGTTCACTACGAAGACTGGAGAGAATTCTTGGGTTTATGGCCGTATGCGCGAAGACACGGTCATGCACACACGTATGCACGCACGCACGCGAGTACGCATGCTCGGCATTGGTCGCACGCACGCTCACGCACACGCACACACACACGTACACGCACACGCACACACACACACACGCACAGTCGCACACACACGCAGACACACACACACATATAAATATATATATATGTATATATATAAATGTATGCATACATATCTAGCCTACACACACACCTATAAGTGTGTGTGTGTGAGTGTGTGTCAGTAATATATCTAAAACATTCTGTCACCCTGACCATCATCCAGCCCCTCAACACCTCCACAGACCTTAATACGGCCATCATGGTGAATTCCCGAAGAACAATTTTGAAAATATTCGACAATTCGCTGTAAAAAATCACAAGAGCGAGAGGATATCAGCTTGCGTGTTATCCTTATCCTTATTGCGTGTTATCTACCTCATTCCCGAGTGCCTTATCACCACGCCTTGGTACCCTCACATATCCTCCTCATGACTGTGTTTCGCCATCAGCCATCAACGTTGAGGATACCTGACTTAACACCATCATATGGGCGTCTTAGTGAAACACTCTTATCATACAGTAAATGGAAGCAACTTATGATAAAGGATATGTTTTGTAAAAGGGGGAAGGGGGGGGGAGCAGGTACCAGCTATCATGTGGATGTCATTTATAATACCATGTGGATGTCATGGAATGCATCAAGATTGGCGCAGAGATACAAATTAAAAAAAAGAAAGAAAAAAAGGAAAAATGCAAGGGAGTGTATTTTTAACTTCGAAGCGCAGTATCTCAAAACTACAGCTTTGTCTACATTTTTAAAAAAATTCTCGATAACTACTCGTGCGATTCTAATGGGGTTTGGATCATTTGAAAGCTGAATAAATTTGCGATTTTTTGTATTGAAGCTTTTTTCATTTCAAATGATAGAAGTCCATATATTATATTTTATCTCCGTTAGAATGGCCATTCAAAAAAGAAAAGAAAATCTTCCCATTAAACTAAGAAAATATTCCAAAAATCGTTAGTTGAAAATTTAGATATTGCTATGGAGTATTTATGGTATCATTTGCAACAAGTTCGGTCACCGGATAAATAAGGAATAATCTTTTTTGAGATATCTTACCTTTTTTTCATTTTTTTTTCATTGTTTATCGACCTAATGACATGAAACTTAGTGGTGAACATCGCATTATATGTATATACATAACATATTAAAAAATCCACGAACTTTCGATCATAATTGCCGAAGTTCTATCTCGGGTACGACGGCCACCTTAAACAAAAGCGTAGGACATATCCGGGAGAAATGACTGTTATCACAATCTTATCTCTCCTGGCAAATATAAAACTTTATAGCCCCAGATTAATGGCGGGGTTTGTTGTTCCGTTGTTCACACCACGTCGCGCCAGTTCGAAGTTGTACGTTGTGATCCAGTGGTGTTT
>NW_028234406.1:3105328-3107828 GCF_977035675.1 Penaeus japonicus
TATCACAGCAAGCTAGAGAGACGCCGAGGTCACCAAGGTCATCATGGGTCACGGAAGCGGTTATGGCTACGGCCAGGGAAAAGGCGGAGGTCAAGGGTCAACGGCTGAGTTCCTGATGAAACTTATCATGCTGTTTAACCTTTTCTTTATCGTAAGTATGGGTTCTTGTGCAAAATGGAATTTTCTTATTGTTTGTTGTTTATTGAGACAGACATAGAGAGACGGAGTGAGGCAGACATAGAGAGACGGAGAGAGAAGAGAGAGAGAGAGAGAGAGAGAGATAGAGAGAGAGGGAGAGAGAGGGAGAGAGAGGGAGAGAGAGGGAGAGAGAGGGAGAGAGAGAGAGAGAGAGAGAGAGAGAGAGAGAGAGAGAGAGAGAGAGAGAGAGAGAGAGAGAGAGAGAGAGAGAGAGAGAAGAGGGAGAAAGAGAGAGAAGAGAGAAGGGAGAGAGGAGAAAGAGAGACAGAGGAGAGAGGAGAGAGAGAGAGAGAGAGAGAGAGAGAGAGAGAGAGAGAGAGAGAGAGAGGAAGAGAGAGGAAGAGAGAGAGAAAGAGAGAGAGAGACGAAGAGAAAGAAAGAGAGAGAGAGAGAGAGAGAGGAGAGAGAGAAGAGAGAGAGAGAGAAAGAGAGAGAGAATGTCAGGAAAAAAAATACATTATCAGCCAATATGTTTTTCTCTCCTCTCCGCCCTGCTCTGCTTTACCCAAGAGGACCTAGAGCATCTAACCTTAAGACTATTTCTATTATATAAATAATATATTTATTTAAGACTACTTCTATTATATAGATAATATATTTATTTAAGACTACTTCTATTATATGAATATTATTATATCATATTATATTATATTCTGCTTCTACTATTATATAAAAATAGTCTACAAAATGATAACATTATGGCGAAAGTTGCATAAAAAAACTAGTGTGAATAAATGCAGCGTGACGTATAGTATAGTGTGTGTGTTGCAGGATTAAGTAATAAATAATGACATAGGCACGTAGGAGAAATTTGAAGGCCCTTTCATAAGAAAACAAAGAAACAAAAACAAAAGTAGTAGAGACAGCAGTAGCAGCAGGAGTAATATATATTGTTAGGATCGGAAAACAAACAAATAGTTTTTTTTTTTTTTTTTTTTCTTTTAATGATGGGACAAAGAGTTTTAAAATAGCCACCATACACGTCAAATGTTATTTAATAGATGGAATTTCCTCGTCACCCGGATGAGTATCCATAGCAAATCTTATTATTAATTTAGGACATGTTGGATTCAATTGCAATTATCACCAAACTTGCAAGTGCATCTTCACCTCAAAAGAAAAGAAAAGAAAAACGTAGGCATATAGGTTACTCAATGAATTATGATTAATTAAGAACAAAAAAAATATTCGACTGATAGACTCGAGTACTTTATTATTATTATTATCATTATTGTTATTATTATTATTATTATCATTATTATTATTATTGTTATTATTATTATTATTATTATTATTATTATCATCTTCATTATTATATATATATATATATATATATATATATATATATGTATATATAGATATATATACATACATATGTATATATTTATATATATATATATATATATATACAAAATTTTCTTTTCTTTCTTTTTCTTTTTTCATGTTCTTTTGTATTAAGTGAAACAATAATGGAGATGATAATGATAAAGATGGTCCGAAAATAAACTCCAACTCATCTATGTCTGAAATATCGTTAAGAAGAACTGAACTGAGACATCTCTTGAAAACAGAATAGATATGTTCCAATATTAATCAAGATTATTGATCAATATTTTTCATGATCCTGTTGATGTTTGTCTGGTCCGCCTCTGCTCTCTCTCTCTCTCTCTCTCTCCCTCCCTCATTTTCTCTCTCTCTCTCTCTCTCCCTCATTATCTCTCTCTCTCTCTCATTCCTTCTCTCTCTCCCTCACTCTCTCTCCCTCATTATCTCTCTCTCTCTCCCTCATTCTCTCTCACCCTCTCTCTTTCTCTCTCTCTCTCTCCCTCATTATCTATCTCTCTCCCTCATTCTCTCTCTACTCTCTCTCTCTCCCTCATTCTCTTTCTCTCTCCCTCATTCTCTCTCTCTCTCCTTCTCACTCAATCACTCTCCCTCTCTCACTCTCACTCACCCACTCCCTCGTTCTGCTCTCCTTCGGAAATGTTCAATACAAGAGGTCCGTTTCTCCGCGGATCATATAGAACCGTATTCTTGCACTTGAACACATTCGTCAGGCTTACGAACACACTTGAACGCATTCGAAGACACAATTTCCTTGGACGAATAAAAACACCGACATAAAAAATACCCGTCATGTCGTTATTCTACAAGAAAAAAAAAAAAATATATATATATACTTGCGACCTCTGAGTGGTTTCTCTCTTTTGAGATATATTGAGTGTTTTTTTTTCCTCCTCCTTCTTCTGTCTCCTCTTCCTTTTCTCCATCTTGGTTTCCCCCTTTCGTTTTCCCCTCCTTC
>NW_028234406.1:3130516-3135516 GCF_977035675.1 Penaeus japonicus
ACAGAGAGAGTGAGTGAGAGGGATGTAGATGGCGAGGTAGAGAGATAGGGAGAGAGAGAGGGAGAAGAGAGGGAGAGAGAGAGAGAGAGAGAGAGAGAGGGGGGGAGAGAGAGAGAGAGAGAGGAGAGAGAGGGGAGAGAGAGGGGAGAGAGAGAGGAAAGAGAGAGAGAGGGGGGAGGAGAGAGAGTAGAGAGAGAGAGAGGAGAGAGAGGGAAGAGAGAGAGAGAGAGAGAGAGAGAGAGAGAGAGAGAGAGAGAGAGGGGAGAGGGGGGAAAGAGAGAAGGGGAGAGAGGGGGAGAGAGAGAGAGAGAGAGAGAGAGCGAAAAGAGAGAGGAGAGGGAGGAGGAGAGAGAGAGAGACGAAGAGAGGAGAGAGGAGACGTGAGAGAGGAGAAAGAGGGGAGAGAGGGGAGGAGGGAGGGAGGGAGGGAAGAGGGAGGGGAGAGCGAAGAGAGGAGAGAGAGGAGAGAGAGGAAGAGAGAGAGAGAGGGAGAGGGGAAAAGAGAGAAGAGAGGAGAGAGAAAGAGGAGAGAGGGAGGGAGGAGAGAAGAGAGAGGAAGAGAGAGAGAGAGACAGAGAGAGGAGAGAGAGAAGAGAGAGGAGAGAAGAGAGAGGAAGAGGAAAAGAGGGAGAAGAAAAGAAAGAGAGAGAGAGAGGGTAGAGAGAAAGGGTAGAGAGAGAGGGGAGAGAGAGAGAGGGGAGAGATAGAGGAGAGAGAGAGAGAGAGGAGAGAGGGAGAGAGAGAGAGGGGAGAGGAGAGAGAGATGAGGGAGAGAGAGGGGTGAAAAGGGAGAGAGAGGAGAGAAGAGAGAGAGAGAGGGGGAAGATGGGGAGATAGAGGAAGGACGGAAGAGGAGAGAAAAGATTGAGAGAGAGAGAAAGAAAGAAAGAGAGAAAGAGAGAAAGAGAGAGAGAAAGAGAGAGAGAGAAATGGTAGAGAGAGAGGGGAGAGAGAGAGGGGTGAGAGAGAGAAGGAAAGAAAGAGAGAGAAAGAAAGAAAGAGAGCATACAAAACAAAGAAAAAAAGAACGAGAAAGAGAAAGAGAGGCAGAGAAAGAGAGAGAGAGAGAGAGAGAGAGAGAGAGAGAGAGAGAGAGAGAGAGAGAGAGAGAGAGAGAGAGAGAGAGAGAGAGAAAGAGAGAGAGAGAGAAAGAGAGAGAGAGAAAGAGAAAGAAATAAAGATAGAGAGCATACAAAACAAAGAAAAAGAGAACGAGAAAGAGAAAGAGAGGGAGAGAAAGAGAGAGAAAAAGAAAGATAGGGACAGAAAGAGAAAGAGAGAGAAAGAAAGAAAGAAATAGAGAGCGAGAGCGAGAAAAGGCACTTCACATTCTCCCTCATTCAGACTACTCGCGTAATATCCGTCCACCTGACAACATCAATTCGACGCAATTAACCATCATTGGCAACCGTCGACGGGCTCTTTCCCTTCCCCCTTTTAACTCCTTCCCTTCGCCTTTCCCTTTTCAATTGTCTTCCTTGCTATTTACTCTTTTTTGTCCATTCTTTCGTGTCCTTCTGCCGCTTTTCACCCTCTTATTCCAAGCCCTTGCAAGCTGGTTTGCATTGCAGGAGGTTCCCCCTCGTCGCTGTCTTGTCTGCAATATTAAAACGATTATTAAAACCGACAGCGTTATCACCCTTTACTGTTGGTGTCATAATGCCTATTGCACCATTGCAGATTGGGTTGATGTTGACTGTTGATGCAGCAATATTGTTTATTGTATTTGGTAAGATAAACACACGCATAAACAAACAAACAGAACACACACACATGCACACACACACTCACACACACACACACACACGCACACACACACACACACACACAAACAAACAGAACACACACACATGCACACACACACACACACCCACAAACAAGCTCACACACACGCCCTCCCCCCCCCCCCCCCCCACACACAAACAAACAAACAGACTAACACACATCCATACAAAAAACAACAACAAAAAAACAACGCAAACACTAAGCGCTTTCAATACAGATATATATCAACACAAATAAAAAAAAACATATATTTTGATAAATGAATATATATATATATATATATATATATATATATATATATATATATATATTTTTTTTTTTTTTTTTTTTTTTTTTTTTTTTTTTTTTTTTTTTTTTTTTTTGTTTTTTTTTTTTTTTTTTTTCTATCATTATCTTTTTTTTCTCTCCCCAGATCTTCTGCATTGGATTCACCTGTTACTTCATACAGGGCAAAAGGGCGTTCCAAGAATACAGGAAGAGTCAAGATTTTCTGAATCGCTGAGATGTGACGAAAAAAACAACAACAAAAAAACATTTACGTGTCGGTCGACCTGATGCCCTTCCTACCGTCAACCTCAGTTCATTTTTTTTTTTTTTTTAATATTTTTTTCACTTTTGTTAGATATCATGTGAACTGATTGTTAGATTTTTTATATATATATATATTTTTTTATTTTTTTAGATTTTAAGACGATTTTTTTTTTTTTTTTACTAAATAAAGAAAGGAAACTTTATCTACATATAACAAGGAAATGACAAAGGCAAATTAATTAATGAAATATGAATGGTATGAATCATTAACGTCAGTGTAAAGTTGATCTTCATTATGTATAAAAATAACAGTAATTAAGGAAACAGGAACTCTATTGTGTTGTTGAAATTGCACGTATTTTGATGTTTTTTTGTAATTACTGATCATTTTTAGGACCATTGCTGTTATAGCTGTATTTTTATTATTATTATTATTATTATTATTATCATTATAATCATTATCATTATTATTTTCAATATTATTATCCTTATCATTATTGCTGTTATCATTATGATAATACTACTACTAATAATAATTATTATTATTATCACTATTATTATCATTATTATTGTTATTATTATCATTGTTATTATTATTATTATTATCATTATTATTATTATTAGCATTAGCATTATAATTCTAATCATTATCGTTATTGTTATCGTTAATTTTGCAAAGATATGATAATGAATAAGAGAGAGAGAGAGAGAGAGAGAGAGAGAGAGAGAGAGAGAGAGAGAGAGAGAGAGAGAGAGAGAGAGAGAGAGAGAGAGAAAGAGAGAGAGAAAGAGAGAGAGAGAGAAAGAGAGAGAGAGAAAGAGAGAGAGAGAAAGAGAGATAGAGAAAGAAAGAAAGAAAAAGAAAAAGAGAGACAGACAGAGCGAGAAAGAGAAAGAAAGAGAGTGGAGGGGGGAGGAAGGGAGGGAGGCAGGGAGGAGATGGGGGCGCGAGAGCTGTCACTCCCATCTAGTTCTCTCCCACGATTAATCATTTCCTTCTAAGATCCTCAATTCCGCTCGTGATCCCCCTCGGATTTGCAGAAGATGCTCGCCATTATTTGCATATAAACAAATTCCAACGCAGGGACCCAATCAACAAAGCATACGAGCAAGAAAGATAAGAAGCAAAAAGAAAGTAATAAGAAGAAAAGCATGAAAACGGAAGTATGTCTTTTGTTAGGTTAAGATAGCTATAGACTTAGATTTAGAAATGGAAATGGTGAAACTGTGAGCTATTTAGATTCCTTTAGAAATCCTGTTTTCCTTTTTTTCATGATTCATTTATTTCTCTTTGATAAGGAATACTATTCTACAGGGTGGGGCAGAACCGATTGAGCAGTTTAGAGGAGTCATTGCTCGGGGGGGAGGGGAGGGGAGGGGAGGGGAGGGGGGTGCGGGTGGTTTTGTTCCGCTCCTCAGACGTCCCCATTTCACTAAGAACTAAGAAGAGATACACATGGCCGACGCAGGTCCATCAGAACACCAGAAAAGGTCGAGAGGGTGAGAGCAGCAATCATCCATTCGCCAAGACGTTCTGCACGAAGGCATGCCGTTGCTTTGGGAATCTCCTCACGCAGTTTGAGGAGGATTCTGCATAAGGATTTGAATTTCCATCCCTACAAAATGACGATGGCTCAAGAATTGAACGAAGCAGACTTTGCCAACCGCCAAAATCTGTGTGAGAACATGCTTGAACAGAATGCTCCCGTGGCAGCGTTCTTCAGTAGTGATGAGGCATATTTTCTTTCTTTGGGGACATCTGAAAGAAAGGGTGTTCAAAAGTCGCCCTCACACCCTACTACAGCTAAGGGAGCGGATTATTGAAGAGGTTAATGCCATACCCCGCAGTATGTGTGAACGTGCTGTAGGAAACTTCAGAGAACGACTCCAACAGTGTGTTGCAGCTAACGGCCGCCATCTTGCTGACATTATTTTCAGAACATAAGGATTCTAAATGGTATGTTACGCTAACCTCGAGAATAATAAACTTTCTTCTCTATGTACCTCCATTAGTTTTTTATATCTCCTCAAAACTGCTCAGTCGGTTCTGCCCCACTCTGTATATTAATGGTCTTCTGTCGATATTTTTTCTTTGTTATGAAGTAAGATTTTTTTTTTATTATTCTTAACGTGGAAGATTTCATCTTTAATTCCTTGAAGTAAGATTTTTTTTTTCTTTTTTTCTTTTTTTTATACCACTACTCTTGACCTGGAAGATTTTACGGTCAATTCCTTGAAGTTGAAAGTACAAAGTTTTTGATTCTTCTCATCTCGTAATTATTTCCCAACTTCGGAGAGGGGGCGATGGGGCGTAAGGGGGCAAGGGGACGAGGGGGCAAGAGGGGGAGGGGGCGAGGGGGCAAGGGGGCGAGGGGACGAGGGGACGAGGGGGCGTAGGGGGGCAAGGGGGCGAAAGGAGGCACTAAGACATTCCTTCATCAATTTCTCAAAGTTGAAGATACAAACAAAGTTGACGATTCTGTATCATCAACTTAAAAAAAAAAAAATATTTTTGATACTTAGCAACGAAGATGTGGGATTTCATCGGCAATTTCCCAAAGTTGCAAAATTGCAAGGGGAAAAAAAAGGTATGTCAATATATCATCATATTATCCATTCCTTCAACATTAGAAGAGGGTGGGGGAGGGGAGGGAACACTCCATTGCAAGATTTTATTGGCAATT
>NW_028234406.1:3140516-3143016 GCF_977035675.1 Penaeus japonicus
TGGGTTTAATCACGGTTCTCATCTATCTAACATTCATATAATCATATCCTCATCTGTTAATTAGAGGGAGAATGTACTATAAAACTCACAATGATCGTAGCAATCAGCATAATCTTCCTGCGACTTTTACTTCTCTTTGTTTTCCTGTATTAAGTGGGAAAGAAAAAGGGTCTTCTTTTCTTTCCAGGTATTTTTCGACTTTACTATTCCATTAAAGTTTAAGAAAAGATGGGGTTCCAAGGGATAAAAAAAGTGCTTTAATAAGAACTATTGTCTTTGTAATTGTATGTTTTCCTATTTTGTGCGTAAACGGAAACGGAGAGGGAGAGAGAGAGAGAGAGAGAGAGAAAGTAAGAGAGAGAGAGAGAGAGAGAGAGAGAGAGAGAGAGAGAGAGGCGATGGAGAGGGCGGAGGAGAGGGAAAGGAGAAAGGGAGGGAGAGGGAGAGGGAGAGAGGGAGAGGGATAGGGAGAAGGGAGAGGAGAAGAGGAGCGAGAGATGAGGAGGAGAGAGAGAGGAAAGAACGGAGACGAGAGAGAGAGAGAGAGAGAGAGAGAGAGTAGAGATAGCGGGAGAGGGAGAGCGGGAGTAGGGAGAGGGAGAGGGAGAGGCAAGGAGAGTTGAAGAGGGAGAGAGAGGAGAGGGAGAGGGAGAGAGAGGGGGAGAGGAGAGAGAGGAGAGATCGAGATGAGAGGAGGGAAGAGAGAGAAAGGGAAGAGGGAGAGAGGAGAGGAGAGAGAGAGAAAGGGGAGAGAGGGAGGGAGAGGGGAGAGGAGAGAGAGGCGGGAGATGGAGAGGGGGAGAGGGAGAGGGAGAGGGAGAGGGAGAGGGGAGGAGAGGAGAGGGAGAGGGCGAGGGAGAGGGAGAGGGAGAGGGAGAGGGAGAGGGTAGAGGGGGAGGGAGAAGGGAGAGGGCGTGAGGGAGAGTAGAGGGGTAGGGACGAGAAGTAGAGAGAGAGGGAGAGGGAGAGGGAAAGGGGGAGAGGGAGAGGGGAGAGGGAGAGTGGAAGAGGGAGAGGGAGCGGGAGAGGGAGAGGGAGAGTGAGAGGGAGAGGGAGAAGGGAGATGGAATGAGAGAGAGAGAGAGAAAGAGAAGAGAGAGGAGAGAGGGATGAGAGATGAGAGAGGAGAGAGCTAGAGGAGAGAGAGAGAGAGAGAGAGAGAGAGAGAGAGAGAGAGAGAGAGAGACAGACAGACAGACAGACAGACAAAGAAAGAGAGACAAACAGAGAATGAAAGAGAAACAAAAAGATAGAGAGACAAAGAAAAAGAGACAAACAGAAAATGGAAGAGAAACAGGGAGATAGAAAGACAAAGAAAGAGAAACAAACAGATAAAAAAAAGAGAAGCAGACAGAGAAAGATCGGAAGACAAACAAAAAGAAAGAGATATACAGATATAGAAACAACAATAACACAACAAATAAAACAATAACACAATAAAAACAATATATAAACACAATAACAACAATAAACACAATAACAATATATAAACACAATAACAACAATAAACACAATAACAACAATAGCAACAATAAACACACACAAAAAAACATCAACATACGACTAAAACAAAAGGGTTCACCTCGAACCCCTCCAGCCCCACGGAACGAGTGCCAGTGCCAAGGAGCCAACCCGTCGCCGTGACCCAAGTGCCGCAAGATGATGATGATGATGATATGTTGCACAGGACAAGAGCTGACGCTGCACCCTGCTGTGAACCTGATTGAATAGTCACGTAATACATATGGACATTTTTTTTTTGGACATGTCCCGCGGAAGCAGAGGGATACTTGGAAATCTGTTGTACAATTTTCTTTTCCTTATTTTTTTTCTTCTTCGTCTTTTTTTTTACTTCTTCTTCGTCTACGTTTTTTCTTCTTCTTCTTCATCTACGTTTTTTTCTTCTTCTATTTTTTTTTCATTTTTCTCTCTCTTCTTCTTTTGTTTTCATTTTTCTCTCTCTTCTTTTTTTTTCCTTTTTTTCTTCCCCTTCATCTTCTTCCTCTCCTTCTCTTTCTCTTCCTCCTCTTTCTTCTTCCTCTTTCCTCTCCTCCTCCTTCTTCGTCTTCTCATCCCTATCATTATCATAACTCTTATCTTTCGCCTTGATAAAGATGGTATGAAGTATACGCAATTCATTAATTTTCTTAATAAGATGCACCCAATAAACAACGTGATTGAATTTCGTAGCTTCAATGAAACATAGTCAGAGTATTAGACGAACGAATCTTTTGTGCAGCTAATTAATGTCTTTTTGGGTAAGAAAAGTCGCGATACCAATCACACGTGTAAATAGACACTCCCCTGTACCTGCGCAAACACATACGTACACCCACACACACATACATACTCGTACACACACACACACACCCACACACATACATACTCGTACTCCCACACACACACACACAAAGAACACCCACACCCACACAACCTATCACACTTACGTACTCCCTTACTTTCGTTCGTCCTCTCCCACACACACACACACACACACCAC
>NW_028234406.1:3165516-3170516 GCF_977035675.1 Penaeus japonicus
AAAACAATGACAAAAGACAAAAATAAAACGTGAACTACAGTTCGTACAAACAAATCTATCTATCTATCTATCTATCTATATAAAATATCTATAATAAATATAATATATATATCTGTATATATATAAAGTCTGTTGCCTAATCTATCAAATTCCCTCTCTAATGACTAACACAGAACTTAGATCGAATGGGCGCGAATCCTTACTCGCAAGTGGGTCGTGTCCATGAACGGAGATGGTTAGGGCGGAGCTTGGACTGGGCTGTCAACCCCCCATCCGCAACAAAAAAATAAAACAGCAACAACAATAACAAAAGACCCAAAAAAAATCAAAAAAGAAAAAAAAACATATGGACAAAAGACAAAAACAACAAAAGACAAAAAAAAAAACAATAAACAAAAGACAAAAATAAAACACAACAAAACAATAACATAAGAGTCAAAAACAAAAAAAAAAGACAAAAAAAAAACAATGACAAAAGACAAAAATAAAACGTGAACTACAGTTCGTACAAACAAATCTATCTATCTATCTATCTATCTATATATATATATATATATATATATATATATATATATATATATATATATATTCAGTTGCTATCTATCAATTCTCTCTAAGTGACTGACACATGAACTTAGACGAATGGGCGGCGTATCCTTACTTCGGCAAGTGGGCGTGTCCTTGTGACGGAGATGGTTAGGGCGGAGCTTGGACTGGCAAAATAAAAAATAAAACAACAACAACAATAACAAAAGACAAAAAAAAATCAAAAGAAAAAAAAAACAATGACAAAAGACAAAAACAACAAAAGACAAAAAAAAAACAATAACAAAAGAAAAAATAAAACAACAACAACAATAACAAAAGACAAAAAAAAAATCAAAAGACAAAAAAAAAACAATGACAAAAGACAAAAATAAAACGTGAACTACAGTTCGTACAAACAAATCTATCTATCTATCTATCTATCTATATATATATATATATATATATATATATATATATATTTATTTATTTATTCAAGTTGCTAATATTTCATTTCTCTCTAAGTGATGGACACATGAACTTAGACGAAAATGGGCGGCGTATCCTTACTTCGGCAAGTGGGGCGTTCTGTCTAGTGACGGAGATGGTTAGGGCGGGATTGGATGGCTGTCAACCGCCCCATCGCCTGTAAGACCCAAGCATCGCTTGCTTCCAACCTCTTTGCTGGGAAGGAGACTTAAAAACGGAACAATAAGAATGGATGCAGAGAGAGAGCTATAGATGATAGATAAAGGATAAATAGATTGATAGATAGGTAGATTGATAGATAGATAGATTGATAGATAGATAGATAGATAGATAGAGAGAGAGAGAGAGATAGATTGATAGATAGATAGATAGATAGATAGATGGAAGGATAGATAGATAGAGAGAGATATAGATAGATAGATAGATTGATAGATATATTGATAGATAGATAGATAGATAGATTGATAGATAGATAGATAGATAGATAGATAGATAGATAGATAGATAGATAGATAGATAGATAGAGATAGATAGATAGATAGATAGATAGATAGAGAGAGAGAGAGAGAGAGAGAGAGAGAGAGAGAGAGAGAGAGAGAGAGAGAGAGAGAGAGAGAGAGAGAGAGAGAGAGAGAGAGAGAGAGAGAGAAATAGATGCA
Organism: Penaeus japonicus; assembly: GCF_977035675.1. Taxonomy (NCBI): domain Eukaryota; kingdom Metazoa; phylum Arthropoda; class Malacostraca; order Decapoda; family Penaeidae; genus Penaeus; species Penaeus japonicus. The sequence continues at coordinate 3,167,190 of NW_028234406.1, forward strand.
TAGACAGATTGGTAGATATGTGCATATATGTAGAGACCTACATAGACAGATTGATATAGAAGGAGAGAGGGAGATAAATAGATAGATAGAGATAGAAAGATAGAGGGAAATAGGAGATTGAGGGAGATAGATAAATAGAGATAGAAAGATAGAGGGAGATAGAGGAAGACAGATCAGATATATAAATAGCTAGATAGAGGAGAGGAGTAATATAACCTTCTTGACATTAGAATGTAATCCTGAAGCAAATACGGCAGTCATCCTTACTCTCAATGTCGCGCATATCTGAGATACTGAAATTTAGTGTACCCCCTCTGTGAAACCTGCTCTATCCCAACCTCTTATGCTGGGAAGGAGACTAAAAAACGGACAATAAGAAGGAGGCAGAGAGAGAGATATAGATTGATAAAGATAGAATGGATTAAATAGATTGATAGATAGGTTAGATAGATAGATAATAGATTGACGAGAGATAGATAGAAAGAGAGAGAAGAGAGAGAGAAGATAGATTGATAGACTTAATAGATAATCTATAGATGGAAGGATATAGTAGATAGAGAGAGAGTCTAGATTTGCATAGATAGATTGATAGATATATGATATATAGAAGAAAGATAGAATGATAGATAGATAGATAGATTCGATAGAATCGAAATTTGTAAGAAATATAGATAGATAGATAGATAGATAGATAGAGGTTAATAGATAGAACATCGATAGAAAGAGAGAATATAAGAGAGAGATAGAAGAAGAAGACGAGAGAAGAGAGAAGAGAGAGGCAGAGAAGAAAGAGAGAGAGTAGAGAAATAATGCCTAGACAGTTTGGTAGAAATGTGCATATAGACTAGACCTACATAGACAGATTGATATAGAAGGAGAGAGGAGGAATAAATAGATAGATAGAGATAGAAAGATAGAGGGAAATAGGAGATTGAGGGAGATAGATAAATAGAGATAGAAAGATAGAGGGAGATAGAGGAAGACAGATAGATAGATAAATAGATAGATAGAGAGAGAGAGATAATATAAACCTTCTGGAGACAATAAATGAAAATACCAGAAGCAAATACGGCATCATCCTACTCTCAAATGTCGCTCATTATCTGTGAAACTAAATTTTAATTTTACACAACATTCCGTGCTCTATCATACAATCTCTCCTTCTCCTTTCACTCCCCTATGCTGGGAAGGAGAATAAAAACGGACAATAAGAATGGAGGCAGAGAGAGAGATATAGATTGATAGATAGATGGATAAATAGATTGATAGATAGGTAGATTGATAGATAGATAGATTGATAGATAGATAGATAGATAGATAGAGAGAGAGAGAGAGATAGATTGATAGATAGATAGATAGATAGATAGATGGAAGGATAGATAGATAGAGAGAGATATAGATAGATAGATAGATTGGATTAGGATATATGGATAGATAGATAGCTAGATAGATGATAGAAGATAGATGATAGATATGATAGATAGAGAGATAGATGATAGTTAGATAGATAGAGATAGATTGATTGATAGATAGAAAGATAGAGAGAGAGTGAGAGAGAGAGAGAGAGAGAGAGAGAGAGAAGGAGAGAGAGAGAGATAGGAAGAGAGAGAAGAGGAGAGAGAGGAGAGTGAGAGGAGAGAGAGAAATAGATGCATAGACAGATTGGTAGATATGTGCATATATGTAGAGACCTACATAGACAGATTGATATAGAAGGAGAGAGGGAGATAAATAGATAGATAGAGATAGAAAGATAGAGGGAAATAGGAGATTGAGGGAGATAGATAAATAGAGATAGAAAGATAGAGGGAGATAGAGGAAGACAGATAGATAGATAAATAGATAGATAGAGAGAGAGAGATAATATAAACCTTCTTGACAATAGAATGATAATACTGAAGCAAATACGGCAGTCATCCTTTACTCTCAAATGTCGCTCATTATCTGAGATACTGAAATTAGTTTACACAAACTCAGCCTGATGCAACCCAAGCTGGCCGACTCGGAAATGCCTAAATCGCTGCTGGGATAGGAGATAAAAACGAGGACTATTTGAATGGAGGCAGACTGTGAGAGAGAGAGAGAGACATGGATAGATAGTCTTGGATCGTAAATAGATGGTTAGTGAGGTTGACTTGAAGAGAGAGTTAGAGTGAGTCGTGTAAGTAGATTGAGTGTGTAGATGAGAGGCGAGCAGAGTGAGTAATAGTGGGAGAGAGAGATAGTGCAGATGCACGAGTTGGAAGGTTAGTGTGAGAGAGATGTGAGTGTTTGTTAGTGTGTGTGAGTGGAGATTGTGAGAGAGATTGTGTGATATGAGGGAGTGTGAGAGCAGTTAGATAGATCAGAGTTGATAAGATAGATAGATTGATTGAGAGTTAGAGTGTTTGAGTCAGTGGAGGTAGAAGAGAGTTGTGTGAGAGAGTGTGAGGAGTGTGGACGACGACGGAGAAAGAGTGTTAATCAGGGGAAGAGGTAAAGATGAGAGTTAGAATGGACTGAATAGAGCGACGTATAAGGAGTGATAGGTAATCGCATTTGCGAGGCTAGTTGGACTTGGGTCGTAGACAGAGGGTGAGACGAGGTTAGTGAACAGGAAGAGGAGACCGCCCTCACGGAGATCGTGCGTTTATAATCAAGGAATCCCCCACCTCCCAACCGTGAGGGAGCGCTAAGATGAAAAAAAGGATACTGAGCTGAAGACACACACAACGAGTTAGTGCGCTACATCGTGGAAGAGAGTAGAAACCCGAGACAAGTTGAGGTGAACCTAGTTCGACAGACGACTGCCCCTGAGAATCGGCGCTCGGGAGAGGTATGGTCCGCAGATAGGAATGTATACCCCCCGAGAAGAGCCTCCTTCCCCTCAAACATCCTGCGTCCCGGGGGGTTCTTATCGCTACTCAGCGTAGGTTCCAGTTGTAATAATGGTTTCGTAAGAGTTGGGTATGATAGTCGAGTCAGACTAGGCGGATTTCGACAGAAAGGGAGAGATCGAATAGTATTGAGGATCAGTGAAGACAATAGCTAAAGGCTGGGGAACTGGCCGCTGGCGCGGGTGAGAGTAGGGCAGTGAGGGGCCACTGGAAGGGGGACTTGAAGGGGCTAAGATGTGGGCAGGAGGGAGGCGGTTAGAAGTGGTGGTCGGCGTGCATCGACCGACGTGCCCGCAGTATGCTCCTACTCTCCCTTCCACCCCCCCACTATGCATCGGGTGCCTGCTGTTGCAGCGCTGGGGCTGGCGGTCGCGGTCGGCACGTGCCGGCAGGGAGAGAGGGGGTTAAGATAGGGCGGGGAAGAGATAGGCGGCAATGCGACAGCTCTGAC
>NW_028234406.1:3193016-3195516 GCF_977035675.1 Penaeus japonicus
ATGTATGTATGTATGTATGTATGTATGTATGTATGTATGTATGTATGTATGTATGTATGTATGTATGTATGTATGTATGTATGTATGTATGTATGTATGTATGTATGTATGTATGTATGTATGTATGTATGTATGTATGTATGTATGTATGTATGTATGTATGTATGTATGTATGTATGTATGTATGTATGTATGTATGTATGTATGTATGTATGTATGTATGTATGTATGTATGTATGTATGTATGTATGTATGTATGTATGTATGTATGTATGTATGTATGTATGTATGTATGTATGTATGTATGTATGTATGTATGTATGTATGTATGTATGTATGTATGTATGTATGTATGTATGTATGTATGTATGTATGTATGTATGTATGTATGTATGTATGTATGTATGTATGTATGTATGTATGTATGTATGTATGTATGTATGTATGTATGTATGTATGTATGTATGTATGTATGTATGTATGTATATATATATATATTATATATATATATATATTTATATATATATATATAGATTTATATGTATATATATTTATGTATATATATAGATATATCTTAATATATATATCTATAAATACTATATATTATAAATATTTAGTATATATTATGTATATGTAATCATATATATATATATGTGATATATACAATATGGATAATATAACACAACTCTTTTATATATATATTTTTATATAGCTAATCATATAGACTAATATATAGTTTATAACTATATATATACGATCTTGTCCAACATGATATACTATATATACAACCATATATAACTATACACTATTATATATAAATATATATATATATATATATTAGATATATACACACACACACACAGATCTTATCTATATATCATTATATTTATATATATTTATAATATATATATATATCTAATATATCTATATATATATATATATATATATATATCATATGTAGTGTATGTGTGCTGGTCGAGAGTGTGTGTGTGGCGTGTTGGTGTGTGTTGCGGTATATATATATCTATATATATATATATATATATATATTATATATATATATATCACTATACTATATTTATAATATAGCTATATACATATATGATATATACTATATATATATAATAGATATAGATATATATATAATATATCTAAACCTATATATTAATATAATACTATATACATAAAAACACACACACACACACACAAACATCCTCACAACACCACACACAGCAAACTCACACTCACATATTTATATACTTAACTAATTTTATATTTTAAAAATATTTACAAAATTTTTTAATATAAAGTATATTTCACATTATATATATATTATACCTAAGATAATATACATATATACACTTATATATATGAATGACGTTACCACAAGACAAGTGAATGAACAATGTAATACACATTACATCTGCGAAAGCAATCCTGGAACCAAGTATATCTAACAATATAACCAAGTGTATCATGTACCAAAATATCAAGAATATGAGAAAGCAAATTAAATCGAAAAATAAAAGCAGTGTTTGAACAGTAAATGCGTTGTTGTCGCCCGTAGACTTTGCTACTACTCAACAAAGATCTGTGTTATCACCACTCGTTATCAAACAATCAATTTTAGTGTGTTCGTGTTTTGTAATATCTAATCACACGTACACCAATCTAATTCAGCGTTGACACTGAGGACAACGCAATTATAAGGTAAAATAGGACTGCCATGAGAATCCAGAAAACCATTCCTAATTAGCCTGATGACGTCAGAACATCTATATAGCATACATGGTATTCCACATTTTCACGGACACCGTCCTTTGAGCGCAAAAAACTGAAAGTCATCTCCGAGCTAATCATTTCGTTGACAATGCTGAGGCCTGCATGGGGAATAAAAGAGTCGTATACTTACTATCTACAAGATTGCACATTGCACCTGATATCAACGTTGCATGATATCAAGGACTCAGAGAAAACCGTATTTCAGGACGCATTGGAAACTCAAAAGAGTCTTAAATCCGGAATAATGATGATAGTATTACTAATTAATCGTGATGATATTTACTATATATAAAATAATAATAAAATGATGAATGAAAAAATAAAACAAAATAGATATAAATAAAAGAGGTGATTCCACTCGATCTAACCTCGAGCTTTAATCCACTCCGGAAGAGCAAAAAATACAGCTTCAATAATATGTCGAGCTAAAAAAAGACAAAAAAAGAAAGAATAAAAGAAAAAAGCTTATTAGATCTCGGAGATGTTAATCAGCTACAGTAGGTTTGTTATCCATCTTTCAGAATCTCAGCAGTGATCAATAGAGTGACTTAGGTCAATCACTAAATGTCAGAAGGGAAGCTTGTCATTAAGCCATGACAAACAACCTTAATTTATGTTTTTGTGGATGGAAGTACGGTCAATACTATTCCGGTCTTCCATGAGGTACTAAATGGACTATTTAATGTGTTGGAGAATCCCATAATTACATTTTATTTAT
>NW_028234406.1:3208016-3210516 GCF_977035675.1 Penaeus japonicus
GAGGTGAGTCCTCGCCCTCGCCCCCTCGCGCATCAAGTTTTTTTTATTTACAATATTCATCTTTGTGTTTGTGCGTATATTATATATATATATATATATATATATATATATATATTTATATATATATATAATTATATACAAAATATATATATATATAATATATTATGCATATATATATCTTATATATATATATGCATGCATATATATATATTATATATATGTATATATATATATATATATATATATATATTATATATATATATATAATATATATATATATATATATATATATAATAATATATATATTATATATATCTAATATATATATATATAATATATATATATATATATATATGGAAACACACACACACACACACACACAAGCCACACTAAAACACACACACACACACAACACCACAAAACACGACACACATCACACACACACACACACACACACACCACACACAACCAAACCCCCCCAAACCGACCACACTCACACACACACACTCACACACATATATATTAATATAATAATATATAATATATATATACATTAACAGCGATGATATAGCGATATAGAGAATATATACCACACACACTCACACACACACACACACACATATATATATATAGATATAATATATATATATATATACAGAGCACGCATATATATATATATTAATATATAAATATATATATAGATATTTTTATATAGATATTATATATATATATATATAGATGAGCTATATATATGTATATATATATATATTATATATATATATTATATATATATACACATATATACATCTATACATCTAGTAGTATTAGTATATGTACATATACATATTTATAGTAACATATACATATATATATATATATATATATATATACATATAACAATACATGACATACACATATTTACATATATATATATATATACATATATATGCAAACTCAAACCTATATCCATCTCTATAAATACATACACAGCGCGTGAGCATCTCGAGTGTGGGCTGCCAGAGCGGAGATGAACTTCAGAATCCATAAATAAACGGAGCAATGTTGCATTCAAAACTCTAATAACGTAATCTTCACCTGTCGATTCGATGCTCTGGGAAAGTGTTCTTTAAACGTCAAAGAATTATTGTTATCATTTTTATCTTCATAGTTATTATCTATATTATTATAGTTGTTATTATTACTATCATAATTATTATTGTTATTTTTATTACTATCATCATTATAATTTGTATCACCATTAACATCACTATTACCATTGTTATTAATATTATCATCATCATTATTATCCCTATGATCATTATTTCTTTCGTCATTATCATCATCATCATCATCATCATCATCTTCAAAATTATTCGAATCGATTCGACTGATCTTAACAGAACATATATATGATCTGAACCCACTCACTCCCACCCTCAGAATAGAACTTAAACCACTTAACAATGTGCCCACTTAAAAGAAGTTTCTAGCCTGAATCCACACTAACTTCATGCAAATTACTTATACATGTCCTTAATATAGCATGTCAACAATGGCATTCCCCTTAAGTGGGTCTTATGATCAAGTGGTTTAATACTCTACCCTTTGGGCGTTTAAATAGAGAATGTGGGATCGAGACCTGTTTAGAGAGATATTTACATTGCTATATAAACTGCGTTATTGCATGATTCCATCTTGCATATAGGATTTCTAGCCTTGATGACGTGGTATTGTATTTACTAATAGTATACACATTTAATAGTATACACATTTAATAGTATTTAATAGTATACACATTTAATAGTATTTAATAGTATACACATTTAATAGTATTTAATAGTATACACATTTAATAGTATTTAATAGTATACACATTTAATAGTATTTAATAGTATACACATTCAATAGTATTTAATAGTATACACATTTAATAGTATACACATTTAATAGTATTTAATAGTATACTGATTTAATAGTATTTAATAGTATACACACTTAATAGTGTTTAATAGTATACACATTTACCAATAGTATATAAGCCAAACCTCACTATCACATTCAAGTAATAGTAGATATGTAATTTAGATAAAGGATTTAAAGACCATCCTTTCAATCAAATAGGGTCATGCAGGTTATCAATCAAACCTCATTTCTATACGGTTTGTTATCCAGACAGAGTGCATATCTACAATCCAATAATACACTATAATTTGATGATACTAAATGACGCAACATTTACTACACGAGAGTAAGATAGAACAAACAACTGCCACACAGAAATCCGATCCCTAAATCATTTTGGGAGAAGGGCATGACTATGTTATTCAGCCGCGGGTGTGGGCGTGTCAAAGATGGTCATGTGATCCGGCTATGTTGATGAGAGGGAGGGAAGGGGGGAGTGGTGGGGGGGGGGTAATAGGAGTGGTGGGTGTCATGTGGAAGAATAGTCAAGAGAGAGGAGAGAGATTAAGCAAGATTAAGAAGAGAGAGAGAGAGAGAG
>NW_028234406.1:3274854-3276802 GCF_977035675.1 Penaeus japonicus
TAAGTTTCAAGGGTTCAGATAATTGAACTCTGCGATACTTCAGCATGATATAACTTCTTGCGATCAAATATAATACTTTGATATGTATTTTGAAATGTTTGTTTTTGTCATCTGAATTCTGGATACGTTATGATCATTATTTTCATTATTATTATCAACACCATTATGGCTACTAATGGTATTTTTATGATCATCATTACCATCATCATTATAATACTAATGATCATGATGATAGTTATCATTATTGTTATTAAAATTGTTATCATAATAACTGTTAATATCATTATCAATATCATATCATTGATATAATTATAATGATTCAATCCTTCAATCCTTATGTAACACCCTACCTCAATCTAAAACAAGTTTCGCATTTAAAAGACAAAATGCCAAAATATCCAGACCTAACATTTCTCACTTTAAAAAACGGTTTGTAATTCCTATCAGAATAGAATTCGAGAACCTTTAACAACAAAATCTATGTGATCTTTCCCTGCACACCATCTGGTGGGAAAGGACTGCGCATGCGCGAGGTGACTCCGTTTTCTATGACTTGTTGTCCTGTATACTCAAAACAACTTACGATATTGTAAGCCCGTGCCGCCAAACCGCGCATGTCGTAAGTCGAAGTGAGAGCTCCGAGGGTCATACTCAAAACTTTTAACCGCTCTCGCGTGACGTCACAGCACCTCGTAACTTAAGGGAGCTCCTACCGATATGAACCCGGAAATAAGTCGTGCTGGTTCCTACTTTTGCAAGTGAAATATGTACCATTCCACTGCAGGATGTAGGCCTCTATCAATCTTTCCCAGTCATTCTGGTCTTGTGTCCTTTGATTCCAGTTTACTCCTGCGAAATTCGCGATTTCATCACGTCATCTTGTCACTGGCCATGCCCTTGTTTTTTTTTTTTTTTTTTTTTGTCCCATTCTGTTGCTTTCTTGACCACTTGTCCTATTTACGACCTGCCCATCGCCACTTTTTTCTTTTTAATGCTCTTAAGTATATCCTCTACTTTTGTATGTTACCTGATTCACTGTAGCTCCTCTTTTTCCGTCTCTTAAAACTAACTCTTATCATGAGCCTTTCCATTCCTCTATGATCACTTACTAATTTTCTCTCAAGTACTTTGGTCGTGGTCCAGGTTTCTGACCCATATGTTATGACGAGGAGGACACATTGGTCAAAAACCTTTCTCATTAGACATAGTGGCAGACGACCTCGTAATATCTTACTTTGTGTACCGAAGGCGCTCCAACCTACCCTAATTCGTACACACACACACAAACACAAAAACACACACAATGTATTCGTCTGGATGAGTTGCCCTAGGTATACATGCTCGTTTACTGCTTCTAGAACTTCGCCCTGTACTTGTATTTGATCAACTAGAGTTCGACTGTTCAAGATGACGAGTCATTTTCATGTTCATTTTAAGGCCAATCTTCAGACTTTCTCTGTGCAAATCGCTTAAATATTGTTGTAATTCATTTGCTGACTCGCCGAAAAGAACAATGTCATCTGCAAATCATAGATTGCTTTAGTATTTTAATCCCTTTCCCCTTCCAATCTTGAATGTTTCCACTAGGCAAGCTGTAAACAGCTTTGTTGAGATGGCGTCGCCCTGCCTAACATCCTTTCATTGGTATTTTATTGGTTTCTATGTGCATTTTGATGGTCGCGCTCTAAGCTCTAAAACCATCGCCTAAATATATCTTCTTAATAATATACAATAGAGTTTTCTCTCCTTCTCCTTGCCTTATTTCCTCTCTCCGCTCCTTATATTAATTTTTACTGCCGCTACTATCTATCTGTACCGAGGTTCAAATGAAAGGCCTTTAACACATTTCGAGGTTTGGATCGTCTGCTGAGTGGTTATAAGTTTGCAAATAGAAGTTCTTTCTACTAACTTTGATACATTTTCATTTTTATTTATATCGTATGTCATT
>NW_028234406.1:3311902-3324402 GCF_977035675.1 Penaeus japonicus
GCAACGCCGGAGTCTGAGATGGAGAGTGATGGAAGATGAGAAATAGAGAGGGAAGAGGAATGAGGAGAAGCTAAATAGGAAGAGAGAACTGAGAGAGAGAAACGAAAGAAAGATGAAAAAGAGAAAGATAGAGACAGAAATTAGAACGAAAAAGAGAAAAGAGAAAAAATAAAAGGAAATACAAAAATAGAAAGATAAAAAAACGATAAAAAAAAATAGGACAAAGAATGAAGAATAGGCAATGACAATAAAAACAATGATAATAAAAATAATGATAATAATGATAATAAAAACAATGATAATAACATTGATAATAATCACAACAACAAAATCAATAAGCTAGTGCGTAGACAGACAGAGAAGAAATCTGTATAATCACAAATGGAGATAATATAAGTGTGTGTGTGGGGGGGAATGGGGATGCAAGGATGAACAGTTGTTGCAACTAATCCTTAAAACCGACCACCTTTGTAACTTCATTGTGCAAGAAATTGGTTTATCTGGAGAGAAAGGAGGAGGGAGTGGGCAGGTGGGAGAAGACAGGAGAGAGAGAAAAAGAAGATTTTAACTAAACATATCTACAATAACTGTCTATAAATATTACAGGCCAGTGAATAATCTTTATATAATCTTGATAAAAAAGACATTTCAACTTATTTATTATTTTGATCCAAAATAATATACATGTTGAATGATAACACCTCATCTACCCCTCTTTGTCACAAGACCAGTCCTTAAGAACAATCATTTGTTAAAAGAAATATGTAAAAAGTATGAAAGAGAATGGATATAAATGAAAATTATTAATTCTTCATTCACATTTTGTCTCCCAATTAAACTATATTTTATGATTCCGATGGTTAAGGGAAACATGGTCGTTACATGAAAAGTATAATTCTTAATATCAGACATCAAAATTACACAACATAATCCAGTAACATAACAGAAAAATCTTCATCCTATTTGAGCCTTTAACCTAACGTTAAACATTATTAAAAATGGGCCAAGCCTAAATATCTTTTATATCGACAATAAGGTCAATTTAACTCGACATAACTTCTGTATCTTGGAATGGGGATGATAATGCTACAAGGGTGTTTCTTAGCTAGATTATGCTAAAGAGATCAAAGATGTTCCTCTTGGACTATGTTGTTATGTCATATGAGACGCTCATATATACAAACACACATACACACGCACGCACTCACACACACACACACACACACACACACACACACACATGAGAGAGAGAGAGAGAGAGAGAGAGAGAGAGAGAGAGAGAGAGAGAGAGAGAGAGAGAGAGAGAGAGAGAATGAGAGAGAGAGATAATGAGAGAGAGAGAGAGATAATAAGAGAGAGAGAGAGAGAGAGAGAGAGTGAGAGAGATTTCCGAGCCTCTAACTAGAGAGAGAGAGAGAGATGAGAGAGAAAGAGGGCGCAAAGACTAAGAGAAACTGCTGATATCGACAAGAGAGTAAATTTAGAGAGAGACTCGAGATAACTTATGTATCTTGGAAAGAGGAGAGAAGAGAGAGAGAGAGAGAGAAGAGAAGAGAGAGAGAGAAGAGATAATGAAGAGAGAGAGAGAGAGGGAGAAGAGATAGAGAGAGAGAGAGAGAGATAATGAGAGGAGAGATGAGAAGAGAGAGAGAGAGAGAGAGAGAGAGAGAGAGAGTTGTTTAAGGTGCTACAGAGAGAGAGTCGTTTCATAGAGAGATTATGCTAAAGAGAATCAGAGATGTGAGATCTCTTGAGACCTTGTTGTTGAGATAATGTATAGAGAGGAGCTATATATACAAACACACATACACACGCACGCCAACTAAGACACACACACACAACTCACACACACAAGACACATTGATGAGAGAGAGAGAGAGAGAGAGAGAGAGAGAGAGAGAGAGAGAGAGAGAGAGAGAGAGAGAGAGAGAGAGAGAGATAGAGAGATAATGAGAGAGAGAGATAATGAGAGAGAGAGAGATAATGAGAGAGAGAGAGAGAGAGAGAAATAGAAAGATAGAGACAGGCACAGATAAGGGCGATGATGATTATTAAGAGAGAGAGAGGGATAAATAGAGAGAGAGAGAGAGAAAAGAGAGAGGAGGAGAGAGAGAGAGAGAGAGAGAGAGAGAGATAATGAGAGAGAGAGAGATAATGAGAGAGAGAGAGAGAGAGAGAGAGAGAGAGAGAGATAATGAGAGAGAGAGAGATAATGAGAGAGAGAGAGAGAGAAATAGAAAGATAGAGACAGGCACAGATAAGAGCGATGATGATCATTAAGAACACCCACATAACACTGATTTTAATGCGATCCTGTAATAGCCATGTCAGCAAGTTAATTTTATTGATTTATTTATCTATCTATCTATATATATATATATCAGTCTATCTGTATTCATCTATCAATCACTTTGTCTTACTATCTATCTGTTAATTTATCTGTATATCTAACAATCTCTCTCTATCTATCTATCTATCTATCCCTCTTTCTCTCAGTCTCCCTCTTCCTATCGACTCCGGATCTGTGAAAGCAGTCTAAAAATAACCCCTTTATGTTTTTTCGTCAGTTATAATAGCAAAAAAGATTCCCAACCAGATTAGTTAAACCTGGCGTATATATCCCGCAGAGTTTCCCTTGTCCGGCGTGATGGCCTAGAGTCCTTTGAATTAAGAAGTACTCTCCACCGGTAGGCGCGTAGAGTCGACGTTCCCAAAGACTTTGCGTTATGGCAACGACCCTAACGATTACCTTAATCCACGATCCACCTTCTGTGTGAATGATAGTCCAGAACCTCCCCTACCCACCCGCCCACCCACCCACCCACTGCTGTGCCGCCGGCGATTACACGGTGGGCGGTCTTCTGAGGGCGTGGGAGAGTGAAAACAAAATCAAAATAAGAGGATTTTAAGCCTCTTGGTGGTCTTCTTGAACTTTAATGGAGCGAAGGATAGAGGTCTTAAAGGTCAGGCTAGATTAGCGTAGGGCGTGAGGGCGCGTCTATCCCGAGGGAGGCGGAGAAGACGACCCGCGCCTTTGTTAATTAGGATACATGGAATGGTGGGTGAAGGGGATAGTAAGGCCTGGGGACACATTTACATACGTTATGCGTAACACACGCGCGCACACACACACACATAAACACACACACACACACGCACACACACATAAACACACACACACACACACACACACACACACACACACACACACACACACATAAACACACATTCACACACACACACACACAAATATATATATTAAATATATAGATATATATATATAGATATATATATATATATATACATATATATATATAATATTATATACTTTGTTAGTACAATTGATCTCTGTTCCAGCTATCACACTCCTGGAAGCGGGCCTTAATAAGAAAGTTAACAGACAGGGCAGCAGGGAACATCATTTATTTCAGACGTTTTGAGTATTGCAATACTCATCATCAGTGATATTTATCTATATCTAATTATCTATTTATATATATATATAGATAGATAGGTAGATAGATAGATAGATAGATATTTGTATATATACATATATATTATAGTATATAATATATATACATAGGAGAGGAATATATATATATATATATATATATATATATAGTAGATATATATATAGTGGATACATATATATGTGTCTATACATATATATATATATATATATATATATATATATATATACATATACATATATATATATATATATATACTACCTAATATATATAATATATATATATAAAATATATTTATGTATATACTATATAGTATATATATATCTATTATATCTATACTATTTATTCTATCTACAATCTATGTATATATATATATATATATATATATATAGATATATATATATATATATATATATGTATATATACAAACATATTACATTTCATATATATATATATATATATATATATTATATATATATATATATATATATAATTTATTCGGTATATATTATACATATACATCTATATGTTCAGACACTACACAGACATACATTATAATGGAAAATACATTATGTAGATGTAATATATATACTATATATTATATATAGAATTTATATATATATATATATATAGTTAGTATGATATATATACACACAACACACACACCTCAGCACTCATCATACACACACACCACACACACACAACATACACAAACATATAGATATATATATATATATATATTAACTATATATATATATATATATCGAGCGATATCTTATATATTTATATATAATATATATATATATAATATATATATATATATTATATATATAGGAGTTAACTTATATATTTTTAGTTATAGATATATATATGGATATACCTACTTTATATATATATACCGTCTTATTGATATGATATATATATAAGATATATATATATATATATAAATTGCTTAACTAAAAAAAATGTTAAGCATGTATGTATGTGTAGAATGAGATATATAATACACACAATCCAGCGCTCACAAATGGTATGTAAGTAGATATATAGATAGTTAGTCGGTGAGCTTTGGTTTTGAGGTGTATAGCACTTGATAGTTTATACAACAATATATATGATATAGAGTTAGGATATATACATATATATATATATATTAATAACTATATAGATATAGTATTTATAAAATTAAATATATATAATAGTTATATGGATATATCTAAAAAATATAAAAAATATGATAGATTATATATTAATATATATAGATTATATATATATCTACATACACAAACACAATCAACACAACAACACACACACAAACACACACACATCACACAAATACTCACACCACCACCAACTATTATATATTATGATATATATAAATATATGATTTATCGCCTCTTGATAGTATAGTTATATAAATATCTATATCGATATATAAATATATATATATATACTAAAATTTTGTATATTTATTTTATTTTAGTGAGATAATTTTATAGAGATTATACATAAGAAATATGTTATATATTTATTTGATATATATATATATATATATATATATTAAAAAGCATATGATACGCTTTCATAGTTATATCTTTATATATATCTATAATATAACATATATTTACGTTATCTATACATATATAGACTCAGTTATTATTATTGGATTACATTCTATATATTTATTTATCTCTTCTTTCTAGTATATCTATCGATATAGTTCTTTATAATAATATAAATATATAGTATAAATATATATATATATATATTTATATAAATATATAATAGAGCATATATATATGATATATATAAATATATATATATATATAAATATAGGCTTATAAAATATATAGTATATATATATATAAATATATATATATATCATATTTATCTATACAGACATATATATTATAATATATACGCATATAAATAATATATATATATAATCATATATCAATATATATATATAAGTATGTTGCGCGTATATGTATCACGATATGTCAAATCATCTATCTATGCTATATGTCGATATCTAGTGACTATCTATCTATCTATCAATCTATCTATCTATGATATCTATACTGACTCATTATATATATAGATATATCGTATATATATATGTAGATATAATATGTATATATATATATATATATATATATATATAGTGTAGGTATGAGTGATATATCTATATTGTAGTATATACATACACCCACACACACCACACACACACACCACTACACACATCACACATTAGGTTGAGCTATATATACAATATTTATATATATATATATCATATATCTATATATATATATATATATATATATATACTATGTATATATATATATATATATATATATATATTATATATATATTATATATATATATATATCAAATAATATATATATATATATTATTTATATAAATTCCATATAAATATATATATATACATATATATAATTATATATATATATGTAAGAAATATAATATATATATAAATAAATATATACATATATATATATATATATATATATATATATATATATATATATTTCATATATATATACTTATATATATATATATATATATATATCAGTAATATATATATATACATAATATATATATACTATATATATATATATTATAAATATATACCTATATATTTATATATATATATATTATATATGTATATATATAATATATATATTATATACTATATATATATATGTATATATATATATATATATAACATATATATATATATATATCATATATATATATAGAAGATATATATACATATATATCTATTTATATATATATAATATATATATATATATATATATATATTATATAAAATATTAGATTATAGTATATATATTTAGAGAGAGAGAGAGTGTGAGAGAGTGAGACGTGTCTAAATAGCACGTATATATAATATACTTATAATATATATAGAATATATCCTATATTTATATTCGTATATTTATATGTGTGAGTATGATATAAATATATACGATAGTAGATAAGATATGCATTAGAGAATATAGATTTTAATATAATAGATATATAGTAGATATATAATATATATATATAAAAACTCACAAATCAAACTACCTGGATATATATATTGAACAACTATAAGAACTCTATATATATATAAATATATATAAATATAAAAAAACAAATATCAAGAAATATACTCTATCTAAATAACACTATAGAATAAAAAAAACATATCATATATAAATCTACTCACTACCTAGCTAACTTACTATAAATCTAAAATTTCTCAATATAACTGAATGAATATAAATATGTATATACATACCAACATACATCTATATATTAAATGATTTAATATTTATATATCTATATATATATATATAAATATATATATATAAATTTAATTTATATATAGATATAACTATAACTAACAATCTAAATAACACTATCGTATAAAATCAAGATAGAGAGAGAGAGAGAGAGAGAGAGAGAGAGAGAGAGAGAGAGAGAGAGAGAGAGAGAGAGAGAGAGACAGACAGAGAGAGAGGCAGACAGACAGACAGAGAGAGACATAGAAATGAACACATTCATATATACACCGTGCATGCACAGTACCACGAATCTCAAACACCAGCCGAGGATCCTTACTGACAGCCAGCCCCGCCAAGCCAGTGAGGACAAGGATGTGCCATCGTCGGAAGCTTCCCCAGACCTCCTCCTCTTCCCACGGTCGCATGGGGGCTTCTCCACACGCGCCCTGTGAGAGAATCGTGGGTCAGAGGGTCCTTGAGGAAGAGAAGGGAAGGGATGGGAAAGGGGGGGTTGCTTGGGAGGAGATCGGAGGGAGTGTGTGTGTTTGTGGTGATGTTAGATGTGTAGTGTTGTTTCATGTACTCTCTCTTTCGTTCTCTGTTTCGATTCCTTTATCTATTTTTTTCTCTCTTTATCTTTCTGTCTCTTTATATCTATCTGTATTTATTTATATATCTATCTATCTCTTTCCCTTTCTCTCTCTCTCTATCTCTCTCTCTCTCTGTTTTCTTTCTCTCCCTATCTCTCTCTCTCTTCAGTCTCTCTCTGTTTACTTTCAATCCTCCAATCTCTCGCTTTCTCATCTCTATCTCTCATATCTCTCACACTTGATCCTTCTACCTATAGATTCCCACTCTCTTTAAAGATGATGACGTAATTTATTTCATTATCAAGTCAACTGCCCCGCCCCCTTCCTCCCCCCACCTGATTTTGCTTTCTTAAGATTAGCTAGTAGACACCCTCGCTACTAATGGAGAATCTTCATCCCTTTATTTCAATATCTAGATGTCTTTGGCTTTATGTTCTAGAACTGCGACATATTAGAAGACGTTCGTATTTTACGATAACTCAGAGATTGAAAGCAATATATTCCTTTGAATTTCCAAAGGATCGTAAGTTCTATAGATTATCTGATTACAAGAGATCTTATCGCTTTCCGCACTAGCTTTTGTTTCCTTCTTGTATTGAGGGAATTGTATTTGTCCATTTCATCTGAAAGGAGAAAATAGTCCATAGATATCCAAATATACCACCTGTTGTCCCATAGCTTTGAATTCTATCAATATCTATTAAATTACGAAGAGAAATCGAGATTGTACAAAGTTTCTAGAAAGGATGTTGATGTTATGTTGATATCTGATCAAATCATACAAAGAATGAACGAGTTATCACTGCATAGAAACCGACATATATCTTTCGTTTTCTAGTAAGTTTTGTAAATGGAGGAGTGAACACCATATTACCTTCGTTCATTCCTAATGACTGGTTACAGAATTAACAGATACTTAGATGAACTTTTCAGGTATGTCACTTTTTACCGTGATGAATGAGAAATTGCAGGTGTTTGCAATACATTTCTCTATCGAACAACACTAACACATGCATCATTACGGACCTCTCACTTGGCACAAGAATAATTACACTCCCGGCCATTAATTAAGGAGCGCTAATGAAGAAAAATAACACATTCTTTTTCAATAAACGATTATTCGGATGAAATATATCTTTCTATTTTTTTTTTTTATTGTTTATTGTATTTCCATTAATGAGAGTGTGTGACACGGGAGTTCAATTGAAGTTTTTTATTTCTCATAAAATATAAAAAGAAAGACAAAGGAAACTAATAACAGAAAAACATATAAAAATACATCAAGATAACGATGTTTGAAATCAAAAATTAACTTTTGCTAAATGATCTGCTTGAGAATATTATCATGATTAATTTTGTTAGTATTATCATTATGATTATTTTGACTATCATCAAGGTTATTATCATCATTATTGGTGTTATTATTGTTAACATTATTATTGTCATTATTAACATTATCATTCACATCATTAACAGTATAGTCATTATTATTAGTAGCATTGTTATTACCATTATTGTTATCATGTTATCACTATAATCATTATAGCTCTTGTTTTTATTACCCTTATTAATGACAGTTATCCTCATCATTATCATCATCATCATCCCTTGTATTGTCATTATCATTTTTTTCTTTATCACGATTATTATTACGCTTATTATCGCTATCGCTATTGCCACTAATGATACAATAGCTATTTTTACTATCATTTTCATCATCAATACTATCATATTGATATACCCACTATCATCATCAGCATTACCATCATCATTATCATCACTATTATCCTTCATTATCACGTAACAAACAAAAATTAACTAAACAACCATCATGATTAATTTAAGGCAAATCAGTAAGGAAAAATTGACAAATGAAATTATCAATATCGGTATGCTAAAGCCACGGACGGTTAAAAGCCGTTAGAAAAATGTTTTGAAAATAGAGATCGCTCGTCATTTGTTTCCTGTGTTTGCTGGCAATATTTCTTACTTTTTTTGTTTTTGTTTTTGTTTTTTTCGTTTCTACTTCTTCTTTTGTTGTTTTATCCTATTCTTTAGCTACATATAATTTCTGCTGTTTAAATAAAGAGATCAGTTCAATATATTTACAATTCATTGACAAAATATATGATTGGAGCCAAAAATACAATAGATTAGAACGAGGTGTGTTTTAGCAAAGTTAGGAAATATAATTCATATATGAGTATTCATTTCAGATTACGCCAATAATGATTGAATCTTATAACATACAAAAATCAGACACTTCTCATTGCATCTAGGAATACATGTTTGTCTTAGAATCAAAGGTTAACACTGAAAACACTGTAAAAGAAGATAATATTATAACATGATTATAAAAGTATTAATGATGTTCGTATTCAAGGTAATAGTATTATCATTAGAGCGTTATTTCTCATCCAGGATATGCAAGAAAATCATAAAATATTAAAGGAAATGTCAAAATGTGATAAAATACAAAATGTATATATATTATATATATAATAATAACTATATTCTATATATATATAAATATATATATATATATACATAAATATTATATAAATATCTCAATATATGAGAATATGTATTATCTATATAACCATATATAATAAGTATAGATATTTGATATATCATTTTATATATATATATATCTATATATATATATATCTATAGATCCATATCCACATATAAACAAAACATAAGTACAAATATATACTATATAATATATATCTATATAAATAAATATATAAATATAACATCTGTATGTGTATATATATATATCATATAAATATATATATAAAATAATTATTAACTATATAATATGTATAATATAAATACATATGTATATATAATATATATATATCATATATATATATAAAATATAAATATATATAAATATATAATATATATATGGAGTGTGTATATATAAATATATATAATATATATATATATATAAAAATATATATATATATATATATATATATATATATATATATATATAATAAGTATATATACATATGTCTATATAAATATATATATAAGATATAAATATATAAATATATATTAATATAATTTTTCAATATATATATATATATATATAAATATATATATAAAAAATATACATATATAACATATAAAAAACAAATATAAAAATAACATCTATATATATAAAACTATATCTAAATATATATCCTATATAAAAATATATATACCTATATACAAATATATATATATAAATATAAATTATAATATATATCTATATATATATATATATTAATAAATAATACACACACACACACACACACAACACACACACACACACACATATAATATATATATAATAATAGATATATATATATATAAATATAAATAAAATAATATAAATATACAAATGGTATGAATATCGTATATATTATATATATAAATATATATATATATATATATATATAGATATATACATATAAACATATATATATATATCTATATATATATATAATAAATATATATAAACTATATATATATATATATAGTATATATATATATACACACACCTCATACACACACTCACATAACACCCACACACACACACACACACACACACACACACACAGATATATAAATAAATAACAAAATATATTTATATATATATATATATTATATACATATATATATAAATATATATAGATATATATATAAATAAAATATATAATATGTATGTATATACATATATATATATATATTATATAATATGATATATATAATATATATATATATATATATATATATATAAATCAACTCCATAATGTGAGTGTGTGTGAGAGTGTGTGTATAGGTACATCACAAACATATATCACTATAAATATATATATCTATAAATATATAATAACTTCAAAATTATATGTTTAACTCTCTAAACTATAAGTAACAATCTAACACACTCACTCTCTCAAACCGACATCTAGAAGACAAAAAATATATAACAACAATCGTTTTTACACACCAACACACCCACACCCCACCACACACACACACACATATATATATATTATAAATATATATATATATATAAATTAACTATCAAATATAAAACGTAAATATATATGAATAAAAATAAGCTAGATGGAGTGTGTTGTTTGTTAGCTGATATATATATATATAATATAAATATAAATACCCACACACACACACACACACCCACCCCCACACACACACAACCACACACCCCCACACACACACACATATATCAATATATATATATAATAAAAATATATATAACAATAACACACCAATATCCTCACAGCATAAATTATCTTCTCTAAACAATATATACATGTATAATCATATAAATATAAAAATATCTAAATATACAATATAAAAATAAATAATATCAATATATAACTAGACGCAGAATAACTCACACAAACACAGAAGAGAGAGAACAAGAAGAGACAGAGAGAAAAGAGAAGAGAAAGGTATCGAGAGACATCTTCACGAACTACTTGCCACAGAGACACAACCAAGGGAGTGGAGAGTGTCGTAAAACTATTACCTCACAACTGGTGAAATTCTCCATCACTTCTTCCTTCCCGTCTTTACCTTCTTGCAACGGAAGGCGTTAACCATGCACCCAATACACTCTGCACAGCGAGCACTCAGTTCACAAAGAATTTCACTCCTGCAGGATATGTAGTAGACGCCCGTGCTACCTGTAGCTCACGTGCTGACTGCCTTGTTCAATATGTCCACAAACCACCTCCGAATAACCCCCCCCACTCTCTCTCTCTCACACTCTCTCTCTCTCTCTCTCTCTCTCTTTCTCTCTCTCTCTCTCTCTCACGCTAAGAGTCATGTGAACCATTTTTTCCCCTCTTCCCTCCCTCCCCCTCCCCCCTTCTCCTCTCCGACTCCTCTTGCACCCTCCCCCCCCTTCTCCTCCTCCTCCTCTTCCACCCTCCCCCCCTTCTCCTCCTCCTCCTCTTCCACCCTCACCCCCCCCCCTACTCTCTCTTCCTGTTGCGTGACCATTCCACACTGACTCCTGGCTGAGCCGCACCCACAGTGTTTACTTGTTCGATGTTTATTGGTTACATAAAGGCATAAAAAACATGGATGTATAGACGGTTTTGCAA
>NW_028234406.1:3329402-3339402 GCF_977035675.1 Penaeus japonicus
ATACCAACCACTAGTAAAAATCCGAAGAAATGCTATATCCATCTATATCCATCTCGACTGGCCAGGATACAAATAAGCAGCCTTCGATTTTATCTGACTGAGTTGAGGTCGAGAGTGAAGGATATGCTAACGAGGAAAGGTTCGTCGATTTCACTTCAGAAATACTCCTTTTCAGGTTGACCTTTTTTTGATATTCTGATATTCGAGGGACGGGGATGAACGAGAAGAATGGGAGGGAAAAGGGAAAATTAATATTCTTTTAAAGTTTACAAAATTCTGCACATTTTTTATCTTGCCTAATAATAATGATGATAATGATAATGATAATAATAACAATGATAATAATAATGACAATAACTTAATAATACATAATAATAATAATAACTTAATCATAATACTAATAATAATAATGATAATAATTACTTAATAGGTTATTGGATACACGATATACCAACAAACACACTGTTTGTGTCTTTACGTATTTGTTTGTGTTTGTTATGTGTGTTTTACTGCAATATGCATTTGACAAAAATAATTGTTTATTCTATCAAATAAAAATAAAAATAATGTTAGATTTTTCTCATTAGTCGAAAATAACATCAGGATTTTTCCACTAGTTTGTGTACTTTTTTTTTTCTTCTGGTTCATTTTCTCTTCTTCTTTTCTTCTCTTAATTATCATTGTTATCATTACTATTCTTCTCAGTCATCATTATTATCACTATTATCACGTAATTATCATCATCATTATCCTCATTCTCTCCATTCATTATCTCTCTCTTCGTCTTCTTCTCCCCCATCATCTCCTCACCCCTCTCCTTCCTCTTCTTCTACTCTTCCTCCTCCTCTTCCCCCTCGTTCTCCTTCTCCTCCTAATCCTTCTTCCCACTCCCTTTTCTTCTTTACCTTCTTTCTCCTCCTCTTCCTTCTCCTTCCCCTTCTTTCTCCTTTTTCCCTTCTTCCTCTTTCCTTTTTCTTTCCATTCTTTCTACTCTCCCTATTCCTTCTTCTCCTTCTTCTTAATCTTCATCTTCCTCCCCCTTCTTCTCCTTTTCCTAGTTCCCCGTCCTTCTCCTCCTCCTTCTTCCCCTACCTTCTCTTCTTCCTAGCCCCCCACCTAGCCGTCCTGTGGTGGTCTTCCTTTGGGGGCTTGTTGGGGTAGGCTTAGGGAGGGGGGGGGGGGGGGGGGAGGGGGGGGGGGGGGTGGGGGGGGGGGGGGGGGAGGTGGGGGTTGTGGGGTGGGTTGGGTGTGTGTAGTGGTGGTTGGTGGTGTGGGGTGTGGTGTGGTGGGTGTGGGGGTGTGTGGGGTGGGGGTGGGGGTGGGGTGGGGGGTGGGGGGGGGGGGGGGGGGGGGTCGGGGGGGGGGTGGTGGGGTGGTGTGTGTGTGGTGGGTGTGGGTGGGGTGGGGTGGGTGTTGGGGGGGGGGGTGGTGGGGGGGGTGGGGGGGGGGGGGGGGGGGGGGTGGGGGGGGGGGGGGGGGGGTGGTGTGTGTGGTGGGGGGGGGTGGGTGGGGGTGTGGGGGGGGGGGGTGGGGGTGGGTGTTGGGGGGGGGCCGATTCCCTCCTTCTCTTCCTCCTCCTTTTCCTCCTCCTCCTCCTCCTCCTCCTCTTCCTTTTCCTCCTCCTCCTCTTCCTTTTTCTCCTCCTCCTCCTCTTCCTCCTCCTCCTCCTCCTCTTCCTTTTCCTCCTTCTCTTCCTCCTCCTCCTCCTCCACTTCCTTTTCCTCCTTCTCTTCCTCCTCCTCCTCCTCTTCCTCCTCCTCCTCCTCCTTTTCCTTTTCCTCCTCCTCTTCCTTTTCCTCTTCTTCATCCTTCTTCTTCTTCTTCTTCTTCCTCTTCCCCTTCTAGATGCAAGACTAGAGTTGGCCTAATCTCAATATGACGGTGATTATTGCATTTCATACGTGTTCCAGTGTGCAACATTCTGCATCATTATCCCTAAATAACTGAATCTATATTTGACGTGCTTGCTATCATTCTATGTTTATCGTTAGTTGCTTTTTCTCATTATTAACTAGTGTATTTTTGTTTTTTCTTATTATTATTGTTATCATTATTATCATTAGTAGTAATGTTAGTAGTAGTACCATCGTTAATATTGTTATCATTATTATGATCGTTATCATTGTTATCTGTCATCAAAATTATGAACATGATTACTATTATTGTATTCATTATCAGTTTTATGATTATTATTATTACTAACACTGCTTCTACTATTTTTGTTTTACCTTCTAGTAACACGATTATCAGTATTATAACTTTATTATTAAATATTATTAATGAATGTCAGTATTTAAAGAAAAAAAATGAAAAATTAAGTTGCTTTAAAGAAAGCGATCTGTACCGCCAACTTTAAGAAAAATAAAAAAAAAAAAAATAAAGAGAGAAGGAAGGGGGCAAAACAGTGGGTCGAGGGGGACGGAGGAGGGGGGGAGGGGGGACTGTCATTATGAAGCAATTATAGGGAGATCAAACAGTTCTTAGATGTGCCGTCACATCTATCTTGTTTATGACATATTCCTTGTCATATCTATGGCTCCCCCCCCTCCCCCTCCTCCTCCTCAACCTGAGTCTTTTCCAATTAATTTTGTTCCTTCTCTTTAGGATATCTTTACTTGTTTGCCTTTTTTTCTGTTTTTTTTTATGATGTCTCTCTCTCTCTCTCTCTCTCTCTCTCTCTCTATCGCTCCCGCTCTCTCTCTCTCTCTTCCTCCCTCCCTCTTTCTCTCTCTCTCTTTCTCTATCGCTTACGGTCTCTCTCTCTCTCTCCCTCTCTCTTTCTATCGCTCATGCTCTCTCTCTCTCTCCCTCTCTCTTTCTATCGCTCATGCTCTCTCTCTCTCTCTCTCTCTCTCTCTTCATCTCTCCGTCTCTCTCTCTCTCTTTCTCTCTCTCTTCTTCTCTCCGTCTCTCTCTCTCTCTTTTTCTCTCTCTCTCTATCGCCCCCCCCCCTCTCTCTCTATCTATCTCTATCTATCAATCCCTATCTCTCTCTCTCAGAATTTTCATCATTATCACCATTATCTTTTTAGCACTACCATTGTCATTATCCCCATCCTCTCTCACATAACTATCCTTATCATATTTATCAATCCACGCCCACACACTCCTGCAATCTTCTTTACAATATCCTATCGCTCTCTCTCTCTCTCTCTCTCTCTCTCTCTCTCTCTCCGTTCTCCTTTATCACATTTTCCCTAATTACCTTCTGATGAGTCCCCTTGGCTTGAAGTGCCAGAAAAGGCTAACATTGTTAAGATGAATGGAGGGCTATTCATAAGCCTTACGGGGGAATCTGATTCATCGCGTATTTCTTGGAATGAATGAGTTGGCGTGGACTGGCTTTTCGTCGATCTCTGGTTTTGTTGTATGGTTGGTTGTCTGTCTGTACACACACACACACACACACACACACACACACACACACACACACACACATATATATATATAAATATATGTATGTATGTATAATATCAAAACAATACCACAAACAACAACAGCAAATAACAAACGACAAAACCCACCACTACCACCACCAAACAACAAACATCACCACTACCAAACACCACCACCAAACAACAAACATCACCACTACCAAACACCACCACCAAACAACAAACATCACCACCACCAAACAACAAACATCACCACTACCAAACACCACCACCAAACAACAAACATCACCACTACCAAACACCACCACCAAACAACAAACATCACCACCACCAAACAACAAACATCACCACTACCAAACACCACCACCAAACAACAAATATCACCACTACCAAACACCACCATCAAACAATAAACACCATCACTACCTAACAACAAACACTACCACCACCACCAGACAACAACAAAAAAAACACTACCACCACTAAACGACAAACTACCACCAACACCAAACCATAAACACTACCACCATCAAACAACAAACACCACCACCACCAAACAACAAACACCACCACCACTATCAAACAACAAACACCAACAAACAACAAACACCACCACCAACAAACAAACAATACCACCACCACCAAACAACAAACAATACCACCACCACCAAACAACAAACAATACCACCACCACCAAACAACAAACACCACCACCACCAAACAACAAACACCACCACCACCACCAAACAACAAACACCACCACCAAACAACAAACACCACCACCACCAAACAACAAACACCACCACCACCAAACAACAAACACCACCACCACCAAACAACAAACACCACCACCACCAAACAACAAACACCACCACCACCAAACAACAAACACCACCACCACCAAACACCAGCACCACCAAACAACAAACATCCCCACCAAACAACAATCACTACCACCACCACCAAACTACAAACACCAACATCACCAAACAACAAACACCCCCACCACCAAACAACAAACAATACCACCACCACCAAACAACAAACAATACCACCACCACCAAACAACAAACACCACCACCACCACCAAACAACAAACAATACCACCACCACCAAACAACAAACACCCCCACCACCAAACAACAAACAATACCACCACCACCAAACAACAAACAATACCACCACCACCAAACAACAAACACCCCCACCACCAAACAACAAACAATACCACCACCACCAAACAACAAACACCACCACCACCACCAAACAACAAACAATACCACCACCACCAAACAACACACACCCCCACCACCAAACAACAAACAATACCACCACCACCAAACAACAAACACCCCCACCACCAAACAACAAACAATACCACCACCACCAAACAACAAACACCACCACCACCAAACAACAAACACCCCCACCACCAAACAACAAACAATACCACCACCACCAAACAACAAACACCACCACCACCACCAAACAACAAACAATACCACCACCACCAAACAACAAACACCCCCACCACCAAACAACAAACAATACCACCACCACCAAACAACAAACACCACCACCACCACCAAACAACAAACACCCCCACCACCAAACAACAAACACCCCCACCACCAAACAACAAACAATACCACCACCACCAAACAACAAACACCACCACCACCACCAAACAACAAACAATACCACCACCACCAAACACCACCACCACCAAACAACAAACACCCCCACCACCAAACAACAAACAATACCACCACCACCAAACAACAAACACCACCACCACCACCAAACAACAAACAATACCACCACCACCAAACACCACCACCACCAAACAACACCCACCCCCACCACCAAAACAACAAACAAACCAACCCACCACCAAACAACAAAACACCACCACCACCACCAACCAACAACACCACCACCAAACAACAAACACCCCCACCACCAAACAACAAACACCCCCACCACCAAACAACAAACAATACCACCACCACCAAACAACAAACAATACCACCACCACCAAACAACAAACAATACCACCACCACCAAACAACACACACCCCCACCACCAAACAACAAACACCCCCACCACCAAACAACAAACAATACCACCACCACCAAACAACAAACAATACCACCACCACCAAACAACAAACAATACCACCACCACCAAACAACACACACCCCCACCACCAAACAACAAACAATACCACCACCACCAAACAACAAACACCCCCACCACCAAACAACAAACAACACCACCACCACCAAACAACAAACACCCCCACCACCAAACAACAAACAATACCACCACCACCAAACAACAAACACCCCCACCACCAAACAACAAACAATACCACCACCACCAAACAACAAACACCACCACCACCACCAAACAACAAACAATACCACCACCACCAAACAACAAACAATACCACCACCACCAAACAACAAACACCACCACCACCACCAAACAACAAACAATACCACCACCACCAAACAACAAACAATACCACCACCACCAAACAACAAACAATACCACCACCACCAAACAACAAACACCACCACCACCACCAAACAACAAACACCACCACCACCAAACAACAAACAACAAACACCACCACCACCACCAAACAACAAACAATACCACCACCACCAAACAACAAACACCACCACCACCAAACAACAAACACCACCACCACCACCAAACAACAAACACCACCACCACCAAACAACAAACAACAAACACCACCACCACCACCAAACAACAAACAATACCACCACCACCAAACAACAAACACCACCACCACCACCAAACAACAAACACCACCACCACCACCAAACAACAAACACCACCACCACCAAACAACAAACAACAAACACTACCACCACCAAACAACAAACACAACCACCACCACCAAACAACAAACACCAGACAACAAACACCAAAAAGAAATCACCAACAATTACCAAAAAGAAAAACTTCCACCACCAAACAACAAACAACAATTATCAGGATTAAAGGCCGTTCACCTTACCTAAAAATATAGACACGTAAGAGCAGGCCTATTGAGACGAGAAGGTCGATCATTAAGTCTCTGAGTTTCGGATTACACGTAGATACGGGAAGGGAATCGCCCCCCCCCCCCCCTTTTGATGTTTGATGAGGGTTTTTTTTTTTTTTACTTATCTTTCTTTTTTTCTTTTATTTGTTTGTTTATTTATATATTTTTTTGTATTGATTTTTTTTGTATTTTTTTTTTTTTTTTTTTTAGATTTTGATTTCTTTTTTGGAGGGTTATTGTTGATGTTGGTATTAATAGCGTTACGATTGTTGTTATTATCATTATAATTGCTATCATTATCATTATGATTGTTATTATTATTATTCTTGTCATTATCACTATTCTTATCATCATTATTATCATTATCATTGTTATCATTATTACTATTATTGTTATCATTATCATTATCATTGTTATCATTTTCACTATTACTGTTATCATTATTATTATTACTGTTCTTGTTATCATTATCATTATCATTGTTATCATTATCACTATTACTGTTATCATTATCCTTTTCGTCATAATCATCATCATCATTATAATCCCCTCTATCACCATTACTAAATTCATAATAAACAGACGTATGTACTTCTCAATATTACAATCATCATTCTCACAATCATCACCATTCTTGTTTGAATCATTATTATAATCATCATTAACGTAATGTGATGACTATTATCACCATTATCCTAATAATCAATATCATCATTATTATCACAGTCATCATTAACTTCAACATCTTTAACGTAATGTGATGACTGTTATCACCGTTATCATAATAATCAATATCATCATTATTATCACAGTCATCATCATCCTCTTCATCACAATCATCATCATCACAAACACTGCCTGCGTCTTATCTCCATATCTTTACTTCTATCTATCTCTATCGTTATTTCTGGCTCTCTATCTCTATTTATCTATTTCTACCTCTTTATTTCTATCTCTTCACCTTCATCAATCTCTATCTCTATTTTTATATCTTCGTCTCCATCAATCTCCATCTCTATTTCTCTCTCTCTTTCGATATATTTTATTTTTATCTCTCCCTCTATATATCCATTTTCACTCAATATCCACCTCTCTTCCTCTATCTCTCTATCTCCACTTATCTCTATCACTCAGTTTCCACCTATCTATCTCTGTTGCTCTATTTCCCCCAATCTCTATCATTCTATATCTCAAAATCTCTCTCACTTTATCTCTTTCTCTCAGTATTTCTTCGACTTTTATCTCTGTCTCTCCCTTTTGGACGCTTCTCGGAAGAGCAGCGTGGGTGGAAGGGGAGGAAGATGAAATAGGGGGTAGGACGAGAGAGAGAGTGTGAGAGAGAGAGAGAGAGAGAGAGAGAGAGAGAGAGAGAGAGAGAGAAAGAGAGAGAGAGAGAGAGAGAGAGAGAGTGAGAGAGAGAGAGAGAAACAAAATGGAGGGAATGGTGCCTCAAAGATTTTCAAAAGAATAGGGAAAGGGGGGCCCAGCCATCCTTGAATGCCTCTTAAAAACAGAAAAAGGAAGCAATTTTAAGCTAAGAGAACTCTTTGATTGCCCGATTTTGCCTCCTGGCGCCTCGTGGGAGTATGGATAACTTTGTTTATTTGTTCGAGAACTGCATCTTAATGTTTCTGTTAACCATTTACATCCTTTGAAGTAAATTTTATTTATTCTAATTAAATATCTTCCATCAATCGTGTTAATTCTAATACATATTGCTTTCTTTTCAACAAAACCGAATGGATTTCACTGAATTAATAGATATGAGTAAGTCTCCCCTCGTCCTTCCACTTGAAAGAAAACGGCGCCTGGCATCAACAAGTCTTAACAAGTTCGGAACAATGTCAAATCTTCCCAGGAAGGTCTCAAGGTAATACTCGACTTGGATGAGGCAACGAGGGGGAGAAGGAGGGGGAGAGGGAGGGGGAGGGGAAGAGGGAGAGGGAGGGGAAAAGGGAGGGGGAGATGGAGGGGAAGAGGGAGAGGGAGGGGAAGAGGGAGAGGGAGGGGGAGGGGGAGAGGGAGCGGGAGGAAAGGGAGGGGGGGGGGAAGATGGAGGGGAGAGGGGACGAGAAGAGGGAGTCAGGGGAAGAGGGCGAAGAGAGGGAGGAAGTTAAGGAAAGGGAGAGGGAGGGGAAGAGGGAGAGGGAGGTAGAGAGTGAGAGAGGGAGGGAGGGATTGTGGGAGGGAGAGAGGGAGGAAGAAAGAGAGATAGATAGAGGTCTCAAGGTAATACTCGACTTGGATGAGGCAACGAGGGGGAGAGGGAGAGGAAGAGGGAGATGGAGGGGGGGGGAGGGGAAGAGGGAGGGGAAAAGTGAAAGGTGGGGGGAGGGGAAGGGGAGGGGACGAGTAAAAGAGGAGGGAAGAAGAAGAGAAGAAACGATGGAATGAGGGAGATGGAGAGGAAGAGGGAAAAGGGAGGGTAAGGTCAGCAGGGAGAGGGAGGGGAATGGAAGAGGAAGGGTTGATGGAAGAGGGAGAGGGAGGGGAGGAATAATAAATAAAAAGAGCAAGAGAGAGGGGAAGAATAAAGAGGGATGAAGGAGGGAGTTTAGAGAGTGAGGGAAGGGAGTTGATATGAGGATTGTGGGAGGGAAGGAGGGAGGAATAAAGAAAGAGAGATAGATAGAGAGAGAAGATGGGGGTTAGAGAGGGAGGGAGGGAGGGAGGAAGAGAGAGGGGTAGGAAGAGAGAGTCAGAGAGAGAAGAAGAGAGAGAGAGAGAGAGAGACTGACTCAAATAAGAGGCACATCACCAAACTACCATCATTAGTATATAAATACCTAAACATCATCTACACAATATGGGATTGATGACTTTACATTCAACTCTCCTTTAAATATCACTTTTTAGTTTGAATTAAAAAAGTGGGAAACATACTTCAACATTTTTTTTAATAATCCTTCATATTACCAAATCAATATTTAATTTGTAAAGTATCTAAGACATTCTCAAACACGTAATAAACAGGAGAAGAAACATCT
This sequence comes from Penaeus japonicus, assembly GCF_977035675.1. Classification (NCBI taxonomy): domain Eukaryota; kingdom Metazoa; phylum Arthropoda; class Malacostraca; order Decapoda; family Penaeidae; genus Penaeus; species Penaeus japonicus. Next base: position 3,338,868 of record NW_028234406.1, read on the forward strand.
GTTGGAAAGAGATCTGCTATTTCTGTTTATAAAACAATTAAAAAAACTGAGGGGTAATTTCACAAAGAAAAAATCTGATGAAAAGCACATTATGAAAATATATACACATCACAAAATATATAACACCCTGTCATAAACACGATCATTTTTTTCACACATTTTTTCTGCATTTCAAAAGTCTTGTAAATGAACTTGAGTAGGTCTCAAAAGAAACCTTCAGCTATCTTAAGTATTTTGTAACTTCTAAAATTATGCATTTTCAAGTTGCTAAAACCGATTTCAGATGAAAACAGCTTAATACTGATTAATACAACATGAAAAATTTCTGTCCTCATACACTACAAACTGACATAATTATTAATGTTTTCATAATATGAATACTACATAAACTGAACAGATTACGAATTACGGGGCATAACAACATGCTTGTAGAGGAACATGCCAACACCTCCGAACCTGAAGAACACAATTCAAGTAAAAATGACCAGAATCACAATAACAAGATTCAACCGTTCCATCACAAGATAACGTTTCC
>NW_028234406.1:3349402-3351902 GCF_977035675.1 Penaeus japonicus
TAAATGTTTGTATAATTGTATTTTTGCCCCATTTACAATAACTAGCGCATTGCCTGTTCAAAATATATTGTTCAGGATGTGAAAACTGGGTAAACCTCACACAGTGCCCGGTGCTCGAGAAAAACGAAATACGAAAACAAAGTCACACAGTCTTGTGTCTCAAACGAAGTACACACAGATCCATTTCCCCCTTGGTACCTCCGTCTGTCACTTCCATTTCCCCCCCTGCTTATTGTCAGCTTTACACTCGACACTGGACTACGTTCGGGTCTAGTTAAAGAGTTATCATACTAACTCTTTCCATCACTATTTCCAACCGTAAAATATGAGAGCAAAGGCAAAATAAGAAGAAAAAAAAATGCATAAAAAAATCTATTCTGTCCGCATTATTTATTCTTTCTTCCCCATGATATCGTAGCCCTTCATTTTTTTTTCTCTCTCTCTTCTTCTTCTTCTTCCTCTTCTTTTTCTCCTAATCATACCCACCACGAAATCAATCAGAGGAAATCGTCAGACCTTTATATTTACCTTTAATTGTTAAATTCGGCTTTCTTGTAAGAGTAGGTTGTGCTGATAATCATTTCAGTTGAGATTCTCAGATCATGTGTGCTAGGAAAGTAGCGCGTTATTGGCTAAGGTAAAAGGTAGGGAGTCGAGGGACGAGGGGTGGGGGGGTGGGGGGTGATAGTATGGTAGGTGCTTCATTGATATACTGACTTTGATATTCATAGAGTGATCGGTTCTCGAGATAATCCAGACACACACATACGTAGCCATACATATACACATACACACACATATAATTTGTTGATTTATAGGTAAATACTCTTTATATGGAGGACATGCATAGCTAATGTATCTTTTTACAGGTAGACAAGTGGAATATCTTAAATATCGGTCTATACGCTCGGCTATTTAAGTTAAACGTAGACACACCATATTGCATAAATCATAGTAGATTTACATAATCTAAAAAAGATGCCCTGTTTACTCACAATTTCTATAATCGATGTTTGCTTTGTAGTGTATTCTTGTTATTTGTATATGCATGATCAAATATTTACTTTATTCAGAATTGATCAATAAAATACTTAGAAGAATATCTACCAAACGACCATCGAATCAAAAACCCAAATCACGATTACAAATTCTGGTCTTCTTCGAGATTCTTTGGTTTACAGTCCTGTGCTCAAGTCTTATTCTCACATTGTCTTGATGTCTAGCATAGTCTCTTTTTTTAGGATTTAAGATTATATTAGTAATTCATCTTTAAATCGTAACTTTGGGACATGTTTACATCACATCTGCATTGAACCTAAGTAGTTGAAACCCGATGTGTTGAGTCCGTAGGGTTTTTTACGCACTGGCTGTCAGCGTCATTGTTATGGGACATGGAAACTAATTACTGGAGGATGAGATACAATATGGAAATTAGATGAGTTGAATGTATAACAAATATGACGTTTCTGAAGGCAAAGATGATAATAGAAACATGCATCAGTAACACAGGCAATACATAACAGTCACAGAACAAAAATAACTCTAACCATCAGTGCCTCACACGCATGAGAACATTTTCAAACAACCAAACAACCAAACAACCATAACACACATCTCTATTACACCTGACGTCAGAAATAGAGGAGTGAGTCAGCACGTCTTTCACAGAAAACGGAGGGGAAAAGCGAAAGAAAACGGGAGGTGGGTTAATACAATTACCTTGTGAGGCGATGCATCAGGTATCCCCCTTTCTGTGGAATTTATTGAATCATGAGGCGTGGTTCAGCTCTGTAGTCTGAATTAGAACGTGGTGATTCATTCGGATTCATTTGATTATTTCCGTTATGGTGTGAGTATGAATCTGAATTTTCACGAGACTTTTTACTCATTCTTTTGTTTGCTTTTGTGATATGACTTTATCTAATTTCATTGTATGTCACGATTTAATGTTTAATATGTCTCTGAATCAGAGGACTTGATTGAGAAGATATTATTTTGATAAAACACGTTAATATAGTAATATAGCACAGTAGATTAGTGAGAAAATGAAAAAAGGAGCGAACAGGTGCAAAACTAAAATAAGTTATATAAATAAGTAATATAAGTTATATAATTATTTCCAATTAGGTGGCTAATTCCTCTCCTGATGTGGACAACTTTGTATGTGTGCGTGTGAGTGTGTGTGTGCTTTCCTAACACACCCCAATATACATACACTTAGAAACAAAGACAAACACACAAACACACACACAGTACAAACAACCACAAACAAAACAAAAAAAATCCCCCACGCACTAACATATTTCCTAATACACCCCAATACACATACACTCAGAAACAAAGAAAGACACACAAAGACACAGACAGAACAAATAACCACAAAAAAAAAATCCCCCCACACACCCGGGTAGTCGCAGGTACCTTTCAGCCACACGACCCTCATTTGGCTACAAAGCACCATCCCTCACGGCCTCCGTCCCTCTCTCTCCTTTCCTTCTCC
>NW_028234406.1:3374402-3376902 GCF_977035675.1 Penaeus japonicus
GAGGGTTGGTGGGAGGTGGGAGTGATGGGGTTGTGTGGGGGGGGGAGGGGTGTGAGGGATAAGTGGAGTGGGTGTGGGAGGGAGAAGTGTGAGAGGGTGGAGGAGGTGGAGTTGAGCGAGTGGGGAGGAGGAGGAGGATTATGGGGGGGAGAAGAGGAGGGAGGGGGCGGGAGGGGAAGGGGGGGGAGAGGGGATGTGGATTTGTGTGGGGGGAGGAGCGGGGAATGAGGATGGCGGCGGAATGATGGCGAGGTAGTTTGATGAAGGCGGGGGGTTGAGATGAGGGAGAGGGGGTAGAGAATGAAGAGAGGAGAGAGGGGAGAGGAAGAGGAGGGGAGAGGGGGGGAGAGGGGTAAGAGGAAGAGGAGGGGAGAGGGGGGGCGAAGAGGAGGGGAGAGGGGGAGGAGAAAGAGAAAGAGGAGGGCAGAGAGGAAGAGGAGAGGAGAGGCGGAGAGGAAGAGGAGGGGAGGAAAAGGAAGGGAGAAGGGGAGAGGAAGAGGAGGGGAGAGGGAAAGAGAAGAAGAAGAAGGGAAGAGAGGAAGAAGATGGGGACAGAGGAAGAGTGGAAGAAGAAGGGGAGAGGAGGAAAGAGAAAGAGAATAAGAAGAAAGGGGAGAGAAGAAGAGAAAAAGAAGAAAGGGGAGAGGGGGAAGAGAAGAAGAAGAAGAAGAAGGGAAGAGAAGAGGGAAATAGAAGAAGAATAAGAAGAAGAAGGGGGGGAGGGTGAGAGGGGGTAGGGAAATACCAGTCATCCATCACCGTCTAGAGAAGTCCATCGCATCCTCCTCCAGACGTAAGGGCGTATCGTCGGCCGCCCATAACTCTCTCTTCCACGCCCTCGCGATCTCTTCGGCGTCGCACATCGATCACGCGGAGAGCAGGGCTGTCTTTCTGTGGGAAGGTGGGGGGAAGGGGGAGGGGAGAAGGGGGGAAGGAAGGGATGGGGAGGAAAGGGGGAAAGGAGAGGGGAAGAGAGGGGAGGAGTGGATGGAAAGGGAGGGGGGGAAAGGAGGGGAGGTGGGGGGAGGGAGGGAGGAAGGGGGAAGGGAGGGGAGGTGGGGAGGAGGGGGAGGGGGGAAGGAGGGGAGGGAAAGGGGGAAGGAGGAGGTAGGGAGGGGAGAAGGAGGGGGAAGGGAGGGGAAGGCGGCAGGGAGGGAAGGAGAGGAGGGGGGAGGGAGGGGAGAAAAAGGGAGGAAGGGAGGGGGTGGGGGGAAGAGGGGGAAGGGATAGAAATGGAGTAGGGAAGAGATGGGAAGGGAGTAAGGAAGGGATGGGAAGGGACGAATGGAGGTAAAGAGGAGGGGGAGAGAGGGAGGGAGGAAAGATGAGAGGGATTAACACGAAAGAGGATGGAAGGGAGGAAGTGAGAGAGGGAGAGACGAACGGAAGAAGAGAAAGAGGGAGGGAGGTAGGAGGGAAGGAAGGAGGTAAAGAGGAGGGGAAGAGGGAGGAAGGAGAGAAAAAGGAATGGAAAGTGGAGGAGAGAAAAATTGAAGAGGGAGGCAGGGAGGGAAGGAGAGAGGTGGAGGAGAAAAGAAGGAGGGAAGAAGTAAGGGAAGGAGAAATGTGGAGGAGAAAAGAAGAAGGGAGAAAGAAGAGAATTGAAAAGAAAGAAGGATGAGGAGGGCGGGAAGGAGGAAAGGAAGGAGAAGAAAAATGGAGGGAAAAGGGAGAGAAGAAGGAGGCAAAAGAAAAAAAATGGAGGGAGAAGGAACAAGGATGAGAAGAAATAGGAGGAGAAGTAGGAGGAAGAGAGAAAGGAAGAAGTAGGAGGAAGAGGAGAAGGATGTAGAAGGAGTAAGTAAGGAGGGGGAGGAGAAGGAAGAAGAGAAAGAGGTAAAATCAGGAGAAAGAGGAGGAGTGAAAGGAGTAGGAAGTAGAAGTAGGAGAAGGAGGAGGATGAGAAAGAGGAGGAAGAATGAGAATGAGGAAGAAGAGGAGAAGGAAGTAGAATTGGGAGAAAGAGGAATAGTAGGAGGAGTAAGAAGAGGAAGAGCAGGAGGAGGAAGAAGAGAAGTAAGTAGAATTAAGAGGAGTAGGAGGAGGAGGCGGAGGAAGAGGAGGAGGAGGAGAAGGAGGAGGAGGCAGGTGAGATAGTGGGAATAGGTTCATGGAGGGGGAAGAGGGGACAGAGCCGGGTGGGGGGGCTGTGAGGTGGGGACGAGTAAGGAGGCGGCTGTGAGGTGAGGAAGAGGAGGGAGAGGAGGGGAGGAGGGGGGGGGGGCACGAGGGTCCTTGCGCGGCAGGTGGAGACTCATGAAGTGAACCATTGGTAGTGGCGCTCCGGTCACAGTCGCTCGTGTCTGCCGCTGATTCCGTTCCGCTGTTTGTGTCGTGCGTGGCGCTCGCGTCCTCGCCCCTTTACGGGATGTATTAGTGGGTGTGCATTCAATTATTTATGTGATTGTGTGTGTGTGTGTTTATATATATATATATATATTATATCAATATATATCTATATATATATATATTATATATATATATATATATATGTATGTAT
>NW_028234406.1:3381902-3384402 GCF_977035675.1 Penaeus japonicus
AGGAAGGCAGTGTGTTATCCTGTTATCGACAACATCATTATCATATGTAGTTTATTACTGGCATAATAATGATAATAAAAAAGGATGATAATGGTAATAGTCATAATCATAATCATCATCATCATGATTATGATAATTATAAAAAGAAGGATAATTATAATATTAATGATAATGATGATACTAACATTAATCCAGTTCAAGTATTAATGATTGATAGTAATGATAATAATATTGATGATAACTAATAGTAATGATGAAAATTATAATAATAGTAATAATAACGATAATGATAATCATACTTGTAGCATTAGTATTAATGATAACAGTAATTAACACCGTTATTATATCATCATTATTCCCAACACCATCACCACAACTACCACTATCATTTTTTTTCAATATATCGAAATCAACTTTCAAAGAGGAATCACTTTTTCTTCAAGTTTATTTAGGTTGGCACCAGACGCGCATTGAGGTAGGTCCCTTGAACAGCTGATTCTTCATATCAACTCAAATGCACAAAAATTATAAATGGTATTGATGTTGAGGAATAGGTAATGGGTAATGGGTGCTATTAAGTTTTTTTTCCGTCTCTGTTTACCATTTAACGACAAGCGCGTACCCATTGACTTACTGTTAGGCTTACTGTTATAGGGCGCTCAATTTTCTGTTGTTTTTTTATGGCTTTTTAAAAATGTACGTTTTCGGTTGTTATTTTGTGTGTAGACTCAAGCATGTGTAAGAAGAAGGACGCACGCACAGACAAGCACACTCACATATATGAATATATAAATCTATCTATTTATAGAAATCTACAAAATTGTATAGAAATATATAATTGTATATATATATATATATATATATATATATATATATATATATATATATGTGTGTGTGTGTGTGTGTGTGTGTGTGTGTGTGTGTGTGTGTGTGTGTGTGTGTGTGTGTGTGTGTGTGTGTGTAGTTATATACGCACACACACACACACATTCTTAGTGACGCGCAGGCACAGAATGCAACTTCAGAGCAGCGGTGTTTGTCAACCCGGACGCCTTGGGGAGCAGCTGCGTCGGGAGAAGCCGCTTGGGATTTCCTTAAGCCTTTCAAGTTCTCTCTCTGACAGTTGGATTATGATGGTGGACAAAATCATAGTGATGATGGTGATTAAGAGGAAGAGGTGGCTGATGACTTTGATTATAATGATGATAACATTTGCGGTAATGATTATGATAATGTTACTACTACTACTGCTACTACTACTATTACTACTACTACTACTATTACTATTACTATTACTATTACTACTACTACTACTGTTACTACTTCTACTACTACTTCTACTACTACTATTACTACTACTACTGTTACTATTAGTATTATTACTACCTCTACTACTGCAAATGATGATAATGATGAAAACTAGACATTGATAACAATAATAATTATAATAGTTATTATGATAAAAAAAAATATAGTACGTATAATAATAGCAATGATTATGATGATAGCAGTGATATTGATGATAGTTATAGGATTGATGATAATGATGGCGGTAATAATGATAACAAGAATGTTAATAGTAACAACAATAGTGACGATAATGAAGTCAATAACGACAGTAATAATGATAACATTGATAATAGTAATAATGAAGTTACTTTTAACACGCTTACCATTATCATAATCATCATCATTATAATCACCATTATCATCATCATCACAATTGTTACGAATACGAACAAAAAATAAACCGAGCAACAAGCACACCAATCTACCAACATAAACAAACACGACAGACACAGAAACAAAAGATAAAAACAAATGAATCTAACACGCCAGATTTTCCTCCCTTAATCCTACGTAACCCGTAGAAAATCCAAGAGTCTAGGCTGAGGTGGTATGGCCATGTAAAGAGAAGGGAGGGTGAAGAACATGTCGGGAGAGAGGTTATGGAAATGGAAATAGAAGGGAATAGAAGAAAGGGTATACCCAAAACTAGATGGAAAGCTTGTATAAAAAGGGACTTGAAGGAAAAGAACATAGATGATATAACAATAGTATACAATAGGAGTACTTGGAGAAAGCTCATCAAAAACGGCGACCCCGAATAGGGATAAGCTGAGAAGAAGAAGAAGAAGAATTCTACGTAACCCAGCTTCGTATCCTCACATCCCGGGGAAAGGATGACAAGCAGAGCCATTGAGTGTGACATAGCATCCTCAGGGCGTGCCATAGCTCCTTTCTCCCCGGCCACGACGCCCTTACACAAGTACAAACATCACGGAAAGGCTGCCATTGACCCCGACTTCGTAGCTCACGTGAGGCAAGAGACTAAAACCCCGCAAGATATTTATAGGGAGAATTCATGGCAGCGCTACTACAGCTGGGGAGATCTTTTTTTTAATCTTTTATTCGTTAGATCAATTAGAGATAAGGATGTTTTGAACCGTATCGTTTTTTGAGGAGGGAGAGATAACTAGATTGGTAATTATGAAGGATG
>NW_028234406.1:3389402-3396902 GCF_977035675.1 Penaeus japonicus
CCACCTGGCACTTTATCGTGAAACAGTCCAAATTCTGTCTTTCTAGAATTTGTGTGGGTGTCGTCTGAACCTTTGCCCTTGAGTGCACCACCCATTATGAACTCTCCCTAAAAGGCACCACCTCCAAGATTTAGAATATGGGTCTTTTTTTTTCTATTTGTATGTTTGTTCTTTGAAATTTCCTTGGCGTATTAAATGTCCTCTCAAGCTAAAGGGGCCAATATCATTGCTTTAGTTGTGGACTATAACTTCCATGAAAGGACAATACACATTAAATAGAAACAGTTGATGCAAGATTCATTAGCATCAGTGTAAGGGACCTATTAGTAAGACTTGGTTGTTAACCTTGATCTCTAACCCTAACCCAACCCAAACCCTGATATGAACTTATCCTTAATCTAACTAACTCAGATGGTGGGAATTCTGGTTGGTGTAATTTTCAATGTTTTTCTTTCAACAAGGGATGTTTCCTGACCTGTTGTTTTATGTTAACCTTTTGCGGATGGGAGATAGATTTGCTTGCCCATTCTCCAGGATGGGTTTTATTTCAGAGCCAAGCAGCTTCACGGGAGGACAAAAAGCAACTTTATTTTTTTGTATTTACGGACTGTCATGAACGAATATGAAAAGTATAACTATCCTCAATGAACATAACATGAAGAGGTAGGGAAGAGGAAGGAAACTTGTGCTTATGACTGGCACTGGGGCACATTGTAGACATTGAGCATGGTTTGAGTTACCTTCCTCTTCTCGATCTGCTTTCACATCCTTCATCTGTGGTACTTTAAAGCAAGAGATCGGCAACTTTCTATGTGCCATCGTTCTATAAAGATAGTGCTTGTTAGAGACCATAGATGGGTGCCATTCAAGGCTCTCTCTCCTGGTGCTAGAAGAAGGTAGTGCCATCTAGGTTTTGGATGTTAGGTGAAACCCATTTTGCTTAATATTACAGCAACTATAGTAATTATGACTGCAGTTGTCATCATCACTCACTCATTAATCACAGCACAATAAAATAACACAATAAAATGTTTGTCATGACATCCGTCGTCAGGCCAGAGCTCCTGTGTCATGTATGTCATGACACCTGTATGCAATGGGCTAATCATTACTTTTTAAAGTAAGATGTTTTAGTTTTCTTTGATAGAATAGTAAAGATATTGTAGGTTATACTTTTCTAGTCAAATTATTATTTATGATAAAGATAATGCATGACTATACTTTCACTTCACAGTTAAGATTCCATCATGTCTCATAACCATGTATTATTAATGTTTTTATTGTTTTTTTTCATCAAGCTTTATTTTGAATGATTGTACCAGATGGCACATTATTTTTATGTAACAAACAGTGACGACAAGAATTGGCTCTAATCAACTTTGTTTTGTATTTTCTTCTCGTCAGAAGATTCACGGATAAACTTTTGCATGGAATATTGTGTTCAGATAGGATTTTTAACATGATGAATCTACATTATTTCAGACGGTGGTGGAAGGAAGTGGCAAGCTCGACTTTGGAGAGTATGAGCTTGAACTGTGGGATCTGAGGTGAATTTTGAATATGTGTATTTTCTTAATTTCGCATGATTGTATGTTTCTATAAAAAGTGTTTAAGAGAAGGAGATCTCTTTATCAAATGTGTACAAAGAATTCTCTTAAAAGATGTTGTTCATTTATTATTCACTCATAACAGGCTGTATTAAACCTATTAGTTTTACATAGAATTATTTAAAGATCAGATTGCGAAGTGTGTGTCAGGTACAAGGGTTATGTAAATCACTACATGAGTACTACTTGCAGGTATAATTCTATGCTGCAAGGCCACGTCAAGAAAATGCAGGGAGGACGGAACACCAGGAAATCATGGCTGTGTGACTGGCTCAGACCCATGTGCCTGCCAATCACAATCATCGTCACATTGTCGATGCTTATTGTCGTCGTTGCCATCCTTGACGACAATGTGACAAACAACGAGGCAAAGCAGTTGAATTGTAACAAGTGCAGGTTGGTTCAAATTAAGTTTCCTTGGCTCTGTATCATAATGATTAGTAGGAATCTGTCCTAATTATCCTGACATATGTGCATATATTATTTCTTCTTTGTCTTCTCCGTCTTCTTCGTATTTTAACTATATTAATATTTGTTTAACGTACTCTTTGCAATAATCATTAATTGGAAATGAGTCATAGATAAGGTATATTACATGGTATACTGTTTTGGTAACTGATAATGCTAATGTAGTTTGGCAAGGACTTGCTCTGGTGAGAGCACTATAATTTTTCTAGATAGCAAACTGATAAGATTATCTAAGGTGTAAGAGATTCAACCTACTTTGTAAATCATCTTCAAAATCATGATTACATGCATTCAATCATTGTAGAATTTTACGATAAGGATTTAGCTATAACACAGACACCGATTTCCAATAGCTAAATACAAGATTTGGTTACGTTGCGTTTTTCTATACATATTGTTTTCTTCATCCCCCCAGTTTCCAGTTGGTGGAGAGCATGCCAGAAAACCTGACTTATGCTCCGGGAAGCGTGCATTACCCAAGCATCTATAATGCGTGGGTTACCCTCATCAACAGCGCAGAAACGTCCATCGACATTGCGGCCTTCTATTGGACGCTGTTGTCGGAGGATGTTGGAAAGAAGCCCCATCCTTCCGCGTGGGAGGGGGAAGACGTGCTGCATCGACTAAATGTCACCGGTTAGCATAGCCATTAGGGTGAAGGGGCCTTTTTGGGGTGTTTGATGTTTTGTTATTTATTCTGCCGTGGTTTTGAGCTTCGGCATTGATTTGCTTGTTGCTAGATGTGCAGTTTTGTAATCTGTTTCAGGGGTTAATTAGGAATTGTTTAAAAATTACATGTATGAAATAAGAATTAGGAGAAAGAATTGATTATAAAATTTCTATTATCACTTGGTTTTACTGATGATGGTATATGTGTAGGAGTGTGTATTGAGTGTGGATTTACATACATTTATATATTTCAGTTCATGCTTAAACAAAAGCTAAATGCAAAAAATGCTTTAATACAAGACATTACTCTACTAAACAGAGTAAATGTATATATAATCTTACTACTATAATTTAATATATATATATATTTTTTTTAGGTCAGCGTCCAAATATATCAATTAGAATTGCTCAGAATTCGCCTTCAAGAGTGTCTCCACAACGTGACAGTGCAATGCTCGTGGAGTCTGGGGCCGCGGAGGTAATTCAGTCCTATTTACGTGCCCATCTTTTATGGGTCCATTTGATTGTGTGGATGTTTGATGATAATAGTATTCGTATTATTAGTATTGTTTTGTATTTGGATTTTTTTTCTCTCGGTTTAATTATTCATTTCTCAATTGCATAAAGGTTAAAAGATGGAAATATATTTATGTAGTTATATATGATAGGAGATATAATGATGGCAAAAAACATTTATATATACTGAGCAAAATGTACTCAACAAAAATATCAGTGCTTAGGGTCTTTAACAATTGGGAGAGTAGCTGAATTTAATAACATTTGCATATAGATATTTGTAGATCAGTCGAGATATATTGTTCGCTGTCTCTGCCATCAATACATGGAAGGTTTTTCCAGGTTCGAAGCGTGAACTTTTCACACCTGATGGGAGCGGGCGTTTTGCATACAAAGATGTGGATTGTCGACGGCAAGCACATCTACCTCGGAAGTGCAAATATGGATTGGCGTTCCCTGACACAGGTATGGAGGGAAGTTTTCGCATGGATGTTGAAAGTTTTTTTGTGTCCAATGCTCTCTCGGCATTTGATATTTATCATTTTTTTGTATTTGATGTTAAATTACAGTTCATGTTGTTTTGATCTTTATGTTGTTTGACTGATTACATCTTTGGATTTGCAGGTCAAGGAAGTTGGTATTTTGATCACAAATTGTTCATGCCTGGCAGAAGACATGAGCAAAATCTTTGAGGTAAGAGTGACGGAAAGGTGATGGTTGGCTGACATGACAAATTTGTTGTAATTAACAAAGACAAAATAAAACTGCCTCATCGTTTTGCAAAAGTCTTTGATCTCTGAATATGTTTGATCAGGTGTACTGGCAATTGGGCAAGCAAGGAGCCGAGATTCCTGCCGTCTGGCCTCGTGACTTGCAGACCGAGTTCAACATTGAGAATCAGATGTCCTTGCCTCTTGGTGGGGGTGAAGTGAATACGTATCTATCAGTAAGTACGAATGGAGGAATGTCTCTCTTGTTGTAGTTGGTGTTTTTGTTGTTCAGTGAATGATAGCTGATCTGTCGTATATGTTTCATTGCTCTGTGACCCATCCCTTTATAGTTAATGTTTTAGATCCATGGCATTTTTTCAAAAGGATGGAGAAAGAGGTACATATAGATAGATAGATTAGATATCCATGGCATCTCCCTAGAAAGATAGAGATACACACACACACACACACACACACACACACACACACACACACACACACACACACACACACACACACACACACACACACACACACACACACACACACACAAATGGACAGACAGACACATACAGACAAAGAGAGAGAGCCGTACAGTGTATATATTTATTATTTTCTTTCTTTTCTTTTCTTAGAGTTCTCCACCACCATTCTGCCCAAAAGGGAGGTCCAATGATATAGATGCTATTGTTGATGTTATAAATAAAGCAGAAAAGTTTGTGTACATCGCTGTGATGGATTACTTCCCCCGAATGCTCTACAGCAAAGATAAGAAGTAAGGACTGTTCCGTCTTATAATTGATTATGTTTTATCTGCTAGAATGTAATTAAGATGAATGGAACATTACTGTGCTGGTCATCTTGTGGATGTTCTTGTTAATTACCTGTATAATTATATGATATATTGATGAGTTTTTATAATAGGGTATGTGCATAGCACCACTCCATTAGCTGTACATATGCTCCTGATTTTTGTTTCTTTCTCCATGATTTGTAAGTAGTGTGCATCTATGTGATTTGTTGCAGGTTTTGGCCAGTGATTGACGACAGGTTGCGCGCTGCCGCATACGAGAGGAAGGTGCGGGTGCGTCTCTTAGGGTCGCATTGGAACCACACACGAGCTGACATGAAATACTTCCTGAAGTCTCTGCAGGACCTCACAGGCACTGCCACTGGAATAGACATTGAGACGGTGAGTTGCTGATTCTAATGGATTGTTAATATTTAGCTATAGGGTCGTGGGTATATTTTTGTCTTCTTTGTTCAAGATGATTAGTAGTGTAAGTTTGTTTCAATTAAACTCTGGAATGCAAGGGCCTCAAAAAAATGATCTTGGGATCTGCAATTAATCCAATAGGAGTCTGTTGTCCAGGATCTTAAAAGGGAGAAGGAGAATTAAGAAATATTGAGTAAAACTGTTCCTGGACCAGTGAGTTCTCCAGACCAGCACTATGGCTTATGCGTTAGTTTTGATAATTGTAGATAAAGCTATAAATGAGACTGAATAATTTCACAACCCAAGAGATGTCATTAATGCTTTTCAAATTACTCCTTCATTGCAATCACATGTGATTCCAATAAAGAAGTGAATTAAAATGTGACAATTACATCGCATGTGTTGTGAAATTGTTCAGTTTTATTTAGGTGCTGGTTATTTTTCTCATTATAGATACCAAAGTAATGTTGTTTCAGTTAAGATATGAGGCTGATTATTCAAATAGGGCAATGGATAATATTTTTTCTGAATCATCTCTCTGTTTTTCCAGTTTTGAAAGATGTCATGATTTTGAAAAAGAAAAAGTAAAAAAAGATGTATTTGAATAGCTCTTGTCCACATTATGCTTACTTGTCTTTCTCAACAGCGCTTGTTTGTCGTGCCAGCATATACTGACGAGCAGCGAAGAGTTCCCTTTGGCCGTGTCAACCACAACAAATACATGGTGACAGATAACACAGCTTATATAGGTGAGGATAAGTGTCATATAGTTGTGATCCATTTACTCAGTCACTGCATGTAAATAAATGAGTATTTTATCCATTAAAGGAATGTCAATTAATTTCTTTTATAGATAGCAAATTGTTTTATGGAAATGGTCGTAACGGTTGGACACCGTGCATTTTCTGCGTTATTGTTGACACACTAAATGACTGCTTTGCTATTTTTATTGTTTACAGGGAGAACGGTATATCTCCATAGCATCTAGGAAAAGTATATTTCAGGCTTTTATCTATTTTGATTGCAACTGCATATGTGTTGCTCAAATGAAGATTCAAATTCTTACTCCACAGGAAGATTCCATAGGAATTTGTTTTTAGATTATCGTTGTTTTATAACAATTTACACAATATTTGTGTTTTATTGAATTAGTTATACCCATGTTATTCATATGTTTTTAGTGAGTTCTTATATGAGACTGGGAAATTATCTGGATGTTATTATAGGAAAAAAAGAGAACAGACTAAGAACATTTCAACATTTCCTCTTTGATTAGGTAAGACTTATCAAATGTACCCAAATACAGGGAAACATCGGCATCCAACTTTTTAGAAATTTGTACAAATCATCACAAGTATAATCAAACCACTATCAATTTACCACAGGTACATCAAACTGGAGCGCGGACTATTTCATCAACACCGGCGGCATTGGTCTGATTGTGAACGAAACGGACTCAACGGCATCGAGGGACACGGAAGCAAGCACTGGAGGTTCTACCCTTCGGAAGCAACTTCAGGATCTGTTTGAGAGGGACTGGACCTCAGAGCATGCAAGGCCCATTGACGAGTTCTTCTAGTTTGTTGCAGGCGAGATGGGCATAGGGTTTTATCCACTGTAAACTCTCTTTTTGTCTATTTTTTATCATTATTATTATTTTAATTATTATCATTATCAATTTGCATTCTTGTTAAATTGCTTGTTTTATTGGTTTCATGCTTATGTTTATATCTTTTTTCATCGCTTGATTAATTGAATTGTTAAAAGAGGAAATTTTATTTCAAAAAGAATATATATACTATGTGAACAAGTAAGTCGAAATCTTAATAAGCGAGTGTATCCAGTCAAAACTATTTAATTGGGGATCAAAACTATTTAATTAGGGAGTTCAGTATTTCCAATGCTATTTCATTGGTATATGAAGATATTATGTAATTTTCACCCTAAACTATGTGATAACAGCATGTGATTTATCAATATGTATTACTGTTTTTGAGACATTTTTATGATTGAGAATATGTGTATTGGAAAATTCATTAATGAGAGAGTCATACATGTCTTGCAATATGTACGATAACTAATGTTGAGCAAGATGTTATGAGGAATTAGATATATATATGTTGGAGATGGTAATTGTTTTTATAAATATCACCAAATACTAAATATACTAAATATGATATATACTTTTTCTGAAATTCAGCAGGATGAAATGAAACTGTAATTAATCTAGAATGTAACACTGATATTTAGCTTGTGAGAATTATTCAGTTTTTTTTCCAAAACAATAGGAAATAAGTTCTGTTTAACCAGTGAA
>NW_028234406.1:3411902-3416902 GCF_977035675.1 Penaeus japonicus
GCACGTATGTATGTTTGCTTGTATAATCCAACATATATGACAGCAGCAACAGAATATAAGAGCCATATAGTTCTAAAACTTTGACGCGTATCGAGAAATGCATTTTCCATTTCTAAAAAAAATCTGGCTTGAATTCTTTCTCGTGATATTTCAAGATTTTCTTTTCATGCTGGTCCACATAGGATTAAAAAAAAGAAAAAAAAAAAAAAAAAAAAAAAAAAAAAAAAAAAAAATGGTGTTTGCATATGTTCGTTTTAACTTGTTTGTAAAAGTCGTTGTTGTTTTTTCTTCAGTAGGGAAGCGTATTCTGTTTGGTATGCATTTTTGGTCATGGCTCGCACAAGTATTTTTATATATAATTTTTTTTATGTATGTGTATCAGCTTATGTATGTATGTATGTATGGTTCCGTGTGCGTATGTACGTGTCTCAATTGTGGATGTCTCTCCATTTTCCTTTTTCCTTTTTTTAATAAGATATCGTGAATTTACGGTATACTTAGGCTTTGTATAGAATAATCCTTCTTAATTTTATGAAAGGATATATGGAGAATCATTCTTTAACTTATTTATGAAGAAAATTCATTTTTCTTTTTGTCTTAATCACTGTTTCGAAGAAAAGTTTTTGCATTAATTCAAAATTCATCATTGATCGTTTCCGTTTGTCATGATAAATGTAGAACGAATATGAAATGAGAATGAATAATTTCACAAGAGATGTAATTGACATGTTTTTAATTCAAAGCTTCATCAGAATCACATGATGAAGATTTAACCTAAACGCGTCAATCAAGTTAATTATTTTCATTGGTAACGTTTTTTCTTTCTGTATTTACCACCATGAATCAGCAACTAATACCCCCCCCCAAAAAAAAAAAAGATAAATACCCCCCCTCCTCCGAAAAATAGATAAAACACAACCTTAACATATTACGATATCAGACTAAAAAAAAAAAAAAAAAAAAAAAAAAATTTAGCCCCGCGGATTTTTGATTTGGCGGGAAAGACAACCGCTGGTCTCGCGAGCGCCGCCATCTTCTTTAAGCTAAAGAACCGCACCAGTTTCATTTTCCACTGTTTGTTTTTCCTCCTTTAACAGCACGGGAGATTCGGTGATGTAGGATGTGATGAGGAGCGGTGGTTTACGAAGATGGAATGGAGAGGAAGATAGGAGAAGCTTTCATTTATCCAAAGAGTTTTGTGTAATGGAGATTTATTTCAAACACACACACACACACACACACACACACACACACACACACACACACACACACACACACACACACACACACACATATATATATATATATATATATATATATATATATATATATAACAGGATAGATATATAGATGTATAATAAATGAGGTATAGAGACAAATATTATTTTTTTTATCGTTACTGTTTTATCGTACATTTAACCTTCAATTCGTCAATAGGAGCACGTACTATAATTCGTATAACCGACTGATTATATAAAAAAAAAATCTTGATATTTCGCAATATCTCTATGTTGCACAATCAATCCATTTTTTTTTTTATTCCATTACCATTTTCATTATCTTGTACTCAAATTAATTTTTACTCTCTACATTCCTTCAAACTCAAAGTCCTTTCACGTGTTACCAAGTGTTTTTTTTTTTCTCTCTCTCAACGACAGGATATTGATAGTTCGTGCAACGTTCAACATCAGTCTTTGTGGTTTCGTTGATCAGCCACAAGCAGGGCATCATTCATCACCAAAGTTGTTAATTTCTGCAGACGTGAGGGAGAGGGAGGGGGAGGAAGGGAGGGGAGAGGAGGAGGGGAAGGGAGGGGAGAGTGGGAGGGGGAGGAAGGGAGGGGAGAGGGGGAAGGGAGGGAGGGAGGGAAAGGAAGGGAGGGAGGGAGGGGAGAGTGGGAAGGGGAGGAAGGGAGGGGAGAGTGGGAAGGGAGGGAGGGAGGGGAGGAAGGGAGGGGAGGGGAGGGAGAGTGGGAGGGGGGGAGGGAGGGGAAGGAGGAGGGGGAAGAAGTGAGGGGAGAGTGGGAGAGGGGGAGGGGGAGAGTTGTAGGGTGGGGGAGGAAGGGAGGGAGGGGAGAGTGGGAGAGGAAGGGAGGGGAGAGGGGGAGGGGGAGGAAGGGAGGAGAGAGTGGGAGGGGGAGGAAGGGAGGGGAGAGTGGGAGGGGGAGGGGGAGGAAGGGAGGGGAGAGTGGGAGGGGGAGGAAGGAAGGGGAGAGTGGGAGGGGGAGGAAGATAGGGGACAGTGGGAGGGAAGGAAGGGAGGAGAGAGTGGGAGGGAGAGGGAGAAGAAGGGAAGGGAGAGTGGGAGGGGGAGGAAGGGAAGGGAGAGTGGGAGGGGGAGGAAGGGAGGGGAGAGTGGGAGGGGGAGGAAGGGAGGGGAGAGTGGGAAGAGTGGGGGGGGGAGGGAGGGAGGGGAGGGGGGGGGAGGGGGAGGAAGGGAGGGAGAGTGGGAAGAGAGGGGAGGGAGAGTGGGAAGAGAGGGGAGGGAGGGGAGAGTGGGAGGGGGAGGAAGGGAGGAGAGAGTGGGAGAGGGTGGGGAAGGAAGGGAGAGTGTGGGAGGGGGTGGATAGGGTGAGGGAGACAGTGGCGGGGAAGTGAAGAACGGCGATGGAGAGAGTGGGAGGGGGAGGGAGAAGAAGGGAAGGGAGAGTGGGAGGGGGAGGAAGGGAAGGGAGAGTGGGAAGGGAGGGAGGGGGAGGGGGAGGAAGGGAGGGGAGAGTGGGGGGGGAGGGAGTGAGGGGAGAGTGGGAGGGGGAGGAAGGGAGGGAGGGAGGGGAGAGTGGGAGGGGAGAAAGGGAGGGGGAGGAAGGGAGGGGAGAGTGGGAGAGGGTGGGGAGGGAGGGGAGAGTGGGAGAGGGTGGGGAGAGTGGGAAGGGAGGGAGGGAGGGGAGAGTGGGAGAGGGAGGGGAAAGGGAGGGGAGAGTGGGAGGGGGAGGAAGGGAAGGGAGAGTGGGGAAGAAGGGAGGAAGGGAGGGGAGAGAGGAAGGGGGAGGAAGGGAGGGGAGAGTGGGAGAGAGTGGGGAAAGGGAGGAAAGGAGGGGAAAGGGGAAGGGGGAGGAAGGGAGGGGAGAGGGGGAAGGGGAGAGTGGGAGAGAGTGGGGAAGAAGGGAGGAAGGGAGGGGAGAGGGGGAGGGTGGGGGAGGAAGGGAAGGGAGAGTGGTAGGGTGGGGGAGGAAGGGAGGGGAGAGTGGAAGGGGGATGGGGAAGAAGTGAGGGGAGAGTGGGATGGGGAGGGGGAGGAAGGGATGGGAGAGTGAGCGAGGGTGAGGGAGGAAGGGAGGGGACAGTGGGAGAGGGAGAGAGAAGAAGGGAGGAGGAGGGGGAAGAAGTGAGGGGAGAGTGGGAGGGGGAAGAAGGGAGGGTAGAGAGAGAGTGAGAAGGGGAGAGAGAGTGGGAAGGAGAGCAAAGGAAAAGAAGGGTCAGGGGAGAGAGAGAGAGAAAAAAAAAAATACAGGGGAAGAGACAGAAATACAGTGAAAAGACGAGAGCCAGAGAGTATGAATAACAAGGCCAAACAGAAAAAGACAGAGAAATGGAGAGACTAGAAACAGACAGAGAGACCAAAACAGAAACAGAAGCATAGATACAAAACGATAATCAAACCCAAAAAGTTACAAAACAAATAACCGCATTTTTTACTTTTTCTTGCCTGTTAAAGTCTTTTCTGTTTTCTGTAATACATTTCTTCGTCGTCTTTCTAATTGGTACCATAGACCCTCGGAATTGAAAATGTAGGCCTATATGGAAATACGTAAATGTCCATCTATCTAGGTATTTATATCTGTATCTATATCTATCTATTTATATGTGTCTATGTGTGTGTGTATTTATATGTATATAGATAGATAGATAAATAAATAGCTATATAGATAGATTGATCGATGGATGGATAGGTATGATAGATAGATATAGGTGTGTTTATATACATATACATACATACATACATACATATATATATATATATATATATATATATATATATATATATATATATATATATATATATATATATATACACATACATAGAAACGCATATATACACATGCACAATTCAGAGTATGGGATAACAGTGAAATGAAATTTCTGTTGCATATAATTCACTAATTAGCATACTTTCCATTGTGTAAGGCAGCTGGTATGTAGATCATGGATTTTACCAGTGTTTTGAGGAATTAATTTTATTTTACTTTACCAAGTTTTAAGGATCCCACTCGTACTTACAAGATTCTTAAAGATTGGTATTTGAATCACATATACTAGATCTGTTGTTTCGAGTCCATAGAATTCATATGTACGATCTGGAATTGTTGTTTTGATAAATCGTTTTATTTTGGTTTATGATGGTATTTTCGACAGGTCCTGGTTGGGTTTTGGAAATGTAATGCACGGATTTAAAAAAAAAAAAAAAGAGAAAAAAAGAAAAGAAAAAAAAAGTCGTTTGTTATCTAGATGTGTAACATTTTACTCTTTTATAAATATAAATTTTCTGTCTAATTTCTTTTAACTTTAGTATTTTTTTCTAGGTTGTTTAAAAGGCTTTCCCACTAAATGGAATGACATAGCATTTTCCGAGAGAGATAAGGAAATTTCAATTTTATTGCCAGAATCAATATCAGATTTATTACCGTCTTTTTGCGATTTTTTTTTTTTCTTCTACACTGATCACGACTTGGAAAATAAAGAGAGCCGGAGCAAATGGAGAACAAAAGAGAGGCATAGAAGAAAAGAGAAAGAAAATACAGAGAGACAGATAGACAGAAATAGACATACACAAACAGACAAAAAGGAAATAGACACAGATATAAAAAGACTGAAAAGACACACAGAAACAGACAGACTCAGAAGAAACACAGAAATAGACAGACAAAAACATAATAATAAAAAAAAAACACCGATAGATTGAAACCGAAATAGAAAAGAAATAGAATTAGGGAATATAAAAAAAAAACACGAAATAGTGAACACACAGAGACAAACACAAATATAAGGAGAAAATAATTT
>NW_028234406.1:3426902-3429402 GCF_977035675.1 Penaeus japonicus
TGCTGCTGTTGCTACTGCCACTACTCGTGCTACTACTGCCTCGCTGCTGAGAGCCAGGCGCGGCAGACCCTCCCTGCACATTGGCAATGACAGGCAAGCCATCGGTGCGATTGGCCACTGCAATAATCTGACACTCATTGTCCTTCTGTCGAGATGGTACGTTGATGTCTTCTCGGCGTGCTGATTTGTTTGGAGAATGGCCTGCTGCGCCCAGCATTTGCCGCTTTCCTGCAGCGCCCTGTTGCTGTGGGGAGGGCTGTCTCTGCCCAGGGTACATGGTCTGGTGCATCCGTTGCAGAGGAGGCATCATTCCACCCCTCCCCCCTGGCGCAGGCATCAGTGGAGGCGGAAGGATAGAAGAAGTAGGAGGACGACCCGGCCCGCGGGAGGGTTGGAGAAGGGGTCCTTGGTGCAGGGGAGGTCGACCCATCTGACCCATCAGCGGAGGGCGTCCCCTGACACGCGGCGGAGGGCTCGGACGATATGGCATGGCAACACTAGGAGGTAATGGGGCACGCAAGGGAGCGCCCAAGTTTGTATTTGCCATACTGGTGCCAGCTAGACTAGCATAGCCACCTCTGCCAGTGTAGCCAGAAGCCTGCGGCCACTGGTTGCCATACTGGGACATCATGCCACCGACACCAACTTGACTATTTGTCGTTGTGGATAGCATAGCAGTGCTGGTTGTTGGGGCCATGAGGTTGTTGGCAATGGTTAGCCGTGGCACACCTCCCTGCTGCTGTTGGTCGCCGCCCTGAGGGGACTGTTGCAACTGCTGCTGTAACGGCGATGTTGCTGGAGGCGTAGGTCCTCTTACAGCTGGCGAGGACCCTTGAGGTGGGCTGGTGAGAGGACTGGTGGCCAGCGCCCTGAACGACGTGTCTGAGGGAGGCGGCGTCGGGTGCCCGCTGGAGGACGTGGGCGTCCCAGAATTCGAACCTCGTGAGCTGAGGTGTGAGGGCGTGGCAGGTCCTCCGCTGTGAGGTGAGGGACCTCCGCTATGAGGGGATCCGTCTACCTGGCCACCCTGAGAGCCCTGGCCGCTGTTGTTCAAATATTCCAGTTCAGACAACAAGTCGTTCGTCACTCCGGACGCTTGCTGTTGCTGCTGCTGCTGCTCTGACGACGGAATCTGACTATCCTGCTGCTGATCAGACTGGTCCTGGCCTGCCTGCTCATTCTGATTCGAGAAGGAGTCGTTGAGACACAGCTGCTCAAAGCTTCCCTGCCTGTCGTTCTTCTCGGGGGACTCCTGCCCCAGGACGGCCTGGCTGAACAGGCCATCCTCGCCGTCACCTTCGTTGGTGCCGCCGTTCACAGGGGGACTGGAGCCCCCCTTCTCCGGCGGGGTGCTGGCGGTCGTGTACGTTGGATTGGCTGCCCCTTCGGTGCCGCTCGCCCAGGCGCTGCTCTCGCTGGCAGACTCGGCCGTTGTCGCCCCCGCCATGGCTGCAGCTATCCTCGGGCCAGACTCGTACTCACTGAACCAGTCGCTGGTGGGAAAGGACTCAAACTGTGGCTGGTACGTGGAGGGCGGTGCTTCACTAGGCCCTGCTGTTCCGAAGGCAAGCTCCTGCTCGCTGAAGTCGGACGAGAAGCCTTCACTACTCTCAGCTGTCCCCACGGCACCCTGTTCGCCCCCTTGCTTCTCTTGCTGGTAGTCAGCCTGTGCCTCTTTTTGGTGTGATGAAGCAGCCGCTTCCTCTTCCTCTTCGTCTTGCTGCTGCTGCTGCCCAGAATGACCTTCTCTAGAATCCTGCTCCTCCGGCTCGTAATCCTGGTGCTCGTCTCTATTCGCTTCGTCATACCCAGGTGAGTGATCACCTTCTTCCTGATTCTCTGCCTCCTCAGAGGCCAAGCCGTCTTCCTCTTCACCCTCACTTTCACCCTCACCGCTCCCTGTCCGCTCTGGAATGCCACCCTCCTCCCCGGCCTCTGTCTCTTCCTGCTCTAAAGATTCTGCTTCCGTTCCTTCTTGATCTTCTAAGCTGTTGTGGCTCTCACTCATGCCCTCCTCGTTGCTGACGATTCGCACTTCTCTTCGCTTACGGCCACGTCCACGTCCCACTTTGGAAATCCGGAGCTTCAGCTTGAACCCTGAGGAGGACCTCCTCCCACGAACTGAATCCACCTTGACCCTCTTCAGCTGTGCAGCGCTCAGGCGCACCAGTTGCACCTGGACCTTCCTTTCGTAGATGTGGCCCACGTGGTGAGTTTCGAAGTCTTGTTTGGTTGCGAACTTGTTGATCTTACAGCGCACGCACCATAAGATGGGCTTCCGTCGTGCCTGTTTGGTCCTTGCGTTGTTATTCGCTCGCTGGCGGACTGGCGCCTTGGCTACGTCGGAGTCGGACTGGAAGAGACCAGCCCTGGCACTATCCGACGAGGAGGATGAAAGGTCAGAGTTCGGTCCCTCGGCAGAGTCCTCTACCACGTGGCTACTCTTGAAGTGCTCGTTGAGAAGGCTCTCACTAGCGTAATCTGCTGGGCAAAGAGGGCA
>NW_028234406.1:3439402-3451902 GCF_977035675.1 Penaeus japonicus
TTGTAAACAACAAGAGATGAACTGGGAGGGGGAGGAGGAAGGGAGGGGGGGGGAGGACAAGGGAAGGAAGAAGGGAATGAGGGAGGAAGGGAGAGACGGAGGAGAACAGACAGGGGAGGGGAAGAAAAAGAGAGGAAAGAGGGAGGGAAGGAGAAAGAAATGACAAGAAGGAAGAGGAGGAAGGGAGAGAGAAGAGAGAGGACCGGAAGAGAAAGATGAAAGACAAGAAAAAACAGGGAGACGAGTAAATAAACAACTAAACAAAGAGAGAGAGAGAGAGAGAGAGAGAGAGAGAGAGAGAGAGAGAGAGAGAGAGAGAGAGAGAGAGAGAGAGAGAGAGAGAGAGACAACTTCAAAGAAACGGCAGCTTTAATATACACATTAGAGAGAGAGAGAGAGAGAGAGAGAGAGAGAGAGAGAGAGAGAGAGAGAGAGAGAGAGAGAGAGAGAGAGAGAGAGAGGTCAAAGAGAAATGTTTGTATAGGTTAACATACCTGCACTTACTGAAAGCTGGGCATGGTAGGGACATCAGAAAAGTAAGGAGAGAGAGAGAGAGAAAAAGAGAAGAGTAATAAAGAACAGGAGATAAGGGGAGGGAGAAAAGGAGGAAAAGAGAAAGAGAAGAGAGAAAAATGGCAACTTTCATTTAAACATCAAAGAAATCAGGGAAAAAATCAGAAGGGGAATATGCCCTTTTATCACATATAAATATCACCCATAGAAGATATGAAAGAAGTTGACATGAAAGCGTTGAGTGTGAAATAATAATCATGATGATGATGATGATGATGATGATGGTAATATTAATGATAACAATGATAATGATGATAATGATGATAATAATAGTAATAATAATAATAATAATAATAATAATAATAATAACAAAATAAAACTAGATAAAACGAAAAAAAAAATCTTGTTTTAGCAAAGAAATCTAGATTTCTATTACGAAATTCGGTAGTTGGGGTAGTGGAGGAAAGAGTGGGGGGGGAAGGGAAAGAAGGGGGGTGGGGGAGGAGGAGGAAGAGGAGGAAATTGGGAGAATCGGGAGAGGGGGAAGAGAGAGACAGAAGGGGCAGGAGGAAAGGGAAAGGAAGGGGGAGGGGGAGAAGGAGGAAGAGGAAATTGGGAGAATCGGGGGAGGGGGGGGGGAGGATACCCAACCAAGACTGCAGAGCTCGCAGGGCTACCAACCCATCACAGGAGGGGGGGGCGCGAGAGATGCAGTGAACACACGTTATCTATTTTTGAAATGGTCCCAAATATGTATGAACTCTATAACTTGGCATGAAAGGGGCCGGACCAGCAGGCACTCGGCGTTAGATAGAGCCGGGAGCTACAAGATCACAAATAATCCCCCCCCCCCTCCACCACCTACTCCCCCGAACCCACACCCACACCCCCAACCCCCCTCACACCCCCACCACCTCACTCTACTCTACCCTTTCCTCCCCGTCTACCCCCTCCCCCTCTCTCCTTACCCCCTCCCCCTCTCTCCCTACCCCCTCCCCTTCTCTCCCTACCCCCTCCCCCCTCTCTCCCTACCCTTAAAAATGCAAGTAACAACTCCCGGCAGAGTTGCAGAGTGCAACTTGCTGGCGGCAGGGTAATAATTTCTAAAAGCGTGCGCCGGTGCTCAACTTCCGAGGCGGCGGCCATGAAAACTTCTCCCGTCTAGAGGGCGAGAGAATGCAAGAAAGACAGAGAAAGTGAGAGAGAGATAAAGGGGGAAATGTGAGAGAGAGAGAAAGGGGGAAAAGAGAGAGAGAGAGAGAGAGAAAGGGGGAAAAGGGAGGAAGGGGGAAAAGAGAGAAATAGAGAAATAGAGAAATAGAGAGAGATAGAATGAGAGACAGAGAAAGAGAGATAGACTGAGAGAAAGAGAGAGATAGAATGAGAGACAGAGAAAGAGAGATAGAATGAGAGAATGAATGAAAGAGAGAGAACGAGAGACAGAGAAAGAGAGAAATAGAGAGAGATAGAATGAGAGACTGAGAAAGAGAGATAGAATGAGAGAATGAGAGAAATAGAGAGAGATAGAGAGAGATAGAATGAGAGACAGAGAAAGAGAGATAGAAAGAGAGAGACAGAGAGCGAGAGAGAAATATACAGAGAGCGAGAGAGACAGAGCGAGAGTGAGAGAGAAAGAGACAGAGAGCGAGAGAGATCATCAGTTTCGTGGCTCCCATTTCCGTGCGACGACAACAGCCTCTCGCCCTTGCCGTCGCCGTCGCATCGAGCAGCACCCGCCGCGCCCTGCCTGAAGTTGGGATCCAATTTCGGACGCTGGGATCAAATTGGTCTTCGTTACCGGGGCTCCCCTGCCTAACCCGACTCCATCTAACCCCCTAGCCAGCCACCCCAGCCACCCAACCCCTCCCCCCTTCCCCCTTCCAATCTCCTCTCTCCCTCCCGTGGCGTCCTCGTTGCCATGGCAACTACGTCTGATCGATGCGTCGTCCCTTCCCTCGAACTTTCCACGATGAAGTTATTAGAATTATGAGCTCCTCTGTAGCAGGAGAATTTGGTCTCTAAGGAAGAAAATCTATATAGAGGGGGGTTCTCTCACACGGCTGGAACTTCCCACCCACTCCCTATGCCGGCGGGTAACTCGTGCATGGCTCCCCCTCCCCCTCCCGCAAGCACATCAAGAATCCCAAATCTGAAGGAAAATGGCACTGCGTTCTTTGGGGGAGCAATGCTGAGTTTCTGGGATCCGCACGCACAGAAATATTAAAGATTAGGGCTGCCGTAAAAGTAATGTTAGCAATTTGGGAAGTTCAGGCCAGCCTTATTAGTTTCCCGGCGTCGTGATTGGCTCTCGCCTCTCGCTCCCTCGAACGCCATTGGCTGGGAGGAGCTGCAGGCCACGCCCCTACGCCAGCGTGATTGGACAGAATTCCCATTACGAGGTTGCCCCATTATTTTTCAACCCTTATTGAACTTGTCCGTGTTTTATCCAGGATAAAAATACAGCGGCAAGAGAGAGAATAATAAAAAAATACCCTGTTACATTATCCAGGGTAGAAAATAGCACGACGTTTTTTGTTAACCCAAGTTGAATACAAGATTCCCCCATCACAAGAGAACGGAAAGAGAACCAAACATTTTGAGACGAAAGGGAGGGAGGGAGGGGGAGAGGAGGAGAGGAGAATCCAACATTTTCCTTTCCTTCTCTCTACCTCCTTCCCTCCCAAACTCTCTTCTCTCCTCTTCTCTCCTCTCTTCCCTTCTCCTCCCCTCTCCTCGCCTCTCTCCTCTCCTCTCCTCCCCTCTCTTCCCTTCTCTCCCCTCTCCTCTCTCTTCCCTTCTCTTCTCCTCTCCTCTCCTACCCTCTCTCCCCTTCCCTTCTCTCTGCATTTTATAAAAGAGAGATTTTCCTCCCGGTCTGAAGATGGATTGAAAGCCCCACTCTGTAGCCAAATGAGGATTCATGGAGGAGGGAGGTAGGAGGAAAGGATGTTGAGGGGGGAGGGGGAGGGGGGAGAGGAAGGAAGGAGGAAGAGGAGGATGGAGCGGTGGAGGAAGGAAGGGAGGGAGGGAGGGAGGGAGGAAGGGAGGAGGATTCCGAGTCATTTACCAGGATTCCCAGAGATAGATTACTCTAACAGTCTGATATCGAGTCGCGAGCGAGAGAGAAAGAGAAAGAGAGAGAGAGAAAGAGAGAGATAGAGAGAGGGAGGGGGAGGGAGGGAGGGAGGGAGGGAGGGAGGGAGGGAGGGAGAGAGAGAGAAAGAGAGAGAGATAGAGAGAAAGGGAGAAAGAAAGAAAGAGAAAGTGAGAGAAAAAAGAAAAAAAGAAAGAGAAAGAGAGAAAAAAGAGAAATAAAAATAAAAAGAAAGAGAACGAGAGAAAGAGTCTCTCTCTTATACAATAGGAACGAGTCACAGGAAGTAGATCGATAGACGCGGCCCTCAAGGTTTGGTCACCTCACCATCAACCTCCTGCGGAAGGGCGGCGAGGAACCCCAGGGAAGGAAAATGGAAGGAGGAAAGTGGAAGGAGGAAACTGAAGGGGGACTTGGACTTGGAGGAAGGGGAGATAGAGAGGGAGGAAGTGGATGGAGGGGGCAGAAGGAGGGGGAGAGGGGAAGAGGAGGGGGTGGAGAAGGATGAGGGGAGAGGGAGGAGAAGGATGAGAGGGGAAAAGGAGGAGGTGGGGGGGGAGGAGAGGAGACTTGGAGGAAAGGGAGGAAGAGGGGGAGAGGGGAAGAGGAGGAGGGGAGAGGGGAGGAGGAGGAGGGGAGAGGGGAGGAGGAGAAGGGGAGAGGGGAGGAGGAGGAGGAGAAAAGAGGAGGAAGACGAGGAGGAAAAAAGGAAGGGAAGGAGGAAGAGAGAGTGACTGAGGGTGAGAGGGGAAAAGAGAGCGAGAGTGAGACTAAGAGTGAAAAATAAGAGTGAAAAGTGTTAGTGTGGGTGTGTGCCTGAGGCCGAGCAGGAGCGAGAGTGTGAGAAAGAGTGAGCCCAAGTGAGAGTGAGAGTGAGAGTGAGAGTGAGAGTGTGAGTGAGAGTGAGCGAGCGTAAAAGTGAGAGCAAATAAAGGAGTGAGACCACGAGACCAAAGAGAAAGAGAAAGAGCGAGGGCGAGAGAGAGAGAGAGGAGGAGAGAATGACATGTGAAAAAACGAGAGGGAAAAAAGAAAGGAAGAGAAAAAAAAAGGTACCAAAAAGCGCCGTAAAGAAGAGAGAGGGAAAAGACAGGAGAGAGAAAAATGTGGCCAGCAAAAGGGGGAAGGAACATGAACGCGAAGAGAAGTGGAAGGGAAAGGGGGAGAAGACTCAATAGAGAAAGATTGGAAGATAAAGAGAAGCAGAAGAAAACGAAGGGGAGGGAGAGAGGAGAGAAAGAGAGAGAGCAGGAGAGAGTGAGAAAGAGAGAAAGAGCAGGAGAGAGTGAGAGAGCAGGTGAGAGAGAGAAAAAGAGAGAAAGAGAGAGAAAGAAAGAGAAAGAGAAAGAAAGAGACAGAAAGAAAGAAAGAAAGAGAGATGAGAGGGGAGGAGAGGGAGAGAGAAAGAGAAAGAGAGAGAAAGAGAGAGAGAGAAAGAGAAATATAGAAAGAGAAAGAGAGAGAGAGAGAGAGAGAGAGAGAGAGAGAGAGAGAGAGAGAGAGAGAGAAAGAAAAAGAAAGAAAGAGAAAGAGATAGAGAAAGCGAAAAAGAGAGAAAAACAAGAGAGCAAGAGAGAGAGCAAGAGAGAGACTCTGCCGTGAATCTTCGGCATGCACAAGGTCGTCCTTCCTCCCCCCTCAGATCAATAGTCTCTCAGAGCCTCCAGGTCATCTGCCAAGGCACCCGCTCACACAAGGCACGAGAGCGCGAGAGAGCTTGGTAAGGTCACAGGGCCGAAAGGTCATCGGGGGCGATTTTGAGTCCTTGGAGAATGGTGGGGGGGGGGAGGGGGGAACGTGTGCGTGGGGGAGGGGGGGGGCGTCGAAACGCTGATTCTAGTATGTCGTCTCGGGGGGGGTTGTATGGCACCATGAGTCGAGATTGGGAAGGATAGAGGGAGGGGGGAGAGGGGGGAGGAGGAGGAGGGGGAAGGGGTCGTACCATATCAAAGAGGGACGTGGATCTTATACCCCGCGCCCACCCGTCCGCCCGCCCATCCGCCCCCACCGCCCCCGAGGTAATGCACGTTGCCATGATGCACCGAGGGATAAGAATGGCACTCCGTTATGAGTCAGTTCCCCTTCACGTCACGTCACACCAGGACGTGACTGGCACTTACATTCCACAACCATGTCATGTCATGCAGTCCAGTCACACCATGCAGGCATCATCATCATCATCATCATCCCCAAAGAGTGACATTTTCGCTCGGTCACCGGTCATGCAGAACCCCGACACATTCCCCCCTTATGGCATTCCATGTGTACGTCTATATCTAGTCCAATCACGGTCTAAGTCAGGAAAAAAAACGAAAAAAAACCGACCCGTCATGCACACGATCACTCATGATACATCCCGGAGTCTCTCACAGATACCGGGATGATTCATATTCGGTAAGACTCCGCAAAGATGAGTCACTCAGGAGAGTCAATGGATTTCTGCCATGCGTCACACACTAACTTGCACTCGACGCAGCCTGCAGAGTCACGCCGCGTTTAAAGAACTCGCAGTTCCGCGTGCACCCAAACGGCCGTGCCGTACCCTAAATAGAACCTGCATTGCTTGCATTTTTAAACGAAAAAGGGTCCACTCTCGAAGGCACATGGATACCTCTCAGAACCCCGCCGACGGCTCTCCAAGGGCCCCTCTCTCTCTCTCTCTCTCTCTCCAAAGGCCCCCTCTCTCTCTCTCTCTCCAAAGGCCCCCTCTATCTCTCTTTCTCTCTCCAAAGGCTCCCCCCCTCTCTCTCTCTCTCTCCAAGGGCCCCTCTCTCTATCTCTCTCTCCAAAGGCCCCCTCCCCTCTCTCTCTCTCTCTCCAAAGGCCCCCCTCTCTCTCTCTCTCCAAAGGCCCTCCCTCTCTCTCTCTCTCCAAAGGCCCCCCCTCTCTCTCTCTCTCCAAAGGCCCCCTCTCTCTCTCTCCAAAGGCCCCCCCCTCTCTCTCTCTCTCTCTCTAAAGGCCACCCCTTTCTCTCTCTCTCCAAAGGCCCCCCTCTCTCTCTCTCTCTCTCTCCAAAGGCTCTCGGCAAGACAAGACAAAAGACAAGCCGGCCTGTCCTCCTGCGCTCCTGCAGAAGGTCAGGCTTGTTTAAGATGCGTCGGCTCCTTCGTGCCCCCCCCCCCCCCAATACCACCCCAGGAACCATCCAGGTCAGGAGTATTGACCTGAAGGCCAGATGGGTGGGAAGGAGTGAAGTTGGGAGTGAGAAGACCAAGCCAAAGGGAGGGGATTTGAGGAGGGAGAGGAAGAGGGAGAGAGAGGTAAGGGGGGGGAGAGAGGACCGCACGAGCGAGGTGCAGGCTGGAGTATTGACAAAAGAAGGTCAGCAGACCCACCACGCCACGCAAGGTCAGGGAACCAACACGAACGTTACCTTATTGACCGAGGGAGGGCAGGGGAGGAGGGAAGGGGGGGGGCGATCCTCGCTGGGACACACACGTTCGAACGTCCACGCCGCCCACCGACGCCCTGACTGACTAAGGGGGCGTGAACGTGGAATCGCCCCGTTCACATTGCCCTTAGGAAGCCCCTGCCACACACCACACTTCATACAGAGTGCAATCCGCGCTCACATTTACAGTAACAACAACGACAACACCACCACCAGCGCCTGTACCCTTTCCTGTCCCCGTTACAGCCACATTTGCAAGCCGTTGAACCCGATCCCAGTAAACTTGCATGCGTCGTGATGACTAAACCGCTGGACATCATCACACCGCCGTGCCAACCTTGCACTGATCGCCACCAGAAAGCCAGGCACGTTCAGTTCACTTCACACAACCATACAGTCAGAGAGGGGAACGGCTTAAAACCCTCGCGGACAGACCTTTAAGAACAGAAAAATAAGGGCTGGCCTTGTTGAGATCAGCATCCGTCCCTCGCCCACCCACCCCACCCCACCCCTCCACGCGTGCCAAACGTTTCAACGCATCTAAAACGTTTCTGTACTCGCCGTCTTTGAATTTCTCTCTCGCCCCTTTCTTTCATTGCTCACAAAGGCGTTCTGTGGTCTTGTGGTCTCTCTCTCTTGCTCTCTCTCTCTCTCTCTCTCTCTCTCTCTCTCTCTCTCTCTCTCTCTCTCTCTCTCTCTCTCTCTCTCTCTCTCTCCTCCCCCTTGATATTACCCTAGGATTGTCCTTTCCGCGGGTCACGTGTGCGATCTTAGGTCACGTACCACACCGCGAGGAGCAGCCTTAAAGGTTCCCTCCGCTTCCACGTTGGGTCAACCTCACATCCCAAGTTCTTCTCTTCGGTTCTGCGGTGCGCTGGACTCCCCCCCCCCCCTCCACACCATACACACCTTTTTCACCCCCCCCCTTTTAATCTTGGCTGATTCACCCCTTTTCGACATCACACCCTTCGTCCTTCACTCCTAATTATCATTTCGTCGCCTTCCCTTTAATATTCTTTGATAATTATTCACCTTATTCAATATCCACGTTCTTCCTCAGGTCATTCTATCAACTTTTCATTTACTCTGCTTCCTGTTCATCTTATCCATCCTTACACTTTCTGTCCTTCATCCTTCGTTCTCCAATACTTATAATACTTACAAACTCTTGCCTTACTTACATACATTTGACAATACTTATATATATTTATTATATCATTATAGTAAATCATCTACGTACTCATTACTCTTCCGTCCTATTTTCGAACCAAAACACACACACACACACACACACACACACACACACACACACACACACACACACACACACACACACACACACACTTCCTGAATACATGATAATAATTAATGTAATTGGAATACTGTAATAGTATTCCAACAACAAACACACTTTGAAGACATATATATCTGTCTGAACAATTAAACATTTTATTTCATTTTTTAAAAATTATATATGCAAGTTCGATTAATGCAATGCCGTATTGCAAAACAACACAACATCCTTCTTGGCAACACATCTATTTCCCCAAGACGACACAAACAACCTCTCTATCACGATCATACATTCCTTCACTATATCATTATCAGCATTGTTATAATGACACTCACCATCCTAACTGTGATATATATTCCATCAGTGTAATTAACAGTGATGGTGCCGTTTCGTTTCACTAACAGCAGGGCTCGCTTATCTTCATTAGCATAATGATGCGTGCTTCATTATTGCCATCATTATGTGATAGCATCAGCAACCGTAAGGACAGGTAGCATAAGTATCATATTCACAACTGTCAAAAGCGTCCCTGCATTTCCTTTCATTATAGATGAATATTTTCAAAAAGTGTAATTAGATAGCATTTGTCATCATTAAACCCCTGTCGATGAAGCTGTCATTATTGTCATTAGTACTAACAGCACAACGGCGACAAGAACAGCGCCGATATGGTATCAATCATTTCTCCACACTGGATTGAAATAAACACCAGCACTAACACCTGCTAACACCAGTACTAACACCTACCTACTAACACCAGTACTAACACCTGCTAACACTATTACTAACACCTATTAGCACCTATTAACACCAGCACTAACACCTATCAACACCAGTACTAACACTAGTACTACCACCTATTAACACCAGTACTAACACCTGCAAACACTAGTACTAACACCTGCTAACACTAGTATTAACACCTGCTAACACCAGTAGTAACACCTGCTAACACTAGTAGTAACACCTGCTAACACCAGTAGTAACACCTGCTAACACTAGTACTAACACCTATTAACACCAGTACTAACACCTACGAACACCAGTACTAACACCTACGAACACCAGTAGTAACACCTGCTAACACCAGTAATAACACCTACTAACACCAGTAATAACACCTACTAACACCTAACACCAGTACTAATACCGACCAACACCTACTAACACCAATACTCATACATCCCACTTTTGGCAATGAATGACCTTTTCCAACCCGGGTCAACCAATTTTGGAAATGACCTTTTTCACAACCCGGGTCAAGTTCAATTCCATGGTTCAAAGCCCCTCCCCCCCTCCCGTCTCCCTCTCCCCCTTCCCCCCCCCCCACGTCCTCATGCCCTTCACCATCAAAATCGCCATCAAATACCACCCCCTATTGGAGCGAAAACAACAATCAAAACGACCCGTAGGGAGGGGGACACCTAGTCGTACCTACACCGTCAGCGCCTCCGTCAGGTTGTGGTCGCCAGCACCTTCCTCTTCCTCCTTCTCCTCCTTCGCCGCTTTCGCCACCTCCCTGAAGACGGACGTCGGAAGTAGCTATTCCTGGGACGCCCTTTCCCTCGTCGATTCCCTTTACCATAACTGTCCTTCACGACCAAGTGTCTCAAGAACGACTACCTCATTCCGCGGAAAACTTCGGGTGGTTTTAAGGGGGCGGGGCAGGTGGTGGGGGAACGGGGGGGGAGTGGGGGTGTTATGGGTGCCCTATCATCCCCAAACTATTACCTAACTACAGGACAAAAATAGGGGGGTAAAAAAAACCGTAATTGGTCGTTTAAGAAAGTAACCAGTCATACAGTTAAGTGGTGTAAAGGTTCCACCACTTGGCTTCCGGTTCAGTCAGCGTGGAATAAAAAAAACGTGTAGAAATTGCCTATCTAATATATATATATATATATATATATATATATATATATATATATATATATTATATGTATATATATGTATATATATACTTTTTTACCGTAATACACTAGCGTACAGCGATAAAAGACTTAAACAACCACACACACACACACACACACACACACACACACACACACACACACACACACACCATCATCATCATTCACAACACCAGTGATTCAAAGGGAGGGGGCGGGGCGTTCATAACAGAACCAACCACCATACCAGCCTCTGTTGGTGAAGCGAACATGTGTCGTGGTATAGTAATGGTAGTCTGTGGTATTGACGGGGGCAGGGGGACGGGGGGGGGGGGCTACAATATTCCAGAGGTCAGGTATGTGCTGGGTTACTTTTGCTTGTTTGTTTGTATATGCGGATGTCTATGGGTGTGAGTGTGCATATGGGTATGAGAAAGATTGAGACAGAGTCTCTGTGTATGTGTGTGTATGTGTGTGTGTGTGTGTGTGTGTGTGTGTGTGTGTGTGTGTGTGTGTGTGTGTGTGTGTGTGTGTTAGTGAGTGACTGTCTGTCTACGTATCTATCAATATATATAATCATACATATATATATATATATATATATATATATATATATATATATATATATATATATATATATAGACACCTAGGCACACACACACTCACACACACACACACAACAGACACACACACAAATATGCATAAATTTCAAAGAAACGGCAACACGCATATCCAAGAGCTCATTCCCAGCTGTCACACAAACCACTGATTCTCCAAACACGCAAATTCAGAATACAAGAGAGAAAAAAAACATAAGAATAATAAACCAGAAAAAAACACAGATGACGCTGTTCTACACCAGGTATACAAACGAGCTTTCATTATGTAAGCAACTGCACGATTGCACGAACCACTCGTACGAATTTCGACAGCAGTTGAAGCGGAACACCATACTCATCAGAGTGTTCATTCGGAGAACCAGCATCAATCACACACCATAACACTTCGTACAGTGGAATTGAACCATCACACCATAACAGCCATTACATTGGAATTGGTACCATCACACCATAACAATCATTATGGTGGAATTAGAACAATCACACCATAAGTCTATAGTATAATTGAAACCATCACACCATAACAATAAAGAGCAATTGGAATCATCACATCATATTCACTACACTGTCATTAGAACCATCGCACCATACCTATCCATACCATAATTAAGCAAAACCAAAATCACCATAATAGAAATCATCTGCACTATATCAATCGATGCAATATTACATGAGGCATCATAACACCATGACCACTATCCGTACAGTGACATACGGGATTAATACATATTTTCATGGATGAATAAATTTCATTTCGTTTTTTTTAAATACTTTCACTTTGTCGCAATGAAAGAGAAAAGATTAATTCATTTGAAAAAAAAAAAAATAAAATCAAGATGGATCTATTTAAAACGGAGGAAAAAAACGTGACCCAATGTATAATTTTTTTTGTTTTTGTTTGCACTAAGGTTAAGTATATATATATATATATATATATATATATATATATATATATATATATATATATGTGTGTGTGTGTGTGTGTGTGTGTGTGTGTGTGTGTGTGTGTGTACATATATACATGCAAATCTAAGATGGATATATGTGAAAACTGTAAAAAAAAAATCATCAAAAAATTTCAGACAAATGTTTCGTGTAATGTAACTATATCAATTTTATTTTCGTTTCCCTTTCATGATCAGCCAACTTCCCACGTGCATTTCCGGTTCTTTCGCCTTTCATTAACCCCGCACGCACACTTGCAACACACATGTGATATTCAATCTATAAATTCAAATCAAACTCAACTACCTCAATGTCACCCGAATGCACTCAAAATAATCACACTCACACGCAAACACCGACGGTTCTCCATGGTTCCAGAACCACGTAAGTAGTCCCAACGGTCTATCACGTGTAATGGTTCTGACTGGTTCTGTTGTTCATCTTCGCCTCCCTTCCCTTCCCTCTCCCTTCTTCCCTCCTTCCCTCCTCCCCCAGTCCTCGCCCTGTCCCTCACTCCTAATCCCTCTTTTGGCTTCGTTATAATTTCCTTTGTTTTTTTTTTATCTCCCTCCTTCGCTATCTCTGCCAGTCTGACTGTCTGTCTGCCTGCCTGTATCACCTAATCGTTCCTCCCCTCCACCTCTCTCTCCCTCTCTCCTCCACTACCTCCCTTCATCTCCCTCTCCCTCCCTACCTACTCCACTCCCCTTCTCTCTCCCTCCCTCTTCCTCCTTCACTCCCCCTATCCCTTCAT
>NW_028234406.1:3454402-3459402 GCF_977035675.1 Penaeus japonicus
CGCACACACACACGCATATCTACACACACGCGTCTATATAAATACAGGCATATCTACATAATAACATACATACATACATACACACACACACACACACAAGCATACTACATATACATACGCACGCACATACACACACACATACACCCACACGCCCACAAACACTAGCATAACACTATATTCGTCCTCATGCTAACATGACCTACTCACCTCAAACTCGAGTACCTGCGTCCTTCCTCCCTCCTCCCTCCCTCCCCCCACCCCCCTCTAACTATTCACTCTCCCTCCATCTTCCTCACCTCCCCCTCATCCTCCCACCACCCACTCTCCCTCTCCCTTCCCCTCCTCCTTCTTCTCCTTCTCCTAACCCCCCTCCTCCTCCTACTCCTAATCCTACCCCTTTCCCCTCCTCCTCCTTCTCCTATCCCCTCCTCCTCCTCCTACCCCTACCCCTACCCCTCCTCCTCCTCCTACCCCTACCCCCCCACCTCCTCCTCCCCGGAATGCACGCTCGCTTCACTGCGCTTGCCTCCCCCCCAATCCCTTCCCTTCCCTCCCCCCCCTCCCTCTGCTGCGCTCCTTCCCCCACATATGTTCTCTCCTACGTTCCATCACATCCACTGGGGCGCCCCCTCCCCCCTTCCTCCATCACCCCTTGGTTCCACACAATCCCCCCCCCCCTCTTTCTTTCTTTCTTTCGCGCTCTCTCTCTCTCTATCTCTTTCTTTCTTTCTTTCTCTCTCTCTATCTCTTTTCTTTCTTTCTCTTTCTTTCTCTCTCTCTCCCTCTCTCTCTTTCTTTCTATCTCTCTCTTTTTTTCTTTCTTTCTTTCTTTCTTTCTCTCTCTCTCTCTCTCTCTCTCTCTCTCTCTCTCTCTCTCTCTCTCTCTCTCTCTCTTTCTTTCTTTCTTTCTCTCTCTTTTTCTTTCTTTCTTTCTTTCTTTCTTTCTCTCTCTCTCTCCTCTTCCTTCTCTCTTTCGTTGTCATCTTTTCTTTCTCTCTCTCTCTCTCTCTCTCTCTCTCTCTCTCTCTCTCTCTCTCTCTCTCTCTCTCTCTCTCTCTCTCTCTCTCTCTCTCTCTCTCCTTCCTCTTCTCTCCTTCAAAGATTACTTAGAGAATGAATTCTAACTATAGATAACCGTAGTCTTTCATCTATCTATCTCTATCATTTCCTATCTATAACTATATCTATTTCATCTATCTATTTTTCCCCTTTGCCATGCCGCTTACATTGGCAACACCAGCCACTTCATTAAAATCAACAGTGATCATTATTATCATCATCATTATAGTAGCGATGATGATCATTAGGTTCACCATAATTACGATAATCATTATCATAAGCGTGGATGGGCATTAATCTTCGGTGTTATTTTTTACTACTACTACTTTTTTTTGCTTTGTTTGTTTGTTTATTCTTGTCTTTCAGTTTTTTCCCGTTTTTGTTTTTGTTTTCGTTATTGCAGGTTTTCCCCCTTTTTCCCTCTTTTTGTTGTTTTTACTAATTTCTCTGTTTTCCCCTCGACTTTTTTGTGTGTCTTCTTTGGTATCGCTTTTCTATCTCTTCTTTTTCTTTTTTTTCTATCTTTATTACTCTTTCCCCTCCCTCTTTCCTTTCCTCTCTTTGGTGGTCTTCTTCTTCTTCTTCTTCTTCTTCTTCTTCTTCTTCTTCTTCTTCTTCTTCTTCTTCTTCTTCTTCTTCTTCTTCTTCTTCTTCTTCTTCTCTCCCTCTATCCGTCTACCCATATACTCTCACTCTCACTCTCACTCTCCCTCTCCCTCTCCCTCTCTCTCTCTCTTC
The DNA here is from genome assembly GCF_977035675.1 of Penaeus japonicus. Classification (NCBI taxonomy): domain Eukaryota; kingdom Metazoa; phylum Arthropoda; class Malacostraca; order Decapoda; family Penaeidae; genus Penaeus; species Penaeus japonicus. The sequence goes on from NW_028234406.1 coordinate 3,456,200, forward strand.
CTCTCTCTCTCTCTCTCTCTCTCTCTCTCTCTCTCTCTCTCTCTCTCTCTCCACTCTCTCTTTCTCTCTCTCCAATCCCTCTTTCTCTCTCTCCACTCCCTCTTTCTCTCTCTCCATTCCCTCTTCCTCTCTTTCCACTCCCTCTTTCTCTCTTTCCATTCCCTCTTCCTCTCTGCCTTCCCCTCTCTCTTCCCATCGCTTTCTTAGCCGCTTCTTCCTCCTTCCCCTCACCCTTCCACTTTTTTTCTTCGTTCCATCTTTATACGTCCTCCTCGCATCTCCCCTCTTTATCTTCCCTTGCGCTCACATACACCCTTCACTTCCGTCCTTTTTTCTCTCTTCTCCTCCCTTCTCTTCTCTCGCTCTCGCTCTCGTTCTCGTTCTCGTTCTCTTTCTCTCTCTCGTTCTCGTTCTCGTTCTCGTTTTCGTTTTCGTTCTCTCTCTCTCTCTCTCTCTCTCTCTCTCTCTCTCTCTCTCTCTCTCTCTCTCTCTCTCTCTCTCTCTCTCTCTCTCTCTCTCTCTCTCTCTCTCTTGCTCCCTCTCCCTCCCTCTCTCTCTCTCTCTCTCTCTCTCTCCCCCTCCCTCCCCCTCTTTCCCTCTCCGCCTCGCTCTTCCCCTCCTACCCTCATTACCGCCTTCCGCCCCTTCCTTCGCTCCCCTCTCGATTTCATTCTTGCGCCTCCCCTCGTCGACTCTTGCACCTCTTCCCTTTCACTCTTTTCCATCTCATTGCTCTTTCTCCTCCTCGTTTCTCCATTTTCTTCGTCCATTTTTTTCATCTAATTTCTCCATTCCCTACTTCCTATCCTATCCTATTTTTTCTCTTCTTCTCTTCCCTCCTCCTGCATTCTCAATCTCCTTCACTCTCTTTTTTCCTCCTTCCTTCTATATCAATTACACTCCCCTTCGGTTTTCCCTCTCCTTCCTCCTTCCCCTCCCCCCCTTCCTCTTTCTTTTTCTTCTTCTCCTTCTCTTCCCCCTCGCCATGCTCCTCCCTCCCTCCCTCTTCCTGTCCCCCCCCCCCTCCCTCTTCCTGTTCCTCCCTCCCTCTTCCTCCTTCTCCCTCCCCTTGGATTAACGTTCGCTTCCTCTCCACCCTGAGTAAGCGCACCCTTCCTTCCTCCCTCTTCCTCTTCCTCTTCCACTACCTCCTTCTCCTTCTCCTTCTCCTTTTCCTCTTGCTCTCTCTCTTTCTCTTTTGCTTTAACCTCCTCCTCCTCCTCCCCCCTTTCAACATTTCCTCCTCCTTTTCCTTCTTCCCTTCCTCCTATCTCTATTCACCGCCACCCTCATCACCTTTTCCATCATTTTCTCCTTCGCTTCTCCCTCATCAAAGTCCCTCTTGACACTCCATCTCTCTCTTCCGCCCTTCCCTCGCTACTCCCTCCCTCTCTCTATTTTCCCCTTTCCTTTTCCTCTCCTCTCGTCTCTCTTTTTTTCCCCTCATCTTTTTTTTCCTCGCCCGAACGATCCCCTCATTTCCTTCCTCGTTTGGGCCTATTCATCTCCCCTTTTTTATCTCTCCCCTCGATCCTTAATCCTCATTTCCTCTCTTATTCTCTTTCTTCACTATTTTTTTTTCTCTTTTTTATTTCACTTTCTTTCTTTCTTTCTTTCTTTCTCACTCTTTAATTCTTTCTTTCTCGCTCCCTCCTACTGTCTCTCCTTCCCTCCCACTGTCTCCCCTTCCCTCCTTCTCTCTCTCCTTCCCTCCTACTCTCTCTCCTTCCCTCCTTCTCTCTCTCCTTCCCTCCTTCTCTCTCTCCTTCCCTCCTTCTCTCTCTCCTTCCCTCCAACTCTCTCTCCTTCCCTTCTACTCTCTCTCCTTCCCTCCTACTCTCTCTCCTTCCCTCCTTCTCTCTCTCTCCTTCCCTCCTACTCTCTCTCCTTCCCTCCTACTCTCTCTCCTTCCCTCCAACTCTCTCTTCTTCCCTCCTACTCTCTCTCCTTCACTCCTTCTCTCTTTCCTTCCTTCCTCTATCTCCTTCCCTTCTACTCTCTCTCCTTCCCTCCTTCTCTCTCTCTCTCCTTCCCTCCTTCTCTCTCTCCCTCCACCCTCCTTTCCTCTTGATATTTATGAGTCACGGCGTTGCAATGAGGAAAACAAAAAACAAAAACAAATATATACTACTCTATCTTTAGAGACGTTTGAGTCACCGAGTTGTAAAAAAAAAAAAAAAAAAAAAAAAAAAAAAAAAAAAAAAAAAAAACATAAATCGGGAGGGAGAAAATAAAACTAAAAAACATGAATGATTTAGAGATGAGTTTGCAATATTTCCATTTAGTGAGTCGGTCAATCGGTGCGCGGTCGAGGTGAGTCAAGTGCACGTCTCGACATCACCCTTCCCCCTTCGTCATTTTCTTCTTCTTCTTCTTCTTCTTCGTTGTCGCCGTCGTTTGTCTTCTTATTCTTATTCCCTTTTTGCATCTTCGTCTCCTTTTAAAAAAAAAATATTACTCCTTCTACTCTTCCCTTTTCGTCTTCTTGTTTTTTCTTCATCTGTTTCTTCATCTGTTTCTTTTTCTTCTTCTTCTTCTTCTTCTTCTTCTTCTTCTTCTTCTTCTTCTTCTTCTTCTCCTTCTTCTTCCTCCTCCTCCTACTCCTTCTTCTTCTTCCTCCTTCTTCTTCTTATCTTGCTATTACTTACATCATGTATAATATCTTTCTCAAACTTAAGAAAAACTATAAATGTAACCAAAGGAGATCCAACACGTGCTGGAGATAAACCTTGGGGAAAAACAACAAATAAATAAATAAAAAGGGTAAATAAGAACAAAAATAAGAAAGATACAAATGAAAAAAAAGAAGGATAGGAAGAGGCAGAGGGTATAGGAGAATTAGGGAGGAGGAAGGAATGGAAAGAGGGTGAGATGGAGGGAGGGAGGGAGGGACCAAGGCAGAGCAGAGCGACTGAATCACTGAGTGAAGAAGATACAGATAGATAGATAAACAGATAGAGAGGGAGGAGGTAGCGGGAGGGATGGAGGGAGGGGGGAGAGAGAAAAAAAGAGAGGTTGATAGAGAGATAGATAGATAGAGAGAGAGAGACGGGGGGAGGGAGAAAGAAAGAGAGAGAGAGGGGAGAGAGAGAGAGAGCCAGAGAGCAAGAGAGAGAGAAAGAAAGAGAGAAAGAGAAAGAAAGAGAAAGAGCAAGGGAGAGAGAAAGAAAGAGAGAGAAAGAGAGAGAAAGAAAATGAAAGAA
>NW_028234406.1:3475141-3492641 GCF_977035675.1 Penaeus japonicus
TCGTCTTTCCTTTTTTTTCATTTTCCCCTAGTCTGCCTCTTTCTTCCTCCCCTCCTTCCCCTCTCCCCTTATCCATCCTCCTATCTCCCTCTCGCCTTCCTGGTACATCTCCTCCCTCTCCTCCTGCCCTTATCCCCTCCCTCCTAACTTCCCTTTTTTCCCTACCTCCTTCATTCCCCTTTATCTCACTCCATCTACCCTTCCCTTGCCCTTTTCTCTTCCTCCCTCTGCAATTACTGTCTATCCCCTTTCCCCTTCCTTTTCTTTTCCTCAACTTTTTTATATCTCGATCCTCTCTCCTTCTCATTCCTTCCCTCCCTCCCTCCCTCTCCCTCTCCTTCCTTTCTTCCCCCTCTCTCCCCCTCCCCCTCCCTCCCAAATCCTTTCCCTTTCCTCCCCCTTCCTTCTCCTTCTTCTCCTTCTCCTTCCCCTTCCTTCTCCCCCCGCTACTTTCTCTATTTTCCTCCATCTCTTAATTTCATAATTTCTCCAGTCAATAAAATCGAAGAATTGATCATTATTCCAACTCTTTAATTGTTCCTTGTAATCGAATGCAGTGAAGCCTTTACTTGTTTGTTGTTGTGGTGGTTGTTTGCGCGCGCGTGTGTTTGTGTTTGTTTGTTTGTGTTTGTGTTTGTGTTTGTGTTTGCGTGTGCGTGCGTGCGTGTGTGTGTGTGTGTGTGTGTGTGTGTGTGTGTGTGTGTGTGTGTGTGTGTGTGTGTGTGTGTGTGTGTGTGTGTGTGTTGTTACACTATGACATCTTTTCTCAGACATGTGTAAACAATTCACTTTTAAGGTGAAACAGAAAGTTAATCATCATAAATCTATGCGCTTATATATGCATACACACACACACACACAATTCATCTGATACATTTTTCTGCGGTCTGCATTTGCATAACTCATCCACTGTAAACAATAACAGTGAAGAGATTGGTTATCAACAAGAAGCTTCGATTTCTGATACAAGCGAAGTAAAAAAAAAGAAAAAAAAAGAAAGGAAACCAAATACAGACACATAATTCAACCGAGATCCGCGGCCTGTACCAAAAACAAACAAACAAACAAACAACAACAACAAAAAACGTAAGAATAATAATCCAGACCTATCATTTTATGTCCTAAAGGTCAAGGGGAAAAACAACAACATCAACAACACTACATATCCAAGCACCAAAGAGGAATAAGTGTGCCATGCAACAATGCAGCTAAGAATAATAATAAAAAAAGATAAATAAACACAAACGCCAATGACGAACGAAACCCTTAGATGAAGCAATTGAAGCACCAAAGCACAAACACCACCACCAGCCCCCCCAGGCCCCCCTCACCCCCTACCCTTAGCAAGCAATAGCACGACATCTTCCAGAACACCTCTAAAACGACATAAGCTTCTGACAAATGAAAAAAAAAAAAAAAAACAAAGATCTCAAAAGCCCTCGACGAAAAACAGCTTCAACAGCTTCAAGTGTCAAAACGGACCACTCGAACGAACGAACCACCGGAACGGGAACGGGTCGAGTCGGGTCGTCCAACACAGTGGCGGGAATCTGGACGGTGTTTCAAAACTATTGCAAGACCACTTACTTGACTAACGTATGCAATGTTCGGTTGGCAATGTAAACAACACTGGGTTTCCTTCACACTTATTGACAACACGGCAGAAGTCCCAAGGCAAAGAGATCAAGTGTCAACACGCTACACTACGACACCCGGATAACACAGCACGGATATGCTGATGTGGTGTTAGGGAATTCGATAACACAGCACTGGTACACGAGCAACACTATACGAATGTGCTGACATAAATCCGATGACATAAAGCACAACGCTAAGATGTTATGAAAACACTCGGGTTGCTCAGCTCTCTCAGAGGAGGCTGACTAATCACTGACTTGCCGATTGAAGGAGTGGCAATCACCATAAAACGTTCGAACACCAACACTGATGATAACACTGCACACATGGAACCACACTGTCAACCGATTGCCAACACCTAGGCTACACTGACAACACTCACAAGTCATCATGCCACACTGGCACTGCCACCACTGAACAAAATATTTCGGGCTCACTCAAATCGGACATCCGGTGACAGACCGCTTAATGTGATGATGACATGACACCAACACCATTACACGGCAACACACACTCATACACACATACCATCACGACACCACACGGGACCATAAGACACTCACACCGTCCACTATGTGCGTGCGTGCGTGCATGTGTGTGCGTCGGGAGAGCATCCGTGTGAGCGTTGGTCTCCCGTGCTATCGTGCAAGAGGGAAAGAACCGCGGGCACCATCACATGGGCGGGCAAGGGCACACAACACAGAAGCACTTGGGGTGTGGGACAGGGACTCACCGCGCAGTGCTGAGAGAGGAGGCGTCCACACACACACACACACAGACGGTGCAGCCTAACACACACGAGGCAGGCAGGCAGGAGGGGTGGGCGGGGTGGGGAGACAGGAGGCTATGGCGGCGGCCGTCGTAGCGCTACGTCCGTCAGTCACGTGCTTAGCTAGCCCTTTTCTTTCTTTCTTTCTTTCAGCCCCTCGGCGACTAGCTAGCTAGCTAGCTGCTGTAGATCCATCCACATGAGGGTAAACATTGCATCACGGCGGGCGGGCGGGCGCGCACTCACACCACACCACACCAACACACACACACGACACCAACACAACACGTTTCACCGAAAAAAATGCCTCTCCGCTTGCCTCAGCATCAGCGTTGAAGACACCAGGCCGAACACCAAGGTCACGGGGCACCGGACAGCGGATACACAGAGCCACGCTAATATGCCGACACAACACACTGGCTTGGCGGGAAGAATATGCTGAGTAGAGTCGGGTCTGCCCGCTGTGAGACTTTTCGAACAGACGCACGCACGCACGGACGGACGGCGGGCGCGCTCCGAGCCAGACAGTGGCAATAGAGAGCGAGCAGAAAAGAGCCAGCGAGTGAGTCTACGAGTTGGGCCGGGCGAGTGGAGCGAGAGAGCGAGCGAGGAGTGGTGTGTGTGGTTGAGCGGCAGGGGGAGGGGGAGAGGGAGGGGAAGGGGTGGAAGAGGGGGGGGGGAAAGGGGCGAGCGGGGAGGAGTGGCGCGAGGGGGAAGAGAGGGGGTGTGGGAGGGAGAAATCGCGGGGAGGAGGAGGAGGAGGGAAGAGGGAGGATGGAGAGAGGGAGGATGGGGAGAGGAGGAGGGAGAGGGGGAGGGGGCCCGAGCCGCAGGGATGGCGCGCAGAGGGTGGGAGGAGTTTGAGAGAGCCAGGCCGAGCCAGAGCCAGAGCGGAGGAGAGCGGCAGCGCCCGGCTCTCTGCGGCTCTTGGCTCACGGCCCACTCCGACCAGGGGCTTATCGACCCTTCCTCACTCACCACACCACCACCACCACCACTCACAACTCTCTCTCTCTCTCTCGCTCTCTCTCTCTCTCTCTCACACTCACCACGCACAACCGCGCTCCGCCGATGCACCAGAAATACACCATCCTCTCACAACCTTCCCGCGCCCGCCCTCCTGTCCGCCCGCCCGCCTTTGCCCGCCGGTTTCATGGGCGCATTCGGACACACTTTTAGCACTAAGGATGAAATAGACCTACCACCAAAATAGGATCTCGAGAAGGAGACCACACAAACGCCCCGAGGTGATGAAGCGCGCAATCTCACACACACACACACACACACACACACACACACACACACACACACACACACACACACACACACACACACACACACCCGAGGAGATCAACCACACCTCGAGAGAAGACGTCTGGCAACAACTAACCTTCAAACCAGACTACTGCCATACCAATACCCTCACGCCTACACGCACACGCACGCACACACTCACACTCATACACACACACACAAACACACACAGACTCACAGACTCACAAACAGATACTGATACAGATACACATACACACAACCTCATACACATACACACACACAACATCACACACAACCTCTCTCTCTCTCTCTCTCTCTCTCTCTCTCTCTCTCTCTCTCTCTCTCTCTCTCTCTCTCTCTCTCTCTCTCTCTCTCTCTCTCTCACACACACACACACACACACACGCATGCATACCTTCGCCACTCCATGCTTCCCGTTCTTTTGAAAGCCTCTCGCGTGATGTTGTTTACGGTGCTCTAATCTCCTTGCGGTGTGGCTTCACGCAAGTAAATATAGAGCAAAGGTAGATAGAGCTATAGAGTTCTCTTGTGATGGGGAGGGAGGGGGAGGGGGCGAGGGGTTGAAGAGAATGCCGGAGAGAGAAGAGAAGAGAAGAGAAGAGGGCGGCGGAGTGCGTGATTGAGACTGGAGGAGAGGGAGAGGAAGAGGGAGAATAGAAAGAAAGGTATAGGTGTTTGTTTATATATATATATATATATATATATATATATATATATATATATATATATATATATATATATATATATGTATATATCTGTGTGTGTGTGTGTTTATGAATATATAAATATATATAAATATATATTTACACAAAAATATACATATACATATACATATGTGTGTGTTCATATATACATGTATATATATCCATATACATATATATGTATATGTATATATACATATATATGTAGATGTATATATGTGCACATATATATATGTATATGTATATGTATGTATATATATATATATAAATATATATACATACATACATATACATATACGTGTGTGTGTGTTTATGAACATATAAATATAAATATATACAAATATACATATACACATACACATAAATATACATATACATATACATGTGTGTGTACATATATACATGTGTGTGTATATATATATATATATATATATATATATATATATATGTATATGTATATATACATACATATGTATATGTATATATGTATAATGTATATGTATGTATGTATATGTATGCATGTGTATATGTATATGTATATATATATAAACATACATAGATATACATATACGTGTGTATGTATATATATGTATATATATGTATATATATGTATATACATGTATATATATGTATATATATGTATATACATGTATATATATATATATATGTATATACATGTATATATGTATATGTATATATAAATGTATATGTATACATGCATATGTATATATGTATGTATACATATACATATATACACATATACATGCGTGTGTGTGGATGTGTATGTATATGTATATGTATATGTATGTATATATATATACATATATATACATGTGTATGTATGAGTGTATATATATACATATACATATATACATGCATACATACATATATACATACATATGTATGTATATATATATATATATATGTGTGTGTGTGTGTGTGTATCTATATGTATATATATTTGTATGTATATGTATGTATATGTATGCGTGAGCGTGTGTCGAGACAGCTATACACGGGGAGAGAAGTTGACTAAATGTTCAAATCACAACGACCCTCTTTAAGCGTCGCCTAAATTCGGCATTCGGCTTTTCGACACCATTCCTGCTCCGATTCACGACTCACTCATAGAGCTTTCGGTACCACACCATGAGACTCCCTCATAGAGCTTTCGATGCCTCACCATACAAGACTCACTCATGGAGCTTTCGATGCCTCACCATACAAGACTCACTCATAGAGCTTTCGATGTCTCACCATACAAGACTCACTCATAGAGCTTTCGATTCCACACCATACGCACAATATAATTTCCACGAGAGGAATCTGCGTGATTGGAGTCCAATTCACGTGAGGAATATCGGTTCACATCAAATTGATGTTATTCACCTTTTTTACTCATCATGCGTCGCCTCACATCACTGTGATGTGAAATTTACTCATGGGAGTCACATCAACTGCACTAACTCATACTCACTCGAATCACGTCATGGTCTATACACGCGAGTCACATCACATCCAAGTGAGTGATATCACAACTGCGCCCGAAAAACAATTTTAATTCGTGACTCATGTAACTCGTGAGTCAGTGTTTATATCCGGAGTTCTTTTATAACCAACACACACCCTGTAATAACGAGTAGACATCCCCTCCCCCCCCCACCCCCAAGTAACGAGTTATAGACAACGTTCGTACGTACCTTTGCAACAGCAATTTTGCATCTACACATTTAAAAATCATAATCGTACATAAATAAAAATATTTTCCAAAAGTCTTCTCCAAACTTCGAAAAATGTTGCATCAATTCGTAACTGCCTGGCTATTTAACTAGGCCTACTTCAACTCTCCAATTGTCCCTTCCTACGGCCAACTGCTGGTTTGCTTGGCTAATCTCGTGTCTACCTCATCTACTCTTACACACACACACACACACACACACACATACACACACACAACTTAGTCAATTCTTAAACCTATCATTATCTCCCTCTTCTAGTCTACCCGATCACCTCTTTAATAAACCAAAAATCCACCTGGCCTACTCTTTAAATCTACCTACTCTTTAAAGCTATCCGGTCTACTCTTTAATCCTATTAGAAACCCTTGTGTTTTTTCGGTCATAATGGCTTACTCTACTAAAGCCACCTGGCTTACTCTTTATGCCTACCTGATTATGTGTAAAGTTTGTACACCTTGTCGATTCGTCCACTAACTAGGCGTACACCTTGTTGATTTCCACTACACTATAGGCAGTAACACCTTGTATGATTTCCACTAACTATGGGGCAGTTATCAACCTTGTTGATTCCTCTCCACTAATGTTCCTAGGGTCAGTACACTTGTTGATTTCCACTAACTAGGCAGTACACCTTGTTGATTTCCACTAACTACAGTACATCCTTGTTGATCTCCACTAACTAGGCAGTATACCTTGGATGGGTATTCCACTAACTAGGCAGTGACACACCTTAGTCGATTTTCCACTATCTATGCAGTTACACCTTGTCGAATTCCACTAATAACTAGGCAGTACACCTTGTCGATTTCCACTAACTAGGCAGTACACCTTGTTGATTTCCACTAACTAGGCAGTACACCTTGTCGATTTCCACTAACTAGGCAGTACACCTTGTCGATTTCCTTTAACTAGGCAGCACACCTTGTCGATTTCCTTTAACTAGGCAGCACACCTTGTCGATTTCCACTAACTAGGCAGTACACTTTGTCGATTTCCACTAACTAGGCAGTACACCTTGTTGATTTCCACTAACTAGGCAGTACACCTTGTTGATTTCCACTAACTAGGCAGTACACCTTGTTGATTTCCACTAACTAGGCAGTACACCTTGTCGGTTTCCACTAACTAGGCAGTACACCTTGTCGATTTCCACTAACTAGGCAGTACACCTTGTTGATTTCCACTAACTAGGCAGTACACCTTGTTGATTTCCACTAACTAGGCAGTACACCTTGTTGATTTCCACTAACTAGGCAGTACACCTTGTTGATTTCCACTAACTAGGCAGTATATCAAGTTGATTACCACAAACTAGGTAACCTAGTTATATTCAAGGTAAACTCAGGCAGTTTACTAAACCCCCCCGCCCCTCCCCACCGATAGTTTTATATCAACAACCCCGACTCTATGTTGCCTAAACACGCTCTCTCATTCATAAATAAGAAACGTACTCTCACTCGCATCTATACGGCAGTTAATAAAACCACTAATGTTATGGTCTGGACACTCGATCACTCTCCTACATAACGCGGCCTGTTCTGTGCTTGTTGTGCTAATAATTCCGTTCCACTCCGCATGGAATACTGTGAGGTCATTGGGGTCCGTGAGTGTTGTTATTTCTGTGTTACGGTTTCTGTGTTCATTACGCTGTTTCGTTAGTCTTTTTTTTTCTTCTTCTCGTGTTCAGTTAGCTGTTTCTCGTTTGATTTCTTTCTTATTTTTTGTTATTGTTATTGTTGTTGTGCCATCACCCCCCACCCCTCTCCTCCCTATTCCTTCCACATTTACCTTCTCTTCTTTCCTCCTTCCACATCTACCTCTTCTTCTTCTTCCACCCACCTCCCGTCCCTACCACCACGTGGCAACACCACTACCTCCACATCCACTTCCACCTAAACTTCCGTCACGTGACCACCATCACCACCACCTCTTTCCTTCCATCTTCCATCTCCACCTTTGTCTCTTCTCATTTCATCCTCATTTTCGTTTTCCATTTCTTCCCCCTCCCTCTGCCGTCACTTATGGTACGAAACCATCATTTGTGAAGATGACACCATGGCCTGTATTTGCCATTAACACCTGCATGGCACTTCTGTCATATCCACGATGCAGTTAGCTAGTGCATGATATCGTGATTATATGCTTGCATGATACTTTTGATGCGTCGAGTACATTTTGGAACATGTGCAAGACTGTGTTACGATATTTATGGTGCAATTAGTAAGTGCATGACGTCAGCATATATAAGGCATAAACATAAATTAACATAGCACGATGGATAAGTGGATGATACCATCAACCAGTGGGTGGCATCTTCAAATCGAGAGTGCCATTGGCAAAAGCCATTATGATAATTTTACCGAGTGCATGATATCATCAACACATACACAGCATCGACAAGAGCACGTCCGTTTTAACATGACGTCAGAGAAAAAAAACGTGCATGGAACCACTAAGCCATGGAAGGTACGTCATGCACAGCCATATCACCATCAAGACGCTCGTGCTATCCTCCAGAAACGTGCATGACACCTACAACGCAAACGTGAGGCCAATGACTCATGTAATAATACGTCTCAAAAAACCCTGTAAGAATATAAACAAAATTTCGAAAGATTGTCTCGGAAGCACCCCCCCCTCTCCTCCCTCCGTCTCCCTTACCTGGAGCTCTCCCCCTTCGACCCCCCTCTCCCCGTCTCCCTTACCTTGAGCTCTCCCCTTCGACCCCCCCTCTCCCCCCTCCCTCCGTCTCCCTTACCTGGAGCTCTCCCCCTTCGACCCCCCCTATCCCCTCCCCCCTCCCCCACCTCTCCTCCCCGATATCTACATTAATCTCCCAAGATCGCCTTCCTTCTTGCCTTTAGTGTGCCCCCCCCCCATTTGTTTCTTCCCTCCCCTCACCTCCCTTCCATCCACTAATCTCCCCTTCCTCTCCCATTTTTCTCTCTCCCCTTCGCTTCTCCTCTCCTCTCCCCAAACCCTATACACGGAATAATTTGTCTCAAGACTCGCCCTTCCCTTTCCTCCTCTTTCAACTTTTCTTCTTCCTCAACCTCTTCTTCCTCTTTCACTTTCACCTTCTCCTTCTCCTTCACCTCCAGCTCCACCTCCTCCTCAACCTCTTCTTATTCTTCCTCCTTCTCCTTCACCTTCGCCACTTCTTCTTCTTCTTCTCCTCCTCCTCTTTCTCATTCTCTCCCTCTTCTTCCTCCTCCTCCTCCTCCTCCTCCTCCTCCTCCTCCTCCTCCTCCTCCTCCTCCTCCTCCTCCTCCTCCTCCTCCTCTTCCTCTTCCTCTTCCTCTTCCTCCACCTCCATCTCATCCTCATAATCCTCATCATTCTCCTCCTCTTCTATCCCTTCCCCCCCCCCCTCTCTCTCTCTCTCTCTCTCTCTCTCTCTCTCTCTCTCTCTCTCTCTCTCTCTCTCTCTCTCTCTCTCTGTCGCCCTCCTCTCTTTCCCAATTGCCAACCTCTCTTCGTCTCCATCACGCCGTCCTTCTCTCTATATCCTCCGTCTAGTTCTTATATCTGCGGATGATGGTGACGGTGGTGGTGGTGATGATGGTGATGATGATGGTGATGATGATGGTGGTGGTCCCGATGATGATTGTAATAACAAAACTAATAATTACAGCGTTATTAGAATAACAACAATACTAATAACACCTATAAAATAATACTAAACATAATAAGTACAATACCAATTAAATAACAGCAACACAATAACAACTAAAACGCCATATTGTTATATTACAGACAAAAATTAAAATTAATATTCCCCTCATTTGCATACTGTAGCTCTTCAAGCCTGACACTCTCATCAACGTTGCAAACAACCCCAAATCGGCAAGATCCACCCACCCTCCACCTCCCCTTCTCCCCCCTACCCCCCTCCCTTACTGCAAACCAAACCCCACCTCAAACCACATATTTGAATTCCCAAAGCCCACTGCAACTCCTGTGTGGCTCCTTCTCCCTTCTCTCTCTCTCTTTCTTTCTTTCTCTCTCTCTCTCTCTCTCTTTCTTTCTTTCTTTCTCTCTCGCTTGCTCGCTCTCTCTCTCTCTCTCTCTCTCTCTCTCTCTCTCTCTCTCTCTCTCTCTCTCTCTCTCTCTCTCTCTCCCTTTCTCTCTCCCTCTCCCCTCCCCTTACCTCAACAAAAATGATGGAAAATTATAATGAGAGCGATAAGGATGAGGAATTTTACTGGGTGGTGGTAGTAGAAGTAGTAGTAGTAGTAATAGTAGTAGTAGTAGTAGTAGTAGTAGTAGTAGTAGAAGTAGTGGTTGTAATGGTGATGGTAGTAGGCCGTGGTAATTAATTGCTATAACAAAACAATAATAAAAACAACAACAATATTAATGAATAAATAAAATAAACTAGCGAACAACCTTAAAAGAAAGTAAAATTACCTTACACTATCCCCCCTCCCCCTCCCCAACCCCTAAAACCCCCTTTAATGACATAACCCCCTCAATCAGCCAGTAGACACAACCTCTTGCTTGTGTGTGTCTGTCTGTCTGTCTCACACTGTATGTCACTATTCTCACTCACTAGCCTCGCTTCGCTTAGCTATCTTCAACTGTTATGGCTCTTCTGTAGTTCTTCAAGCTATGTAATTTCTTCTTTATCTACGTTCTTCGATCTACTCTTTTAATAATGTTTTCGTTTTCTTATGGGAATTCGCTATATTGCAGCGTCTTGTTTTTTGTTTTGACAGAAAGGACGCTCTAAGGTACATTTTTATTATCTGTATTCATGGTATTTTAAGTTAAAGACCTATTTTTTTTTTCATTCGTTTTGACTAATAGAACGATCCTTAACAACTATCTAGGACCTAATAACTTTGCCCCCCCCCCTCTTATCACCGACCTAGAACCTAAGGACTTCCTCCTCCTGATGACGAAGAGGAAAGGGGAACGGAGGCAAGGAGTACGAACACCAGCTGATTAGTCTTTGAAAGCACCAGCTGATTAGTCTTTGCGAGCACCAGCTGGTTAACCTTTGCGAATACCAGCTGATTAGTCTACGAGCACCAGCTGATTAGTCTGCAAGCACCAGCTGATTAGTCTGCGAGCACCAGCTGATTAGTCTTTGCGAGCACCAGCTGATTAGTCTGCGAGCACCAGCTGATTAGTCTTTGCGAGCACCAGCTGATTAGTCTGCGAGCACCAGCTGATTAGTCTTTGCGAGCACCAGCTGATTAGTCTTTGCAAGCACCAGCTGATGATTAGTCTTTGCGAGCATCAGCTGATGATTAGTCTTTGCGAGCACCAACTGATGATTAGTCTTTGCGAGCACCAGCTGATGATTAGTCTTTGCAAGCACAAGCTGATGATTAGTCTTTGCGAGCACCAGCTGATGATTAGTCTTTGCGAGCACCAGCTGATTAGTCTGCGAGCACCAGCTGATCAGTCTTTGCGAGCACCAGCTGATTAGTCTGCAAGCACCAGCTGATTAGTCTCCCACTCGTTTCCTCTTTCTTTGCCGGTGGTACGAACACTGCTCGTTATCCACCATCGAGTGTCATTAGCGATGCAACAGTGCTTCCAGTCGTAACTTCCGAGACGGTGGTTTTGTGGTTGTCATGTTGTGGTTCGTCTCGCGGTGTGGTTAAGAACTGAAAGGGATGTATGTCAGGTTTGGTGTCTGACAGAATGCTACATCGAGGATGGTAGTGGTGGTGATGGTAGTGGTAGTGGTACTGGTATAGCCTAATGACACCAGTAACTTTGACAGCACCGATGTTGCCAAATTGCCAACCTGCAATGTGGTCTGGGTTGCCAACCACACTAGCTAGCCCTAAGGAGACGGTGCCAACCCTTCTGACACGAGACGTTGCCGGTGCCAACTTTCCTCAAGTGAGATATCTAGTGGTACTAAGCCAACCAATACCACCTTACACCACACCCACACACACACCCTACACAAACCCTACCAAAACAACAAACCACGAACAAAGAAAGAACACAACCCAAGATCCTCAAAACCACTACGAGGACTGCAATGTCGCCTCGTTGCCAAAGGACATGCAAACAAGAACCTTACAACACCTTGCAACACCTTAGCAGGGCCAAAAAGGTGCACAGCTTCCCTCGCTAAAATGACAGGGTTGCCACGCCTCCCTAACTTAAAGCTAGGGTTGCCGCAACTCCTAACTTGAAGGTAGAGTTGCCATGTCCCCTGCACGTGTTAATGGGCATCGCCACTTCAAAACTGCATGTGTGGCCTAGAAGAGCGGGAAAAAAAACGAGAGAGAGAGTGGGAGGGAGGGAGAGAAAGATATGAGAGAGAGATGAGATGAGATGAGAGGAGAGAGAGAGAGAGATTAGAGGAAAGAAAGAAATGAGAGAGAGACTAGAGGAAATAGAGAAAGAGAGAGAGAGAAAGAGAGAGAGAGAGAGAGAGAGAGAGAGGGAGAGAGGGAGAGATGAGAGGAAAGAGAGAAAGATAAAGAAAGAGATAGAGAGAGGTATGAGAGGAGAGAATAGAGAAAGATAAAGATAAAAAGAACGAGAGAGAAATAGAAAGAAAGAGAAGAGGGAGAGAGAGAAAGAAAAAGAGAAAGATATATATATATGAGAAAGAGAGAGGGAAAGAGAAAAAGAGAAAGATATATGATAGAGAGAGGGAGAGATATGAGAGAGACGGAGAGAGAAAATAAATAAATAAAGAAAGAGATATGAGAGATAGAGGGAGAGAGAGATATGCGAGAGAGGGAGAGAGAAAATAAGAAAGAAAGAAAGAAAGAGTAAGAAAGACAGAGAGAACGAGGAGAGAAGGCCTATCACCCCCGCCCCCTCCCCCTCCCCCCAAACCATGTTCAACCAGTATGCCACGCCTCTCACTATGATAGTACATTCTGCCACGCCCCTTAACCAAGCCACGGATATATTCCTCCCAAGGCTGAAAACACAATACAATAGAACATAAAATAATACATCATTCACTCACTATGGTAATCATACAAGTGAGAACGTATGTTATTTAGAAAATAAATAAATAAATAAATAAATAAAAATAAACATATGGGGGAATGTATGGTGAAAATTATCATAAATAAAACTATATGGTGATGACGGTAGTGATGATAGTCGTGGTTGTAATGGTGAAACGGAGGAAGATGGTGGTACTGGTGATGATGGTGAGGAGAAGGATGGTGATGATGTTAATGATGATGATAAGGTGAAAAAAATATGATAATCATAATACCAACCGAAAAGATAACAAACAAAATAGTGAGATAAAAGATATCACTATGAAGTCAAATGATGAATGGAAACGAGTGACACAAAGGGACATTGTACCACCCCCCCCATCACTACATATACTTTTTTTCATGAACTGAAATGTGTCTCAAAATGAGTAACTTCTACAAAACTTCAGCAGAGAGAAAAAAAGAGAGAAAAACTTTGCTGGAGTTTATAGAGGAAGCTAAAAATAAATACAATGTTAGATAGTTAACCTTAGGCAAGTGTAGCAAATACACGCAACAAACATACACACACACACACACACACACACACACACATCATATCCAATCTTGTATTACAGTGGCGCCAATCATGTTGTTATATTAGTTCATTTACCTGTAACTAATATTTCCTAATATTCTCCCTTACTTCACCTGTTTGTAATAAGACCCACAGCCACGCCCCCTTGCCAAGCAGAATCAACATGACCACGCCCATCCCCCTAAGTTCTAACCTCACATCCACCTCTCCCTCTCTCTCTCTCTCTCTCCCCTCCCTCTCTTTCTCGCTCTCCCACCCTCCCGCTCTCTCCATCTTCCTTTTCTCTTCCTCTTTCTCTCTCTCTCTCTCTCTCTCTCTCTCTCTCTCTCTCTCTCTCTCTCTCTCTCCCCCTTCTCCCTCTCGTGTGCAATAGCTATAAGATCCGCACCATAATCAAAGGATGAACGATGACTATACAAAACACCTGAACAACAACACCTGGTGTATGTAATGCGCATCATTAAATAAAAATGAAAAATATATACATACAGCCACCTCAAACTATTACACATCAGATACGGCACAGCGCCCTCTGCTAGACTCCCCTTCTGTGCAATCTCCAAACGAATACTAAAACACTCCTTATAGGCCTACTATATCTTACCTTTCCCAAGCCTACATACACTCAGAAAGCAATGTGCCAAATAAAAGCTTTTCTTATATTAGTGAAAGAATTTGACTTTTCTTTGATGGTAATACTTGTGATGAATATCATAATGACAAATGTATTTATAGGGACCGTGAATATCATGAAAGAAATGGAATAATCATAGTGTTTATAATCATCACAAAAACAAAAGACAATATTGATATTAACTACAGTGGTAGTAACCCATGATGATTAAGTTAAAAACAAGTACCGTCATTATTACTAATGCCAACACTACTGCTCTTACGATTACTAACAATAACAACAAGAAGAATAACGGTTACAATAATACCAATATAAATAACACAACAACACCGTGCAACAAAGAAAAATCCTAGGTCATCCACTCCAAGCAACCAGACTGTATGTCTCCATTGATGTTGCCGTGGTCATGCACTTCTTTCCTCGGGACGTACGTGTTTTTACCCGATAGATTAATTACTATTATTGCAACGTGACTCACACACATACACATATATATGAACGCAACTAGAATCGGGAAAAAGTCTTAATGACGGTCGACTTTCCTGATGCACTGGTCATGACACCACACACGTTAGAAGCACAATTGTTGGTGAAAAAATATGATATAAATCCCCGTGTAATATTACACATATACAAACACACGCACAATCATCAACCGAGTTAATAAATGTAATCTTCAGTTACGTACAAATACAAGGAAATACAAGCAGAACTGTACAAGGATTGACGCGGCAGCATCAAATTTAGAAATTCAAACCATTCTCAAAGACGAGTCAGAGGTAATTACGCAATCTACAAAAGGAGAGTTGAAGAAATATATAAAAAAGAGAGAGTCCATGTCCTGAATTTCTCGAAGTCGCCAACTCAATGGAAGAGGAAGAGAGTGGGAGAAAGGACACGCCCCAAGGGAACGCCACTGGATATTTGAAGGAGAGATATCACACGCAGCGATAGATATTAGGATTTGAGGGAGAGATATTAGACGCAGTAATAGATATTAGGATTTGAAGGAGAAATATCACACGCAACAATAGATATTAGGATTTGAAGATCTCACACGCAGCAATAGATATTAGGATTTGAAGGAGAGATATCACACGCAGCAATAGATATTAGGATTTGAAGGAGAAATATCACACGCAACAATAGATATTAGGATTTGAAGATCTCACACGCAGCAATAGATATAAGGATTTGAAGGAGAGATAACACACGTAGCAATAGATATTAGGATTTGAATGAGAGATAACACACGTAGCAATAGATATTAGGATTTGAAGATCTCACACGCAACAATAGATATAAGGATTTGAAGGAGAAATATCACACGTAGCAATAGATACTAGGATTTTAAAGAGATCTCACACGTAGCAATAGATATTAGGAAAACTATCATAAAACTTTAGCCAGAGAAGCGATTAAAGCAGTAGGTAGGATTAGACCAATCATTCTTCTTGACATGGATAGATGGCGCACGTCAGAAGTGAAATAGACGGCATATCAATGCACGAAATGTTGCTAACTCATGCAAGCACTTAGCAGGGATTCCATTTAAGTTAATGATAAAAATGGGAATCGAATTGAAAGAATGATTTAGCTGCGAAAGGTGAAAATGGGGGGAATAATAAACCTTTTCCATATACAGTAAGAGGACAACCAATATATCCATAGACGTGGGGACCAAATATTTATTTTTCTTCTGTTCTAGAAAACGAAAGAGAACATGTGTATGTATGCATTAACGTATATATGTATGTATGGATGGATGTATGTGTGTGTGTGTGTGTATGTATATCCATATGTTAATATTGACTTTGGTTTATTGTATTACTTTATATCTAAAGGAATACATTAATCTGATGTATTATGGGCCCTACAACCACCCGCTTGTGCATGACCTTTGTAAAACAAGTAAAACAAGTAGTAAACAAAGAAGGTAAATGGTTTATTGTTAATATCGTGGTAGCAAGGAAAAACTGTGTGTGTGTGTGTGTGTGTGTGTGTGTGTGTGTGTGTGTGTGTGTGTGTGTGTGTGTGTGTGTGTCCGTGTGCGTTTGTCTATTTATGTTTCTGCGTATGCATAAATGAATATCAAAACAATGTCAAAACAACAACACAGCACAATAATAATTCCGATCATAAATTAAGAACACAAAACAAACAAAAACAAAAATAAATCATGCCCTTAGTCGTACCAATCGTCGTTCCCAATGAATGCAATTAGATGCAATAAAGGGAGATGCAACCATAGAGAGAACACAGACGGCCGCAGGGAATGTGAGTTAAATACACAGACGAAAGAGACGTGGAAAGGTGAGAGAAAAAAAGTGGAAGGGGATGGGGGAGGGGGGGGGGAGGCAGAGGCAGTGAGGAGGTGAATGCAAAAAAAAAAAAAAAAAAAGGGGGGGAGGGAGGGGAGAGAAGGCAAAACAGGGATGGGAAATAACTGAAGAGGAAAGAGAATGAGAGAGAAGAATGAGTAATGGGAGGTAGTAGCAGGTGAGGGAGGGGGTGGGGGGAGACAAAGCAAAGAGCAAAGGGAGTAAATTGAGAATGGATAAGGGGAGGAGGAGGAGGAGGGAGAGGGAGAGGGACAGGGACAGGGACAGGGAGAGGGAGGGAGAGAGAGAGAGTGATTGAGTGAATAAGGAAAGGAGAGAAAGAGAAAGAAGAGAGAGGGAGAGAGAGAGAATAAGAGAAAATGAGAGTGATTTGAGTAAGGAAACAAGAGAAAGAGAAAGAAGAGAGAGAGAGAGAGAGAGAAAAGAGAAAGAGAGAGAGAGAAATTTAACTCCCATCTTTAAAAAACATGCGAGTAAAAAAAAGTCAAACAAATCAAAATAAATCAAAAGAAGAAGACATATAGGAGAACGAAACGAAACGAAACCATATGAGAAAATGCAGAAAAAAATAAATAAATCCGGACTTCATATACAAATAAATGTCATGACTTCAAAACCTCGTTCATCTTTCCTCAAGTTTATAATCGCATGTCTTACCCCGTCATGCATTTCTCACGGAATGGCGGTTTTTGATGGTGCCTTGGCTACAACATCGACCTCACTATATTACAGGTGCATGACGATAATGTGAGATATTAACCCATTTTTTTATACATTGCAGAACTGGAATGAAATATGCAGTAGATCGACCCATGGGATGTTTTGCTTAAATTGATTATCGTTTGCATGACCTTGCTTTCTAGTGCAAA
>NW_028234406.1:3497641-3505141 GCF_977035675.1 Penaeus japonicus
AGTCAAGTTTTCCTAATTACACGGCCGGGGATATACGACTTCACTCACTATATCCGTCAGCTAGTGACACCATAAAGCCACATAATCACTATTAGTAATCCGGGTCGGGGAAAAAAACAAAACAACAGTCAACTCGTATTTATCGATAAATGTTTTACGTTTTGTCAGATAACATCACTTCCTGCGCCCGTAGAGTTTCAACACATCAATTATGTATGGAACGTGCAAACCCGACCACGGTTCTCTGGGAATCCCCCCCCACCCCTCCCCTCCCTCTTCCCCCTTCACTGAACCACCATGATAAGCTTTGCAATCGCCGATTCAGTGATGGTGAGCGTCGAGCGGTGAGTCACTGTAGACACACACACACACTCTCCCTCACTCACTAGATACACTCCCTTATTCACCGAACATTTTCATTTTCGGGAATGTTTACTGACACGCTTTAGCATGTGTGTGTGTATACAGGTCTACACGATTACACATGTTTAAACGTGCACATATAAATGCAATCAAACGTGCACGTAAACAAATACACAAACAAACACACACACAATCACATAAACACACACACAATCACATAAACACACACACACACACACACACACACACACACACACACACACACACACACACACACACACACACACACACACACACACACTCACTAACCGTCAAAATTCCTCACATCACTTTTCAAATCTTCAATAATACATCAACCGTCACTTAACAAACACACTTCACCATATTTCACCATCAAAAAGGAAACGTACATTTCTGTTTCCGTGAACCAAGTCCATCCAGCTGAAACTATCGACTATTTAACGGTAAACAAACCATCACTAACCATCTACAGCTGGTTTCTAGCACCCATTAGAACGCGGTCGGTACGGAAGATGGCGTCGCAGATGGCGAACGAGTTGACAGCTTCAAAAAAAAAAATCAGCCACTGGCAACTCGACCCCCACGTCTCACTATCCTTCACTATCGTATAATGAATGACGTCACACACTGCAAGGATCGCCTGTAGCACGCGGTACAGTGGCGACAACAGAAGATAGTGTATACTGTGTTGCGGCAAGTCCAGGTCTACAGGCCATGGGTAGGTTGAAGAAGGTTCCCGGGTTCGCTGTATAACCCCCCCCCGTCCCCCAATCCCCATGGACCAGCCAGCCCCCATGTCCCCCCACCCCTAACCCCTCCTTCCCCTCCCCTCCCGGCCCTCCCCCCTCCTCCTCCTCCAAGCCCCATGGACGAACCAGCCCTTCTCCCTCCCCCTCCCCCCTCCCTCCCTCCCTTCCCCCAGCTTGAACCAGCTGCACCATTACACACAGCCAATCTCCAGTCACTATCATCACCACCTGACCAATCCCCGCGCGAGTTTCCAGTCACCTGACCAATCAGCGGTCGCGTTCCACGCCACCTAACCAATCAGCGTGAGGAACGTACCAGCCTAGGGGGTGCAGGGGAAGAAAATTGATGGTCTGAAATACACCCGGTTGGCATGGTAACGGCCCCCAGTGTTCCTATTCACCAACATTCAGCATGTTTACACAAAGGGCATACACTGAAGCGCATTCTAATTGGGGTGTATAGATACATATCCCCAATACGGGGAAATTGGTGGTGCTTTGAAAAAAAGAGCTACATGGCCGCGGCGGAGTTCGTATGCGGCGCCTATTTTTCTTCTTACGTAATTTATTTGTGTTGTTATGGTGTGTTCTATCACGTACACTTCACTGAATGTAGAAGATAAACTGAAGTGTAATGCATAATGTATGTTCTGCTCTTGCCGCTCAATACCTCACCATCTCACACATTATATTCATCATCACCAAGCGAGTCTGTCTATCTATTTATTCCTCCCCATCTGAAGTGCTTCTTAATTTCCATCATTTCTAGCTAGAACAGCCAGCTGGCTCTTAAAGAAATTGCAACTGGTTGAAGTTGTCAGCCCGTTTGGTGGGTTTTTCTGCAGCATGAGGACGGCGACGCTTCCATCCACACACACACACGCCCACACCCGCACCGACAACCACAACCATGCTGCTCTCGACCCCTGCAGGTGCTCTCCTCCCCCCCACCCCCCACCCGACTCGGGCTTCCATGTTGGCGTGGGGAGGAATTTAAATTAGCCAGCACTGTACATGTATTCCAATGGGAGAGAAAGAGAGAGAGAGAGAGAACCGTAAATCCATCCCCCATCTAGCTGCCCCCCCTCCCCCCCGCCCCTGCAGAAATCCATGCGGCATTTACCTATTGTGCCTCATGAATGCTGGCTGACTCGTGCTCGATTATAATTAATTCAAACGGAACTAAAGTCTCGGCGTGGTTGGTGTTCGAGCACACGGCTTTGAGGCTTTGAGCGCGGGGGTGGGGGTGGGGGAGGGAGGGGGGAGGGGGGGGAAGCGAGCACTGCTGCGTCTGTCTCGTAGCCTCGCACGAGGTCCCGCAGGCCTCACCATTTATCCACGTAATGGTTGGCTGGCTGGCGTTCCCTGACGGCCTCGTATATTTCACCATTTTCTGGCATTTTTCACGGAGGAGGGGGAGGGCTATATCGCCTGAACACGGTCATCATTCTGTCTGCCGGCTCCCTCACAATAATGGCATGGGCTCGGGGAAAGAAATAAAAACCGTATGTGTGTGTGTGTGTGACACGCATCAGTCATCCACCCGTCATTATATACGGGGCGCCCACTCAAGTAGCACGGATGGTGAGGGTGAGTCAGCACCCGACGCGAGGCTAGCTAGCACCGGCAGTGCTGTTGTCGGTGCTAGCAGAAATAAGATAACCTGTTTTTCCCGAGTTCTGCTCCAACCAAACAGATGTTTAATAGATCTGTCGCAATGATTAAAGTTGCTCGCATTCGTTTTGCACTCTTTTTTATTATTCTAAAGAACGCGCTGCGTTTAAAGGTGACGTTTCGTATGTAGTTTTCTCGACGTCAGAAAACCCAGCTGGTATTTCCAACGTCATTCTAAAAACAACTTCCGCGAAGTTATTAAAAGTATACGAGACAGAGGAGTGTTATCGCGCACCAGCCATACATGAGCCAACCTAAGCAGCCAATCAGCGAAAAGGACGGGATCGATAGAAGTGTGTTATGAAGTTTCGTGTGGATTTAATGAAACGCTAATGTAATCTGTCGTCCGCGAGGAATTAATCCCGCCCTCATATTTCCCCGTATTCCCAGCATAGTGCTTCATGAATAAAATACAAAAATACGCAAATTATACAGCGTGCGCGGGCCCCGTTAAAATAACCATCCACGAATTTCGCCCCACCCTAGGGCCGGAGGCTGATAATCCACCACGGAAAGTATACACAGAATTATGTATACAGCCCGACCCTGTATGCGTGTATGTATGTATACACCCACCTCGACTGGGCCTCTCCTCTGCTGTCGGATCATTCCACCCGACACAGACGGATGGACATGAGGCGAATGTAAATTATGAATGAGGGCTTGGCATGCTGAGCTGACAGTGTGTGCTATGGGTGGATTGGATGTATTCTAGAGTGGAAGGTGCGTGTTTGCCGGGGGATGGGGGAGGGAGGGGGGGAGGGGAGAGGGGTTCTAGAGAGGGGGGACGGGGCGGGGGGAGGAGAATGGGGTTCTAGAGAGGGGGGACGGGGCGGGAGGGGGGGAGAAGAGTGGGGTTCTAGAGAGGGGCGAGGGGAGGGGGGGTGGGGGAAGCGCTCTGCCAGTATGAGTTATGTTGATTTATACTTTCATGAGAGCTTTCAAAAGGTTTCAGGCGATGGAGAGCCCTTTTTTATTTATTTATGAATATTCGTTTCTGTTCAGAGTGGTTGACAATGTTTAGCCTCATAGCACAGGGGTTGGGGAGGGAGGGGGGGTCGTGGTATTGTTACAGTGTGGTGTTAATGCGTTCAAAAATGTTGGAGTAGCGCATTTGTTCAGCCTTTTCAGTTATTCAAACGATGTTGGTGTAAAAATAGAATATCAGCGCTTCTATTGTTTCAGAAAACATAGGTTAGTTATACATGTAAACATTTTATCTGACACGAGATGTGTGATGAAGGCTTTGTATTATGTAGGTGATAACTGAACAAACATTCATATCGTCTACGGATCTTCTTGCTAATCCTTGCATACAGCATATTCATTTTGAGTAATGTTGCATAAATTATACACGCCGGCACTCCCTGTTTAATACATGGCCGCTTTGTAACGTGATTTATTCTTATTCTTAATTTTTTTATTCATTTTTTTTATGACTGCAGCAGTTTCATCAGACGACGGCGTGCTGTGTCAGAAATCTTGGTCAAGTTTCAAAGTTGTTAGTTTTATCACAACCCGAGCGGGGTGGCGAGACCCGTTATAACAACAACGAGACTCATGCTGGCGTTTCCTCCCCCGGGGGTTGGGGGTTGGGGTGAGGGTGGGGTGGGGGTGGGGGATGGAGAGGGGTTTCACGGTCGGCTAATCACCCAACCCTTTTGAGGTTTTCTTTTGACAGTGACTCGTCGTCAACCGAAGGAAATGAAACCCGCGCCTCTGTGTGTGTGTGTGTGTGTGTGTGTGTGTGTGTGTGTGTGTGTGTGTGTGTGTGTGTGTGTGTGTGTGTGTGTGTGTGTGTGTGTGTGTGTGTGTGTGTGTGTGTGTGTGTGTGTGTGTGTGTGTGTGTGTGTGTGTGTGTGTGTGTGTGTGTGTGTGTGTGTGTGTAGTGAGTGAGGGTGTGTGTGTGTGTGTGTGTTTGTATTTGTGTATGTATGTGTGTGTGCGTGTGTGCGCGTGCGTGCGCGCGCGTGTGTGTGCGTATACGTGTAAGTGTATGTGTGTATGCATGTGCGTGTGCGTGCGTGCGTGGTCACGTGTACATGTTCTGTGTACGTGCGTGCGTGCGTGCGTACGTGACTGCGACGGCGCACGAAATAGGGACGAAGCATCTCGAAGGCCGGACGGACGGAGGTGAAGCGGGACGTGAGGTTGTGGTGGTGGCGGCGGTGGCGGTGGTGTTGGCAGCGCGGCCGCCCTGCTGGCTGGGGTTGGCGGGGCTGGCTGGCGTCTGCCCTTACCCAACCCCAGCGGAAGGGCGGAGGCAGCCAGCGGCGCCTGGGGAGAGAGGAAGGGGGGGAGAGAGGGGGGAGGGGAGGAGGGGCGCGCGGTTCTAATGACATTGGGGGAGCGGGGAGGAGAAGAGGAAGGGAGGGGAGGGAGGGGGGGTTGAGCCGGCTGGCAGGGGAGATAGACGGGGCGGAGGGAGAGAGGGAGGGAGGGAGGGAGGGAAGGTAAGAGAAGAGAAAGAAGACGGTTTGTGACGGGGGAGAGGGAAGAGGAGGAAAAGGAGGAGGAGGAGGAGAAAGAGGAGAAAGAGGAGGAGGAGGAGGACGTGGTGGGGTGAGGGTGGAGCGTGAGAGAGAGAGAGAGAGAGAGAGAGAGAGACAGAGACAGCGGAGAGGCAGCATTGGGGTGTGTGGATGGTGTTGTCAGCCATGCGTTGTCTCCCATTTCCCGCGCAGCTGACGGCGTGTGACCAGGGGGGTTCCCAGGGGGGTTCCCAGGGGTGGAGGCGGGGAGGGGGTGGGGTGGGGAAAGAGCTGGGTTTAAGAGGTGGGGGGGGGGAGAAGGGGGGAAGAAAGGAGGTTTTTATACCGAAGGGATGAACCAGCTAGACGTTTTTAGCGTTGGTTTGAACTGAGGCTTGTGGGTTCTAAGCTCAAATGGAGTAAAAAAAAAAAAAAACGAAAGTACGGAACGTTGGATTGACTGAACGCTGAACACGATATTGCATTGCCATATGTCGACGCCCGATGGGTTTTCTTCGGCAAAGGTCAGTTGCAAACGGCTAGTGACCGTTGCACACAAAGCCATCTGTCCACACCTTTCACCCTTAAAGGCAACAGAAAGGTTACTCTCTGAGACGCCACTACAAGCCATCTTCAAAGGGGAAATGGGCGAACACATAACTTTAATGGACAATGAACGTGTTGCAAGCGAGCTCTGTGCCTCATGCAGACAGACTCACTCACTCCCTCCCTCCCTCCCTCCCTCCCTCCCTCCCTCTCGCCTCCACCAACTTAGATGTCAGGGGGCAGGGGCAAGGGGCAAGGGGCAAGGGGCAGGGGATGGGGAGGAAGAGCACGTAGCAGAACAGCGACTCACCGTGTCGTGACCGTGTACGTGGATGCGGCTGAGAAACCCCGTGTGGATTAATACGCTGTGAACCTTGTATAAAGCGGATGTAAGGTGGAAGAGGCAAGAGGGGGGGAGGGGGCGAGAGAGAGAGAGAGAGAGGGGGGAGAGAGGGTGCGTGATAGGGAAGGAGGAGGAGGAGGGGGAGGGAGGGAGGGTGTAGACCGTGTGAGGAGGAAGGGTGTGTATGAGGAGGGGGTGTGGGGGGGGTAATTACCATGCGAGGGGTTGGGGGAAGGGGGAAGGAGGAGGAGGGGAGAGGCATAGGTTTAGGTTGCCCCACATTCCTCCCTTCCACTCCCCTCCTCCCCTCCCCTCCCCTCCCCACCCCAACGAACCTCACGGTGAAGCTAGCGGGAGGAAGCGTGTATGATGAAAGGGAGGGAGGAAGGGCGAGTGAGTGAGTGAGTGAGTGAGTGAGGGAGGGGAGGAGAGGAGAGGGGAGGAGAGACGGGGTGGGGGTTGGGGAGGAGAAGGGGAGGAGAAGAAGCGAGAGGGGAGGGAGAAAAGTGGGGTAGGAGAAGGGGTGTCAAGAGGGGGGGGAACGGGAGTGGAGGAGAGGGCGGAGGGCGGAGTGACAGAGGAAACACTGGCTTGAGTTTCGTCCTTTTCATCACTTTTCGCTCGTTCAACGTGCCTCTTCCCCCGTCACCGCTGAACGTTCAAACGGCCACGAGCAACGAGGCTGGTGTTGCTCGGCAGCCCCGCTCGTACTATGTGCGGATTTGCATATAAATTGGATTGTGTGCGCTGATGTTGATTAAGAAAACCCGAAACTACATACTTTCTAGATTATACCGCGGGCATATTCTGACTGCTTGCTGAGAATGCTTACAAGTTATTGAATTGACGTTCACTTGATTACTCCCTCTTTCCCTCCCTCCCTCTCCCTCTCCCCCTTACCTTCTTTACCCCCTCCCCCTCCCTCCCCGCAGAGAATGATAAAATAACGACAATAA
Source organism: Penaeus japonicus (assembly GCF_977035675.1). Classification (NCBI taxonomy): domain Eukaryota; kingdom Metazoa; phylum Arthropoda; class Malacostraca; order Decapoda; family Penaeidae; genus Penaeus; species Penaeus japonicus. The sequence continues at coordinate 3,504,765 of NW_028234406.1, forward strand.
ATAATGATCACGTGGTATTTTCCCAGAAGACATTGTTCATTACTCTGATTTTCGTTGTCTGTTGTTATTGCTGTGGTGGTGGTTTCTTTGTGTTCTTTTGTCTTTGTGTTTTATTGTGTTTTTTTGTTTTGTATTTTTATTTTTTTTTGTTTTATTTTTTGTTTAGCTTTTGCGTGACTTGTCATTGTTTTCTTATTTTGTTTGGAATTTCCTTCGCCTTTGTGTTTACTGCTCTCTGTGTTTTTTCTTTTTTTCTTTTTTATTGTTTATAGATATGTAAATATATATATATATATATATATATATATATATATATATATATATATATGTATATTATACATATATATTGTTTTTTCGAACACGTGTATGTATTTTTA
>NW_028234406.1:3547641-3552641 GCF_977035675.1 Penaeus japonicus
AGAGAGAGAGAGAGAGAGAAAGAAAGAGAAAGAGAAAGACAAAGAGAGAGAATGAGAGAAAGATAGATAGACAGAAAGATAGATAGAGAGAGGGAGAGAGAATGAGAGAGAGAGAAAGAGATAGATATAGAGATAGAGATAGAGAGAAAGAGAGAGAAAGAAATAGAAAAACACACACACACAGATAGTACTTTCCTCTAGTGCTATCTAGCTTTCAGAAGAGAGGAAGTGTCGTGCTAAATGCCAAGCTGATGTGTGTTGAGTATGCTCGCTGTGTGCATGTTGACGGTAGACCATCATAGGTATTTCGAGCACATGCAGTCATGCGGTTTTACGGGCGTGCCTGCATGAGAAACGAGACAGCGGAACCATTGTTAAGAGTCGTAAATCGGGAATATAAAATAAATCAAAAACAGAATAAAAGAGATTGTTAAAAACGCGACTGTTAAAACAACAATAATAACAACCAAAAAAAGAAAAAAAAAGAAAAAAAAGAAATATAATAGAAAAAATTACAACAACAAACAATCACAGGAAACAAATCACGTGTTAGACAGTTATAGCACAGAAGTTCTGTTCAACTGAACATACACGTCGTCGCCTTGAACTTCAGAAGTGAAATCTGCTTTTGAAACTTCTTTGTGATTTTTTATTTGTTGCTTTGTTTTGCTTTGGTGTTCCTTCAAGCAAATCTTGCTTGTGTTGCTAAATTGTCCACCCTTTTAGTATTATAGTTTATGGAAGGTATTAGCTAGAAATGAAAATAAATTAGGGTTGTGGTAATTATTGTGATGACTTATAGAAGATATTTGATAGAAATAAGATATTTGATAGAAATGAAAATAATTAGGGTGGTTGTAATTATTGTGATGACTTATGGAAGATATTTGATAGAAATGAAATTAATTAGGGTTGGGGTAATTATTGTGATGACTTATAGAAGATATTTGATAGAAATTAAATTAATTAGGGTTGTGGTAATTATTGTGATGAATTATAGAAGATATTTGATAGAAATAAGAAGATGTCTGATAGAAATAAGAAGATATTTGATAGAAATAAAAAGATATCTGATAGAAATAAGAAGATATTTGATAGAAATAAGAAGATATCTGATAGAAATAAGAAGATATCTGATAGAAATAAGAAGATATTTGATAGAAATAAGAAGATATCTGATAGAAATAAGAAGATATCTGATAGAAATAAGAAGATATCTGATAGAAATAAGAAGATATCTGATAGAAATAAGAAGATATTTGATAAAAATGAAAATAATCAGAGTTGTGGTAATTATTGTGATGACTTATCGAAGGCATCAGCTAGAAATGAAAATGATTAGGGTTGTTGTAATTATAGTGATGACTTATAGAAGATATTTGATAAAAAAGAAAATAATTAAAGTTGTGGTAATTATTGTGATGACTTATAGAAGGCATCAGCTAGAAATGAAAATAATTAGGGTTGTTGTAATTATTGTCATGACTTATAGAAGATATTTGATAGAAATGAAAATAATTAGGGTGGTTGTAATTATTGTGATGATGATTGTTATGGTGATAAGGGTTTGATTTTTTTTCTTGTCAGTACTGGACATGATCATCAAGAGGGAGAAAAATGAATAATTATAAGAAGATTATGAAGAAAAGGAGAAGAAGAAGAAAGAAAAAAATAAACGACAATCATGAAAAAAAAACAAGAAGACGACTTTCAAAGAAGAGGTACATGAAGAGAAGATAAAACAAGGAGATAAGCAACAAGAAGAAAGACATAAGACGAAGAAAGCGAAGTAAAAATAATAATAAAGAAAAAAATAAACAAACAAACAAAGAAGAAAAACGACGAAGACAAAGAAGACGAAAAAAATAACGAAGACAAAAAAAGAAGAAAGAAATAACGAAGACAAAGAAACATACCCTGTCCACCTATCCCTTGCCTTCCTTTAGCAGCTGTTCTCCCTGCCATGCTCCTAGTCTTTCCTCTGCCTTCCTTTCCCAACCCTGCTACCAGCACCATCTGTTCCTGCCATGCTCCTAGTCTTTCCTCTGCCTACCCTTCCCATAGCCATCCCAAACCTGCCACCAGTACCACCTGTCCCTGCCATGCTCCTAGTCTTTCCTCTGCCTACCCTTCCCACAGCCATCCCAACCCTGCCACCAGCACCATCTGTCCCTGCCATGCTCCTAGTCTTTCCTCTGCCTACCCTTCCCATAGCCATCCCAACCCTGCCACCAGCACCACCTGTCCCTGCCATGCTCCTAGTCTTTCCTCTGCCTACCCTTCCCATAGCCATCCCAACCCTGCCATGAGCACCACCTGTCCCTGCCATGCTCCTAGTCTTTCCTCTGCCTACCCTTCCCATAGCCATCCCAACCCTGCCACCAGCACCACCTGTCCCTGCCATGCTCCTAGTCTTTCCTCTGCCTACCCTTCCCATAGCCATCCCAACCCTGCCACCAGCACCACCTGTCCCTGCCATGCTCCTAGTCTTTCCTCTGCCTACCCTTCCCATAGCCATCCCAACCCTGCCACCAGCACCACCTGTCCCTGCCATGCTCCTAGTCTTTCCTCTGCCTACCCTTCCCATAGCCATCCCAACCCTGCCACCAGCACCACCTGTCCCTGCCATGCTCCTAGTCTTTCCTCTGCCTACCCTTCCCATAGCCATCCCAACCCTGCCACCACCACCACCTGTCCCTGCCTCAGTGGAACCTTTATGTAAATCTGCGCCTGTGTCCTGCAATCCTGCAATCCTGCACTCTGGCCTGCAAAATGCCTTGTGTTGTACCTCTCAGCTCGTCATCAACGGCATCGCATCAGCTGTTCTGTGAATGTTCTTTTGTAAGAGATTCCATTGTTAATGTTCTTTATTTATGTATCTATTTTTTTTTTTTTTTTCTTTTCTCTTTTGGGTTTGTGTAATTCATAAACAGGTGATTTGCTAGGGGAAAGATAATAACTTTCACAATTTTTTTTTTAGTGTCTATCACAAAAAAAAGAAAGAAAAAATCGTCTGTATTACATGCAGGAGGTGCTGTAAAGATTATGTTTGTTATTAAGACGAATTGAGTTTAATGATTCTTTTGCGTGCCTTTGAATGTGTGTGTGTGTATGTGTAAGTGTGTATGTGTATGTGTAAGTGTGTGTATATGTGTGCATGTGTATGTATATGTATATGTGTGTGTATGTGTGTGTGTATGTGTATGTGTGTGTGCGTGTAAGAGTGTGTGTGTGTGTGTGTTAGCATTTGTGTGTGTGTGTGTGTGTGTGTCTGCACGATATGTAATGTATAAAGAGTTGATTTATTGTTTTAAAAAGAAATAATACCCACAGTTCATTAATGAATAAGAGCATCTTTCATCTCCTTTTTTATCAACTGTTAGTCCTTTGTTAGTCATACGTGATTTATGAATAAATGATTTACCGAGAAATGAGAATAGTTCAAAATGAATAAATGAATAGATGATAAGATTAAAGATATATAATGAACAAATAAATAATGTATCTTTTGAAAAGTGAGAGTCGGATAATAGATTAGAAATGATGAACATTGTAAAGACAGCTACAAATAATTCCACATACGTCAATATGAACGTAATTCTCTCTCTCTCTTTCTCTCTCTCTTTCTCTCTCTCTTTCTCTCTCTCTCTCTTTATCTCTCTCTCTCTCTCTCTCTCTCTCTCTCTCTCTTTCTTTATCTCTCTTCTATTTCCTCTTCGCTGTGTGTGTGTTTTTTTTTTCTTTCTTCCTTCTTTTCTCTTCTGAAATTAATCCGGTCATCTGTTTTTGCCATTTTGAAATGAAATATAAGTCTGTGTACACAACAGACAGAGTAGTCAGACATTTGAGATACACTTACACTATGTGTGTGTAAGTGAGTGTTTTGTGTGTGTGTGTGCGTGTGCGTGTGCGTGTGTGTGTGTGTGTGTGTGTGTGTGTGTGCGTGTGCGTGTGTGTGTGTCAATGTGCAGCATATAAGCTCCTTAAAAATGAAAAAAAATAGAACACACTCCAGTGAAAACTAACTGAAGAATTCCAAGGAAGCCAGGACAAAGGATTCGGACGAACTGAGCGTGGAATTCATGTGACGTTACCAATCACTTCTTCGGATCCTTGGCTTGGCTTGATCCTCGGACTCTGTGCTTTCGGAAAGCTAAGCGTATATAATGGTCATAGTATAAAATACCATTAGTCAGTCGGAATAACGAAATTACGTAATCAACGATTTAAAAATATAATCACAGCATAATCAAAGGGTTTCATAGCCTTAAAAGAATCGGAAATATAGAAGTGATTAAATTAATATACAAGCAGGCTCTTCAGCTACATTTCCCAATAAAAGATTAGGTAAGTAAGATTACAGAAAGACTTGGCTTGCCCTCCGAAAGGACAAGGTTTAATGATAATAGTTATCATCATAAGTATTGTGATTATTGTGATATTAATTTCTACAACATTAATAATAATCATGAGGGTAAATAACACTATGAGGATTGTGGGAACGACTTTTCATAACATACATATTATATATATGATAAACACATGATGCATATCATATATATCACATATACACAATATCATATATATATATATATACTGTATATATACATATTTATTTATTTATTTATATCTCCAAGAGAAGAACTGGACATTGGCTGTAGCATCTTTTTCTTTGTTTCTTTAATTTTCTTGTTTATTTTGCTTTTGATTCTCCTTTTTATCACTTTCTCCATTCTTAGTGGTTTTCTTTTCCTGCATTCTTACTGATTTTTTAAATTATCTTTGTTTTTGTTTTTTTACTGAATAGACTTTTACATGCTTATAGATAGTTTTATTTCCAACAGCCTTTCATCTTTTAAGATCTCAATTTCATTTCGTTTTCAATTGAAGAATTGGAGGAAAATTGTTTAATTCACCTTTTTACCCATTTTCTTAAGTCACGCCTGTTTTGCCTTTACTCATTTTTACTTACATACTCACTCACTTTACTTAGCTATTTT
>NW_028234406.1:3562641-3565141 GCF_977035675.1 Penaeus japonicus
AAGTGCAAAATACATTGGCATCCCGACGAACTATAGGATTCTTGGGAGATATTTCCTTAATCCTCACAGGATCAGTGCCCCATTGCCCCCTTCCTTGAAGATCTATTACTGAGCCACAGATCATGAACAGGAGAAACGGCAGTGCAACTTGCATGCTCAAAGTTTGATGAATCTGTGCAACATCCAAATCATAAAAGATAATGCTTCCATTTGCCAACCAGATAGTTCTCTGAGCATCACCATCTCCACTTCTCATGAGGTTTATAAAAGGTATATCCTTGCCTTTATCATAAAGTCACTTTATAGTAATGGACATATCATGCTCACGAAGACCTGTTGAACTAGGGTCGAGGGCACGGAGAACGGGCACTTTGCAACATGGTACTTGAGGTGTCATCGCATCTTAAATATCCCATCTATGCGTTGTCATAATCTACAGTGCACTTACTCCGTGGTATGACTTGTGTTCTTAGACCTTGTACACATATACACTCTCGAAAAAGAAAGAAGAAAAAAAAAAGAATGCAGAGACGAGGAGGAAATTGTTTTTTTAAATTTTAGAAGCAGATCAAAGAATTTATGGCTGCAGAAAAGAAGAGAGATACAACTAGATATACGAAAGGAGAGAATTCTTGGTTTTAACAACAATTACAAAATTTACCGCACCTCTGGCATGTATTATAGATGAATATATATATATGAATATATATATATATATATGGATATATAAATATATATATGAATATATATATATATAAATATGTATATATATATATATATTCATATATATATATGAATATATATATTCATATATATATATGAATATATATATTCATATATATATATGAATATATATATATATATATTTATATATATATTCATATATATATGAATATATATATATATATATCGTGATGGAGACCCACTAATGAACTTTGAATGTCATTAGTCCTCCCCCCCTCCCTACCAAATCACCTGTTCACGAAATGCACAAAACCAAAAGAGATAAAACAAAAACAAATAAATAGATGAATAAATAGAGAACATTAATAATGGAATCTCTTACAAGAGAACATTCACGGAACAGCTGATGCGATGTCGATGATGACGAGCTGAGAGGTACAACACAAGGCACTTTGCAGGCCGGAGTGCAGGATTGCAGGACAGGGACAGGTGGTGCTGGTGGCAGGGTTGGGATGGCTATGGGAAGGGTAGGCAGAGGAAAGACTAGGAGTATGGTAGGGACAGGTGGTGCGGAGGGACAGGTGGTGCTTGGGACAGGTGGTGCTGGTGGCAGGGTTGGGATGGCTATGGGAAGGGTAGGCAGAGGAAAGACTAGGAGCATGGCAGGGACAGGTGGTGCTGGTGGCAGGGTTGGGATGGCTATGGGAAGGGAGGGCAGGGGAAAGACTAGGAGCATGGTAGGGACAGGTGGTGCTGGTGGCAGGGTTGGGATGACTATGGGAAGGCTACGGATAAGCTAAGGATAGGCTGGTAGGGGACGGTTCTATGTCTTTGTGTCTCTTCAACCTCTTTTTCTTCATTTTCTACTTCGCCTACTTCCATTTTGTCTTCCTTTTATTTATGTTTTTTGCTGCTTTTAGATTCATCTTCTCTACGCATTCTTCATCGTCTTCGTTTCCTTAATGCTTTCTATTTCACTTTCTCTCCTTTTCTTATTCCACTTCGCCTTCTTCGTATTCTGCTTTTTCTTCTTTCGTATTTTTCATTTTGCTTATATTTTTTTCTTCTCTTCATATTCCTCCTCGTATTTTTTTCAGTATTGACAAAATAAATGAAAATTGCACGGAAATCAACAGTAAACATGTTTATGAATTATGTATATTATATATATATATATATTTATTTATATATATGACTTAAAAAAATACAAACATAAAATATAAAATATAGATACATATATAAAGTTAATTTCTCTCCATGCAAGAGAACACTTGTATTTCCGGTCAGTGTCAACCCAGATAACGAAAAGAAAAAATGCTATCTGCATATGAAGGGTAAATCCTTAATTTCCTTTACATCACAATTAAACGAAACATTGCATAAAACCACAGTCACTTCAGGTAAAAAAAAAAAAAGAAAGAAAGAAAAAAAAAAGATACATACGCTTTGCACATCCTACATATAAATAGAGGTGACTGCAAAAACCTAGTTGTTTCGTTGCATTTGATTCCTTTCAGTAACAAGGTATTAAGAGATGATTTTTTTTTTTTAAACTTATATATTCTTTTATGGAAATATGCAGTTGCGTTATATCAATTTTTAGTTATTTACCTGTGATTGTCATCATCATTTTCAGTACGGTTATTATCATTATGATATTCATTGTCATTATCATTATCATTGATATCATTATAACGATTATGATTGTCATTATTATCATTATCATTATTGCTGTTGTCAGTGTTATCAATAGAATTATCGTTATTACCATTTTCATTATCATTATCATTTTTATTCTCCATACTGCCAATGTCAT
>NW_028234406.1:3612641-3615141 GCF_977035675.1 Penaeus japonicus
AATCCAATAAGACAGAATTCAAAAGTTATTAAAGGAAGTAACAAAAGGATTTATCAGGAATTACACCAATAAATCCAGAGCTCTTAAAACTTGTTACTATATATGGAAAGCAAATTTATCATGCACAAACGAGGTACTTTATAATCTTGCTGGATCGCCATTATTTATTTTGAATGAGGTCTGGTTATATGGACCTCGTTTGTGCCATTAAGTATACAAATTGCATGGACGTGTTGTTGTGAGTGTGGTTGTTTTTGCTTGTTTGTGTATTTGTATATGTGTTTGTGTTAGTGTGTGTGTGTGTTTGTTTGTGTTTGTGCTTGTTTGTTTGTGTGTGTTTGTTGCCGTGTGTCGAATGTGTGTTTATGTTTGTCTGCATCACTAAACATAATATAGCAATACGCATATATAACATTAATGACAGATCAACTAATTAATAAATAAAACGAAATTGATAGACTGAGAATCACCAAAGACGCAAAATAAGCAAGCAAACATCACCACATCACGTCTCTATTACATATGCTGTAAACATCACTATCCACATGAAGATAGGCAGATAGTCTTACACTGTAGAACATATACAGATACTATCAGACAGGTATAGATAAGCGGACAGATAACTAGAATGAAGTCTAGATATGAACTTAGATCACCACACTGTACATGTATTATCACTTGTTGACTTAGTCTAACTTGTGACAAGCGCTTATCGTGAAAGAAAGATAAGAAATGCAGTGTTCACTTTTCTGCTTATCTGATGTTAGTAGAAACAAACATAAATACGATGGTGTATCTTTGATTGATGGTTATATAAACACCACATTCAGGTATTTTTGTATTTGTATTATGATAAGCTTTGGCTTTTTTGAAAGATAGTGGTTGTAGGTTTTTAGTTCTGCAAAGGAGATGAGTATATATGAAAAAATATACATTTATGTGTAAATACAAGATAGATTATCTCACAGCATCTTAATTCATGACATTAATTATGTCTCTTTTGTTGATATTTTTGAATCATTAAGAAGCATTCGTCAATATCATCTTTTACATATATAAAAAAAAATTAAAAAGTGTTTTTTATCTTATTTATCTTTTCACCAAATACTATATAAAAAATAACATCTTAACTCTTAAAATCTTACTAAAGGATTAAGGAAAAATACTGTTTGATTTTATTGTACAATCATGAATGCTATCAGCTTCTTATCTTCAATTGTAATTGTATCACACAAACATAAAACAGATAAGAAATAAACTAGACTTATAACGGTACACTTTTTTAGACGGCAATATCACTTCTGTCAAAAAGTATAGATACGATTATAATGATAATGATAATACTAGTAATGATAGGAATGTCATGATAGCAATATAAGATATTAGAAATAATGATGATAATAATGGTAGTGATAATTATGATGATATGATAATGATAATATTAGGAATAATGATAATGATTACAGCAATGATAACAATTATAATGGTGATGATAATGATAATCACAATGATGATGATAATAATGATAACAATAATAATAATAATAATGATAATAATAATAATCATAATATTAATGATAATGATAATAATAATAATGATAATGATAATAATAATAATGATGATTCCAAGCTTCCAAATTACTGCAATTCGAACATCTAGATTAAAAAATTTCCACGTGATTGATCGGTCAACGAGACGCTTCATGAAACACGTATACGAAGTGTTGCAAGCATCCTCTCTCGCAACATATCCGTGAAGGTGTCAGATGTTCGCCGTCGAAGATCTGTTATTGTGGAACTAGTTTGTGTTTCATAAGGAACCAGGACGTGATCTGAAATTATTGTTAATATCGTATCACGATATTAACAATAATTAACATCATTATTGGTATTATCATTGTCATTATTGGTATTATTATTGTTATTATTGGTATTATCATTGTCATTATTGGTATTATCATTGTCATTATTGGTATTATCACTGTCATTATTGGTAATATCACTGTCATTTGGTATTATCATTGTCATTATTGGTATTATTATTGACATTATTGGTATTATCACTGTCATTATTGGTAATATCACTGTCATTTGGTATTATCATTGTCATTATTGGTATTATCATTGTCATTATTGGTATTATCATTGTCATTATTGGTATTATCACTGTCATTATTGGTAATATCACTGTCATTTGGTATTATCATTGTCATTATTGGTATTATCACTGTCATTATTGGTATTATCACTGTCATTATTGGTAATATCACTGTCATTTGGTATTATCACTGTCATTATTGGTATTATCATTATCATTATTGGTATTATCATTGCCATTATTAGTATTTTCATTATCATTATTAGTATTATCATTATCATTATTTGTATTATCATCATTATTATCGTCATTATCACAATCACCATCATTATCATATTTACCATTATCATTATCATCATCATCATCATTATCATCATCACCATCATAACCATCATCATACCTA
>NW_028234406.1:3646108-3653608 GCF_977035675.1 Penaeus japonicus
TTGCTTCTTTGTTTCATTTTCTTTTTCTTCTCTTTCTTTGTCTTTCCTATTTTTTATTTTTTATTTTCTTCTTCTCTTCCTCCCCCTCCTACTCCTCCTCCTCTTCCTCCTCTTCTCCCTCTTCCTCCTCTCTCTCTCTCTCTCACTTCTCTCTCTCTATCTATCTATCTATCTACCTATCTATCTGTCTCTCTCTCTCTTTCTCTCTCTTTCTTTTTATTTCTCTTTCTCTTTCTCTTTTCCACTTCTTCTTTCTCCTCCTCCTTCTCCTCCTTCTCTTCTCTCTCTCTCTCTCTCTCTCTCTCTCTCTCTCTCTCTCTCTCTCTCTCTCTCTCTCTCTCTCTCTCTCTCTCTTTCTTTTTATTTCTCTTTCTCTTTCTTTCTTTTTATTTTTCTTTCTCTTTCTCGCTCTCTCTCATTTTCTCTCTCTCACTCATTATTTCTCTTTCTCTTTCTCTCTCCCTCCCTCTCTCACTTTCAGTCTCTCCTCCTCTCTCTCTCTATCTATCTTTCTATCTATTTGTATCTCTCTCTTTCTCTCTCTCTTTTTACTTCTCTTCGTTTTTTCTCTCTCGCTCTCCCTCTCTATTCCTCTCTCTCTCTCTCCATTTCTCTCTCTCTCTCTCTCTCTCTCTCTCTCTCTCTCTCTCTCTCTCTCTCTCTCTCTCTCTCTCTCTCTCTCTCTCTCTCTCTCTCTCTCTCTCTCTCTCTCTCTCTCTCTCTCTCTCTCTCTTTCTTCTAATGTTGGCTTCTCCTTCTTTTCTCCCAAATTATCTTACACATAAAAGAAGAAGAAAAGAAATCGCTTCCACACAAAGTTTTAACTTCTTTTATATATATATATATTTTTTTTTCTATGAAACTTATGATGTTGAAATTCCTGTTATTTCTTTCATATTTTGTATTTTGTAACCTGTTTTTAGATTTTTTTTTTCTCATTTGCTTATTTTTTATCAAACGAAGAAGATGATAAGAAAATGGAAGAAAAGGAAAGAGGATAGAGGGAAAAGAATGTAAAAGATAGAGAGAGAGAGAAAAAAAAAAAAAAGGAAAATGGCGTTGGCAAGGAACAATAGGGAAAAAAAAAGTACAGGAAAATATATGTGTGAAAGGAGGTTGTAATTTCCTTTCAATAAAAATTTTGGTTTTTGCCTTCATTTTTTTTTTTTTTTTTTTTTTTCGTTTGATGTTTATTTATTTTTCCTTTTTTCTTCTCCATTTTCCTGGTCCTTTGTTCTGATATTTGTCCTTTATTTTTCATTCACATTTTTTCACATGTTTCCCCTCTTTTTGTTTGTATTTGTACACTTCTTACCCTCTGCCTTTTATTCAAAATTTCTTGACATATATTTCTCCCTTTCTTTCTTCATCTAGGTATCGCCTATTCCCTTCTATCTTCCCCGTTCCTTCATTCCCCTCTTTCTCTTCCTTTCCCCTTTACCTCCTTTTCTTTTTATCTTTTGAATGTATTTCCTACTTGGTATAAGTCTCCCTCTTTGCTTGCCTTTTCCTTTTATCTCCCTTTTCTTTCAAATTTGGTCTATTTATCCTATTCTCCTTGTATTCATAGTTCTCCCTATCTACGCCATCAGTACCTGTACGAACATGTGCATTTAAGTGTTCATGAATAATGTTCACTTTTACACTCACACACCTGCGTTATATATGATTGTTTGTTATGCAAAGTACGATGTTTTATTTTTTCGTATCTTCATAAAGAGAGAGACAACTAACTGTCACATAAAATGCCATGAAAATATATGTCAAGTATAGAATATAAATAAATTTGAATTTGATTTTAAAGAGTCAGATAAACCGAGATTATGAGAAAAAAAAAGAGTTAGTAGAAAGTAGAAAGAGAAACGGAAGAAGGTGAATGAGGGGGGGGGGGAGGGGATAAGATATGAAAAAGTAAAAAATAAAAATAATGAAAAATAAAATAAAGTGAAAAGCTCAAAATGATAGAAAGAAAGAGAGACAGAGACAGAGGGAGAGGGAGAGAGACAGAGAGAGATTGAGAAAGAGAGAAAGAGAATGAGAGAGTGAATAAGAGAATGAGAGAGTGAGAAAGAGAGAGGACACCGTACAATTAGATGGAACAGGGAAACTAACAATCAGTTTTATGTGCTTTATTAAGATGTACACGGATGTACTTCAAGTGCCACTTGAGGATACGGTTTTGCCACGTGGCACTCTGCTCATGCCCACGTGGAGGACGAAGAAATGCCGACCAGGAATATATCTATCCCCGACCAGACAAAATAGATAGGGTATAAAGAGCTTGACCTTGCTTGCCCTCACCTCCACTCGCTCCTGTACTCAAGCTCACTACTCACTCTCCGACTGTCGCTCCCGCCTCCTCCGTGAGACATATCAGCCTAACAAGACAAGACACGGCCAACAATTCTCCGCTACACAAGGAAATATTATCGTATTTCGTGTGCCGTAAGCTACCAATAAAGGAATCCAAGACCAACCACCTGTCTTTGCCTTAAAAAAAAAAAAAAAAAAAAAAAAAAACTTTTGTGAGTACAATTTCACAAACTGGTGCTAGCGATTGGGATTGAAAACCGCCAGACTCACAAACTGGTGGCCACGGGGGGACCCCCCATACTGCGGACCTCTCATAAACTGGCATCATCAGAAGCGCGATCCACTACAAATATCTGGGAAAGGACATTGCCTCCAAAAACGAAAAAAATCTATGGTATTTCACTCGCCACTCACTCGACCTCACGTGGTATCTGTCCCTCAGTCCCTGGGCTACCTGCCACAGCTCAGAGTAGGAAGAGTTCGTTACAGGCAATCTAAGGCCTTAAGAGTTGTTAATTAAGACGGAAGGCCATGAGAACATAGGAAATATATGGTCCTGCCTACTCACCGTGGAAGGAAGAACAAGATCAGTGAACAAGATGGACCCCTCCACACCCGCGCACTTAAACTTCTCGAAATTGCATTGCCTAGTTTGCCATAAAATTACCTTGAAGAAAGTAATTTCGTATGTAGATAGATGGAATGTCTTGCTGGAAAAGTGCTGATACTTGAAGGGACTTAGACTTTGACCGGCCAATTCCATAAGACTATTCCATAGAGGTCACTAGCCTGGCCTGCAGTTGGTGGTCACAGCTTTGTGCGAGGTCAAGAGGTCACCTGTCTCTACCTCCACAAAGTAGCTCTAAGGACGCGGAGGACATGTGACTATGTCTGCAGCAATGGCTTGGGTGCATTGCTTTGCATCGGCATTTCAAGATTATATATCCTGTTTTACTGGCCTTATTGTCTGTCTCTCTCTCTCGATTTCTCCCTTTCTCTCTCTCGATTTCTTTCTCTTTCACTATTTCTCTCTCTCTCTCTCTCTCTCTCATTCTCTTTCTCTGTTTTTTTCTATCTGCTTCTGTAATGGGTTACTCATACGTGGTTTGTTCAGAACACCTTACAAATAACTGGATGGAACAGGGAAACAAAGAAACAGCTGTTCACGCTTAATTAGATGCTGAGGTATAATACAGCACAGCTGGATAATGATTCAATTGGATATTATGATGGAAACAAAGTGATGACGCACACGGGATTCCGACCGGCCCTACTCCATCAAAGGGGCAAAGCCGATAATCTCACAGAGGTCACTAGGCTTGCTCCACCAGGGCAGACTGGAGCGAGGAGACTGTCTGGATTAGCAGCAACAGGCGAACATGATAGACGGATTTCCGTGAGGTCACCTGTCTTGACCTCCACCAGCCAAAGTAGTTACAATTTCTCTCCCATTCTCTCTCTCTCTCTCTCTCTCTCTCTCTCCTTCCCTCTTTCTTTCTCTCTGTCTCTCTCTCTCTTTTTTTCTTTCTGTCTCTCTTTCTTTCTCTTTCTCTCTCTCTCTCTCTCCCTCTTTCTTTCCCTCTGTCTCTCTCTTTTTCTTTCTGTCTCTCTCTTTCTCTTTCTGTCTGTCTCTCTCTCTCTCTCTTTCTACCATTTCAATTGATTAAAAAAAAGAAAGAAAAAGAAAAGAAAAAAAAAAAAACAAGAGAAGAAAAGAAGAAAAACGAAGCATGAAAAAATATATATATATAAAAAAATCATATATTAGCCCGAGGTCATTACGCCGAGCGTGGTAATGCAGGTGTTGAGTAAAGCTGCAGTACACACACGGAAGGGGTAGATAGAGAAAATATTGATTAAAAGGAGAGAAAGATATAAAGCCCAATTTTTAACGAGAAGACAGGTAAAAAGAAAGGCAATCAAAGAGAGAGCATTATACGAAGTTGGAAATACATTCAAAAGATAAAAATGGAAAGAGGTAAAGGGGAAATGGAGAGAGAGAGACAGGGGTATGAAGGAACGGAGTAGAATGAAGGGAATAGGCGATACATAGATGAAGAAAGAAAAGGGGAAATATATATCAAGAAATTTGGAATAAAAGGTTAAAAAGTGTACAAAAACAAATAAAAAGAGGGGAAACGTGTGAAAAAGGGGAATGAAAAATAAAGAACAAATATCAGAAAAAGTATCAGGAAAATGGAAAGGAAAAAAAAATAGAAAAAAGGAACAGCAAAATTAAAAAAGAAAAAAAAAACATAAAAATAACGAATACGAACTTTGTGTTTAAAGGATTTTTTTGGACATTTTATTTATTTATTTATTTATTTATTATTATTATTTTTATTTATTTTTTTTTTTTTTGTATTCTTTGGCCCCATCATTTTCTTTTTTTTCTCTCTCTGTTTTTTTTTTTACATTCTTTTTCCTTTTCTTCAATTTTCGTCCCATCTTCTTCGTTTGATAAAAAAAAGCAACTAAAAGAAAAACATATATATCTAAAAAATAATAATAATAATAATAAAAGAATTAACAAAAATCAGATAAAAAGGAAATAAAAGGAATTCCAACAGCATAGGTTTCATAAAAAATAAAGTATATATAAAAGTAGTTTAAACTTTATATGTGGAAACAATTTCTTTTTCTTCTTCTTTTATGTGTAAAGATACAAGGTGGGAGGAAATAACATAATAAAAGAGGAAAGAGAAGCTAACATTAGAAAAAAGAGAGGGTGAGAATGGGAGAGAGAGAAGGAAAGAGAAAGAGAGATATAAAGAAAAAGAAATAAATAGAGAGAGAGAGAAAGAGAAATAAAATAAAGAGAGAGAGAGAAAAAAAGAAAGAAAGACATAGAAAGAGAAAGTTAAAGAAAATAGAGAGAGAGAAAGAGAAAGAAAGAAAAAGAGAGAGAGAGAAAGGGAAAAAGGAATAATGAGGGAGAGAGAAAGAGAAAGAGAATTAAGGAGAGCTAGAAAAAAAAGAATACAAAGAGCAAACTGACAAAGGAAGAGAGAAAATAACAGACCCATGATAAAGCAGATGAATAAGAATAGGTGCAAAGAGAAAGAGGAAAGAGAGAGAAAGGAAACCAAAGCAAATACAGAAGAGGAAGGAAGGGAAAGAAGAGTAGGAGAATAGAAAGAAAAGAGCAAGAGAAACGAAACAAGAGATGAGGAAGACGAAACAAAATGAGAGAGAGAGAAAAACAAGAGTACGAAGGGCGAGGAAGAAAGAGGGAGCAAGAGAAGAAGATAAAGAGAAATAAAGCAAGAAAAGAAAGAAAACGGAGAAAAGAAGAAAAAAAAGAAGTAAACGAAGTAAGAGAAGAAAAAACAAAAAAACAAAGCAAGAAAATAAAAGAGAAAGATGAAGCAAGAAAAGAAAAGAGAAATAAAAACGAAGTAAGAGAAGAAAAACAAATAAAACAAAGCAAGAGAAGAAAAGAAAAAAAAACGAAATAGAATAAAAATGAAAATGAAGCAAGAGAAGAGAA
The DNA here is from genome assembly GCF_977035675.1 of Penaeus japonicus. Classification (NCBI taxonomy): domain Eukaryota; kingdom Metazoa; phylum Arthropoda; class Malacostraca; order Decapoda; family Penaeidae; genus Penaeus; species Penaeus japonicus. Next base: position 3,651,912 of record NW_028234406.1, read on the forward strand.
AAAAAAACAAAGCTAGAGAAGAAAAAAACGAAGCAAGAGAAGAAAAGAGAAACAAGAACGAAGAAAGAGAAAGAAAACGAAGCAAGGGAAGGAAAGAGAAAAAAAGAAGACGAAGCAATAGAAGAAACAAAAAGAAAGAAAACGAAGCACGAGAAGAAAATGGAATCAAAACGAAGCAAGAAAAAAGAAAAAAAAACGAAGCTAGAAAAGAAAAATAAAGAAAATTAAACAAAAGAAGAAAAAGGAAAACAAGCGAAAAAAAGAAAAAAAAAACGAAATAAAAGAAGAAAAAGAAAGAAAACAAAACAAGAGAAGAAAAGAGAAAAAAACGAAGAGAAGGAAACAGAAACAAAAGCGAAGAGAAGAAGAAAAACAGAAAGCGAAGCAAGAGAAACAAAACGAAGCAAGAGAAAAGCGAAGCAAGAGAAGAAAAGGGGAATAAAACTAAAAAGAAGAAACATATAAAAGAAGCAAGAAGAGAAGAAAAGACAAACAAAACGAAGCAATAGAAGAAAAAGAAAGAAAACGAAGCAAGAGAATAAAAAAATAAAGAAAACGAAGCAAGAGAATAAAAAAATAAAGAAAACGAAGCAAGAGAATAAAAAAAAATAAAGAAAACGAAGCAAGAGAATAAAAAAAATAAAGAAAACGAAGCAAGAGAATAAAAAAAATAAAGAAAACGAAGCAATAGAAGAAAAAGAAAGAAAACGAAGCAAGAGAATAAAAAAATAAAGAAAACGAAGCAAGAGAATAAAAAAATAAAGAAAGCGAAGCAAGAGAATAAAAAATAAAGAAAGCGAAGCAAGAGAATTTAAAAAAATAAAGAAAACGAAGCAAGAGAATAAAAAAATAAAGAAAACGAAGCAAGAGAATAAAAAAATAAAGAAAACGAAGCAAGAGAATAAAAAATAAAGAAAACGAAGCAAGAGAATAAAAAAAATAAAGAAAACGAAGCAAGAGAATAAAAAAAATAAAGAAAACGAAGCAAGAGAATAAAAAAATAAAGAAAACGAAGCAAGAGAATAAAAAAATAAAGAAAACGAAGCAAGAGAATAAAAAAATAAAGAAAGCGAAGCAAGAGAATTTAAAAAAATAAAGAAAATTAAGCAAGAGAATAAAAAAATAAAGAAAACGAAGCAAGAGAATAAAAAAGAAATAAAGAAAACGAAGCAAGAGAATAAAAAAGAAATAAAGAAAACGAAGCAAGAGAATAAAAAAGAAATAAAGAAAACGAAGCAAGAGAATAAAAAAGATAAAGAAAATGAAAAAAAAGAGAAACAAAAACGGAGCAAGAGAAGAAGGAAAGAAAACGAAGCAAGAGAAAAGCGATAATAAAAAAAGAAAAGCGAAACAAGAGAAGAAAAGGGACATAAAAAACGAAGCAAGAGAAGTAAACGGGAAAAAAAAGAGAAGAGAAGAAAAGATAAAGAAAACAAAGCAAGAGAATAAAAAAATTAAGAAAACGAAGCAAGAGAAGAAAGAAGAAGAAACGAAACAAGAGAAGACTAAAAAAATAAAACAAAGCAAGAGAAAAAAAGAGAAACGAAAACGGAACAAGAGAAGAAGGAAAGAAAACGAAGCAAGAGAAAAGCGACAATAAAAAAGAAAAGCGAAACAAGAAGAAAAGGGACATAAAAAACGAAGCAAGAGAAGCGAAAGGGAAAAAAAAAATAAAAAGAAGAAACATATGAAAGACT
>NW_028234406.1:3671108-3673608 GCF_977035675.1 Penaeus japonicus
CTACCTACCTATCTATCATTCTATCTACCTAATTCATGTTCTTTAGATCCTATACTTATCTTCAAAGTAGTCTCTTTTGAAATGTCTTGATAGTTCTTTGGAAATAAGTCATGTTCTTTGGATATAAGTCGTGCTCTTTGATAATAAGTCATGTTCTTTAGATATTAGTCATGTTCTTCGGAAATTAGTCGTGTTCTTTGGATATAAGTCGTGTTCTTTGGAAATAAGTCATGTTCTTTGGAAATAAGTCATGTTCTTTGGAAATAAGTCATGTTCTTTGGAAATAAGTCGTGTTCTTTGGAAATAAGTCATGTTCTTTGGAAATAAGTCATGTTCTTTGGAAATAAGTCATGTTCTTTGGAAATAAGTCATGTTCTTTGGAAATAAGTCATGTTCTTTGGAAATAAGTCATGTTCTTTGGAAATAAGTCATGTTCTTTGGAAATAAGTCATGTTCTTTGGAAATAAGTCATGTTCTTTGGAAATAAGTCATGTTCTTTGGAAATAAATCATGTTCTTTGGAAATAAGTCATGTTCTTTGGAAATAAGTCATGTTCTTTGGAAATAAGTCATGTTCTTTGGAAATAAATAATATTCTTCGGAAATAAGTCATGTTCTTTGGAAATAAGTCATGTTCTTTGGAAATAAGTCATGTTCTTTGGAAATAAGTAGTGTTCTTTGGAAATAAGTCATGTTCTTTGGAAATAAGTCATGTTCTTTGGAAATAAGTCATGTTCTTGAAAATAAGTCATGTTCTTTAGAAATAAGCCATGTTCTTTGGAAATAAGTCATGTTCTTTGGAAATAAGTCATGTTCTTTGGAAATAAGTCATGTTCTTTGGAAATAAGTCATGTTCTTTGGAAATAAGTCATGTTCTTTGGAAATAAGTCATGTTCTTTGGAAATAAGTCATGCTCTTTGGAAATAAGTCATGTTCTTTGGAAATAAGTCATGTTCTTTGGAAATAAGTCATGTTCTTTGGAAATAAGTCATGTTCTTTGGAAATAAATCATGTTCTTTGGAAATAAGTCTTGTTCTTTGGAAATAAGTCATGTTCTTTGGAAATAAGTCATGTTCTTTGGAAATAAGTCATGTTCTTTGGAAATAAGTCATATTCTTTGGAAATAAGTCATGTTCTTCGGAAATTAGTCATGTTCTTTGGAAATAAGTCATATTCTTTGGAAATAAGTCATGTTCTTCGGAAATTAGTCGTGTTCTTTGGATATAAGTCATGTTCTTCGGAAATAAGTCATATTCTTTGGAAATAAGTCATGCTCTTCGGAAATTAGTCATGTTCTTTGGAAATAAGTCATGTTCTTTGGAAATAATTCATGTTCTTGGGAAATAAGTCATGTTCTTTGGAAATAATTCATGTTCTTGGGAAATAAGTCATGTTCTTTGGAAATAAGTCTTGTTCTTTGGAAATAAGTCTTGTTCTTTGGAAATAAGTCATGTTCTTCGGAAATTAGTCGTGTTCTTTGGATATAAGTCATGTTCTTCGGAAATAAGTCATATTCTTTGGAAATAAGTCATGCTCTTCGGAAATAAGTCATGTTCTTTGGAAATAAGTCATGTTCTTTGGAAATAAGTCGTGTTCTTTAGAAATAAGTCATGTTCTTTGGAAATAAGTCATGTTTTCCTTCATCGCTGTTTTGGGAAGCTAGACCTCTCAGACCATAGGCAGTTCTTCGACTTTGTATAGTTTGTTGTCTCTTGTTGAATGTTTCATTGAATAAGGATACTAATCAGAATTTTGGTTTTACTCTGTCTCTGTCTTTGTGTCTCTCTGTCTGTGTCTGGCTGCCTGTCTGTTTGTTTGTTTGTTTTATGTTTCTGTGTCTGTCTGTCTGTCTCTCTCTCTGCTTCTCTCAGCCTGTCTATATTTCTATGTGTCTCTGAGTCTCTCTCTCTCTATCTATCTATCTATCTATCTCTATCTCTATCTCTCTCTCTCGCTCTCTCTCTCTCTGTTGAAATATTTGGTATGATCGTGTGTGTGTTTGTGTGTGTGTTTGTGTGTGTGTGTGTGTGTGTGTGTGTGTGTGTGCGTGTGTTTGTGTGTGTGTGTGTGTGAAGGTTAGTCATTCGTAAAAAAAAAAAAAAAAAAAAAAAATTCTCTTGTCAAACAGTCTGCCACGAGATTCAGTCAGGTTTTGATGTGGCGAATGAAACAGGAACCAAACATGTTTCTGAACCAATGAACCATCGCTGAACGAACCTGTTATCAAATTCTCGTATCACTGTCTTTGTGTTTGATGCCACTGTAATCCACCTGACAACTAATTACTTTTATGACTATGCCAGCCTGATCATTAATATAATCGAAATGATTAAACCCCTTTGCTTAATTAATCTTCTCTAAGCTTTTGTTATTTCTTTCTTTTTTTTTTCTTTTTTTTTGTGAATGGCTTTGTCGACAATATTTGTTCGTCGCATTAATTAGTTCTTGATGTATATTCAGAATTTTGTTTTATTAATATGCGTATAATGTCTGTTAAAAAA
>NW_028234406.1:3698608-3706108 GCF_977035675.1 Penaeus japonicus
GACTTAAATAATAAAACAGATCCGACAACAAAAGATAAAGTTTAGCGCTAATACACAAACAAACAAACCGACTCACAAGGTCATGGCGGACGGATTTCCTTCGTCGTCTAACGGCTGTAACGTCTTTTGCGGTTTTGTATCCATGCCCATCCAGTCCTGGAAGTGACTTTAGCCCATAAGCCACTGGAATAACAAATCAGCCAATACTGCAGCTGCTGAATCTGTTGGCTTTGATGATGGTAATGCCTTTCGTAAAATAAGATCAATATTTATCTAATTTCAAATTCTTCGACGTTTAGCTCCAGCATGGGATTGATTTGTCATGATAAATGTTGAATACGTAATAGGAATAGAGGACAGAATGTCACCAGTTTGCATTCTCGCATAGAACCGAAATGAAAATAAATCAAGGAATATTATGACCAGGAATGAAATAATATGTAAAACTCTTCTCCGTCAACATACGTCTTTCTAGAGCCTCTTTGAAAGAAACAAAAGACGAAGTAATATAGATATATCGTGGCTGTCTACTAAACTCGAAGTATTTCCATCTGTATTTTATATTTGACATAAATAAATAAATAAATAAAAGTGCCAATTTTAAGATATCTACGAAGAATTCTACTGCTTTCAAGTTATCGGAAGTACTGGAACTGAAATTTGAGATTTTTATTATTATTCCTATTCTTTCAGTTTTACTTCCCTTTTATCTAGAATCTGTAACAGCCATTTGATTCATATTCCATTACCATTTATCATATTCATCTCAATCTACCTATATTTCTTGATATCATTATTGAGAATAACTTTGATTTCAGTATTATCATCATCGTTATCCTTCAAAATGGATATTAAATCCCACCTGACTGCATCGATGATTGAATTCCTATTCAAACGTGCTAATCAATCTTGGAAAAAAAAATTAAAAAATGATTTAAAAAAAAAGTTTTGACTTCAACAATATATACACTTTGTTACTTTATTCAGCTCAGAATAGAGTAACCGAAATTATGATAAAAATGATCAGACATTCGCTAAATATTAGCTTTGGAGAGACATTGAATGCGATCACTTCGATAACATGAAGGTAATTATTATATATATATATATATATATATATATATATATATATATATATATATATATACGATTTTTTTTTTTTTTTTCAAGCTCACATAAAATCCCATTATCAATTTGGGAAATATGCAAGCAAGAACAAGAACCGAAACTGTTCAATTATTCTTAAACGCAAGAGATTACTCATGGTTTGAAGTTATGATTAAACTCTGAATTAATTCAATTCTTTAAAAAAAAATCTCTTTTAGCTGTAAAGATTGGAAATAGTTGTATTATGGTGACGTGTAGCTAACCTAAACAGCAGTCATGATTTATCTCATTTATTATCGTAATTTTTTTTTTTTTTTTTTTTGGGGGGGGGATCTGGAACTAAGGAAAGAAAAATTAGCTGTACCTTAGTGTTGATACAGTGTCTAATGAGACATTCAAACAAGTATATTGATCTGTTTGTCCAAGAGAGACTGACGGCTGAAAATAGCAGTCTGTATATAATGCCATTACACTCTTTCACATGAAATGTTAATGTATATATATATATATATATATACATATACATATATATATATATATATATATATATATATATATATATATATGTATGTATGTATGTATATGTATGTATGTGTATACACACACACACACACACACACACACACACACACACACACACACACACATATATATATATATATATATATATATATATATATATATATATATATATGTACGTATATGCATTAGGCATACATATATAAATACATGTATATATGCATATCTACATATAAATATATATATATATATATATATATATTTATATATATATATATATATACATATACATATATTTGTATGTATACATATATATATATACATATATATATGTATATATAAATATGTACATACTGTCACAGGTCCTTTATTCAAAGAGGATCAGAAAAGCCGGGTCAAACAGAAAGAGCAGCAGAACAAAACATGCCGTGATGCATTATGGGGTTTTTAGTGCCCAGTTTATACTGTTACTGTGCCATCTTTAAATAATGTAATCAAACGTAGCTCGCAAACATACACACATACATACTTATATATACATAATGTATATATATATATATATATATATATATATATATATATATATATATATATATATAGATATATATATATATATATATACACACACACACATACATACATACACACGTGCTCGGCAAGCAAACAGAGGCAGGCGGAATAATATACAAAAAAAATTGCCGCCTTTTGTCCCAGAAGTGAGCACCTGCTGGCCTGAAGAGACGTGTTCCATACGAAATGGCACCCCCTCGAATGGCACCCCCTCGAATGGCACCCCCTCGAATGGCACCCCCTCGAATGGCACCCCTCCACATCCGCAGCCGTACATATCAGGATAAGGATAAGGACATAAGAATCCCCAGCACACCTAATAACTCTGACCAGTGAAAACCCACACCCTATGCCGAAATATCATAGTAAAGATGGTAGCATTTAAGGGTGCAGAGTGACGTCATCGAGTGTATAGGACAACGCTATTTTATAAAGAATTACATGATGTATATGAAATGATATATATGCAGACTGTTATTCTTGGATTTCTCTCAATGTCATTATATACTTGTCTGTCTGTCTACCAGCCCTCCTACACACATACAATTGTGTGTGATTACTTCTATACGCAGACGAATTAAAATGCCATTATAAAGAATACAAATCACTTATATATATACATACATACATATATATATATATATATATATATTTTTTTTTTTTTTATATGTATGTATATATATATATATAATATATATATATATATATATTATATATATATATATATTATATATATATATATATATATATAAATATAAATATACATATATAAATGTGAGTGTGTGTGTATATATATATCATATAAATCACAAAGAACCGAACCGAACATAATTCAAAATGTTCTGACGTCAGCCGTTTCGTAACCGACTGTTATCATGGAATATTGCAAAAAAAAAAAAAAAAAAAAAAAAAAAAAAAAAACAGTAAAAAGCAGAACCTCAGTACTGAACACCTGTAAGCTTTTTTTTTATAGAAGTTTCAAATTACCCGAAATAGTAGAAAAAAAAAATGAACCCACCGAAGTTCGAATAGTTTCATTTTGTTTCATTCAAATCGGGTAAATTTTGGGGTTTTATCTCTCCCTCGGGTTCACTTAGAAAAAAATCTGCTCTTGGTTAGGCCTATATTGATCAACGAAAATGTAAATCATTTCAGAACGCACTGTAATGACCCATTGTTTTTTTGAATTAATAACTTCATAAATAATGTGTCACGGTTGAACGTTTTGAACAATGCCTTCATCACTTTTAATGATGGCATTGTATTCGCTTTTTGAAAATTCAAATCCGTTGCTCTCATTGGTCAGTGTCTTCGTTGCTCTCATTGGCCAGTGTCTCCGTTGCTCTCATTGGCCAGTGTCTCCGTTGCTCTCATTGGTCAGTGTCTTCTGCTGTTATATACATACGTCTATTCCCGTTCTAAGATCAATCTGTATTCGTGTTGTTCAGGTTTCATTAAGGACATTTAGATATTTAAAGGCTATTCACCTCTTCTTGTTGGTCTTGTCTCATAATGGCGCTGAGTTTTCGTTCAGTAAGAGAAGTCACAGTCAGTTAGTATCACGGGTTTAAAAATCTGAAATAGGTTTCGAATGCAATTAACACCATGCAAAAAGAATAGGAAGTTAGAGAGAGATTGAGAGAGAGAGAGAGAGAGAACATCATAGACAAAGACAGAAAGAGAGACAAAAAAATAAAAATAAAAAATAAAAGCAGGTAGAGAGAGAGAGAGAAATACAACTATATAAATAGAGCAGGAACATGGAAAAAAAGTCAGGGTAGATAAAAAAATGAAATATTCTTTTCTTCTATGATAAACATATCTAAGTGCATTGATGGCCGAAACACCTGTTGGTAGACGTGGCTAAATCAATCAATCAACTCAGAGCTGAACCTATCCCAGGTATCACAAACAGGCACAGCTGAACAGACGCCTTAAAAATAATAATAAAACACACACACACACACACACACACACACACACACACACACACACACACACACACACACACACACACACACACACACACACACACACACACACACACACACACACACACACACACACACACACACTCCATAAAAGTAAATTGGAATAGCTAGATGCCAATGCTTCCAATCATCACCCTTGGTAGCATGAATTGCCAATCATTCTAAGAGATGGTGGTGGACCCTCATCAGGCTCTCCTTAATTAAAGACAAAATAAAATATCTGATATCCTGTCAGATACATGAATTTTCCCTTCACATCCCGAAGGAGTCTTGAGTCAAGCGGATAACAGAATGCACGAACCTCGGTGGCAGAATGTGTCATAGGGATTGTCATGGAATTGCCTGGTTGTCATTATGATGATTAGCATGGACACGTTAACTCGCTATAGTAACTTTTGTATAGTAAATATTACAGGACTGGTTACAGGATCATTTGAAATTTAGAAAAAAAAAATTACACCAATAGCTAATAACTTTTTATACTTCAAACTTATGTTCTAACCATTAAAAAAAATGTAATAAGGCCCAAATTGCATATCTTAATCTATGTTGTAATGACAAACAAATACTTTTATCGACTGTGATATGAAATAACCATAACTGGATGAACAAAGGAAATAACAATTCATACTTATGGTTCATTAGTTGAAATAATGTATATGTGGTGTACTTATTGCTTGAGTGTAAGAATAGGTCCTATAACCCACGTTGACTGTTAAAGGATTATCATTTACAGATCAACAATGGCCTGATATATTCTGATTACCAACAATTTTTTTTTCTTCGTGTCAGTATGTTAATGCAAGAATATGCTGCAATGTCCTTGATTAAATGTATTTACCCCCAAACAGTATGTGCGCCATTAGCTGTATTGTTTACCTCTGAACCTTTGCTATCGCCTTTGTTCGTTCAGTTACAATTATTTCCTATTTGATACACTCATTCCTGTTTTATTATCAACGTAAGATAACCATGTAATCTGTGCCTTCTTTAGATGATGAAAACATGAGTTTTGATTATAAAACTTAGTGGGTAACTCTGAACAAAATTATTAGTGGTATTCTTAGAGTCCAATAATGTATATTGTATAAATCCAGACTCATTCACTCTATCGTCCGCTTGGGAAGGAGAAACATTTTTTTTTTTTTTTTTTTTTTTTTTTTTTTTTTTTTGTAAGGGGTACCTAACAGAGGTACCCTACCAATGAGAAAGAAAGAGAGAGAGGGAGAGAGAGAGAGAAGAGTAGACAAAAACAGAGACACAAAGGAAAACAAGCAGGTAGAAAGAGAAGAGAAAGAAAAAGAAAAAGAGAGAAAGAGAAAGCAATGTCTTTTCATGATACTCAGGGTGGTGGTGCTAAGCATTTGCAATGGGTTTCATTAGATTTAATTCTGAGCTTATCTCGTTTCCTTTTAGTGGGTGGGGAAGGATTTGAGTGGGCGTCTGGCAAGGGGTATGTCACCACTGAACTCAACTTGCAATGCCCATTCTTGGTAACCTGGGACGTGGCTCAACATTTTGCAACTGGTATCCCTTTGTTCAGTTCTAAGTTGATTTAGCCACACCCATCACCAGGTGTTGGATCCGTCAATGCACTTGGGTGTTCATTTATAAATGTCGCCAGAAAAAAAATGATTGTTTTGGTAGCTTCCTACAGGTTTCCATGCTTATGTATTTGTCTCTGTCTCTCTCTTTCTACCTGACCTCTGTTTAGTTGTTGTTTTTTTTTTTTCCTATTCTTTCTCTGTCTATCTTTTTCTTTCTCTTCTCTTTCTACCTGCTTGTTTTCCTTTGTGTCTCTGTTTTTGTCTACTCTTCTCTCTCTGTCCCTCTCTCTCTTTCTTTTCCTTTCGCTCTTTCTTTCTCTCTCTCTCTCTCTCTCTCTCTCTCTCTCTCTCTCTCTCTCTCTCTCTCTCTCTCTCTCTCTCTCTCTCTCTCTCTCTCTCTCTTATATATTTGTCTCTGTCTCTCTCTTTCTTTTTCTTTTGCTCGCTCTCTCTCTCTCTCTCTCTCTCTCTCTCTCTCTCTCTCTCTCTCTCTCTCTCTCTCTCTCTCTCTCTCTCTCTCTCTCTCTCTCTCTCCTTCCTTCCCTCCTTCCTTCCCTCCTTCCTTCCCTCCTTCCTTCCCTCCTTCCTTCCCTCCTTCCTTCCCTCCTTCCTTCTCTCTCTCTCCCTCTCTCTCTCTCTCTCTCACTCTCTCTCTCTCACTCACTCTCTCTCTCTCTCTCTCTCTCTCTCTCTCTATATATATATATATATATATATATATATATATATATATATATATATATATATATACATATATGTGTATGTGTGTGTGTGTAAATGACCATTAAAACAGGGCATCACTCTCACGGCACAAAGACAAGCTTTCCATCACACCCACGTATCCTCCCCAACCCTTTGTAACTACTGTGGCTGGCAGAGGTCAGGGCAGGCTTACCTCACGCAAATTATTCTACCAAGATTCAGATTGTCCGTGACACCTAGATCCAGTCGGGACACACATCCCTCTTCCAATCTTCCAATCCAATCCAATGGCCAGGAGAGTGACCTTTGCAGGATTATCTGCTTTAACCCAGGATGTGATAGGGCCGGCCGAACTCTAAGTCCATCGCGTGTCTTCCCTGTTTATCCGTCGAGACATCCAGTTGGATCAGTTATTTATCCGTACTGTATCTTGCGTTTACAATCAGTAAAACTCGTCCTGCTGATTGCTAGTTTCCCTGTTCCATCCAGTTACTGTAAGTTTCTGAGAACAAATCAAGGAGGGTAACCTATTGCGCACTCTCTCTCTGTCTCTCTCTTTCTCTTTCTCTTTCTCTCTCTCTCTCTCTCTCTCTCTCTCTCTCTCTCTCTCTCTCTCTCTCTCTCTCTCTCTCTCTCTCTCTCTCTCTATCTATCTATCTTTCTTTCTCCCCCATCATGCTACTCGTGGTCTCGCGGTATAACAAATAGAGAGAAAGAAAGAGAATGATACTAAGAGAGGTAGAGAGAGAGAGAGAGAAAGAGAGACAAACCCAGACTATGCACAGCAGCGTGAGTCGAACATAACACAAAGGTGTTCACACGCGCAGCTCACACATACGTGTTGCACATGGCCGTGTAATAATTACTTCAGTCAAATCTTGATTGGTTGGACGGCGTTAATTAGATTAGGCAAAACCAATCAGTAACAATAGTCTCTGTGTGGGATTAATTTGCCGTAATTATTTTGTCAAGGGATTAAGTTTTCTCTTCCTATCTCTTTCTATCTCTCTATCTATCGCTTTCCCCCCCTCTCTCTGTCTAGTTATATCTATCTATCTCTAGCA